>NC_141874.1:671839108-672142138 GCF_056163025.1 Triticum urartu | reverse complement strand
CCCTTGTTGGTTGCTGCAGCTAGGCTAGGTGTATCTTGCATAATATCGATCGATTGAAACTTGTTTGCAGATATTGCAAATTTGCATGCCTAGTGAACTAGCCCTGTACGTATTTTTTTTTCACAGCACTGAAGTTTGTGTTTGTGCTAAATGGAACACCTGATGCACTTGTCTTGGTACTGCTTTTGTTGCTGTGATGGTGTGGTGTTCAAACAGTTAATGCCACTCATCCATTGATGAACTAGAGTCTATCTCCGGTTTGAATTGACTCTGCTTTTTAGTATATTTTGCTTGCTACCCCCAAAAATGTAGTAGAATTTAGCTTATGAATTGGTCTGGTTGGATTTCTCAAGTTATCTCAAGATGCTACAAAATAAATGGTTGTTGTCTCTCCCTTTGATGTTTGATTTGATTTGATTCGGTTTCCTCACGCCTCTCTGTTTGCTCTGTTCGTGCTGCTGCCGGATCCAGGAAGGTCTTTGAGAACCTAAAGGTTCTTTTTTTGATTGATAGATGCATGTGTGGGTGGCAGCAGATCAACCTCCTTCTCAACCCATGTGTAAGCCCAGCCCCTGAGATACTCACCTTCTCAAACCCATTTTTTTGTCTATCTTGTTCCTTGACAAACAAATTTTTTAGGCCAGAACTTTTTGTTCCATTACTACCATCTTGCTGCTCTCGATATCCATGCCCTAATTCATACCTGATCCATTCTTAGATGCTAGTAAGTAAACATGACATGTGGTAGAAAACATATTAAGCCACCATTACGTGTGAATTACACCGGCTCATGTCAGCATATGTAGTTTGGACGAAATTTTCTTTTTGGCAACAAATGCATCAATTGCGACAGAACCATTCATGATTAATTCTGTCCTGTGCAAAATGTAGTGCTAGTTCTGTAGTTCGTCATATCTATACTTGTGCTCTACAGTTTTAGTTCTTCTTCTTGTGTTGCTGCATTTGGTCTAGAGATACAACAACATTAGTTAGGTCCATGCATGGATGGATGGATCAGCACATACAACTACCAGTGCTAGTAACAACAAAAAAATAACCTTGTGATTGATTCTGTTGAGGCTAGCATTCTCTGTTTGTTTTGGAGCCCAACCATGTACTGTACGTACTAAGCTAGCTCATGCACACGCATAGCCAGCTCGATTGATTTCTATAGATACTAGCACCAGCACGCCTGTGTCTCCTATACTAGCTTGTTTAATTTCTGTACTAGCTCAACAACACTAGCTCTGACTTGTTCGTTTGATTCGGAGCAGTAGGCATCCTCCATGGATGATGACGACAACCAGGGCATCCACCGCCACGACGACACCCCGCACATGGTCCAACTCGGCTACAACCTCCTCTACCGCGCGACTGCGACCGCGGTCGTGTTCGGCATCGACTGCAACCTCCTCTCCGGTGAGTCCATCTCCTACCTCTAGCTCCCTCTCTTGTGCTGCTATAGCAGTACCTTGCTCTGTTTCATGCGCATGGGTGATTTTGTTTGTGCTTGTCGTGCTTGTGCCATGAGAAAGATCATTCCTATTTACAGTGATGATGATTCAGAGTAGCACACTTGTTAAATTCTGCTCATGTACTACCTCATTTGTGGTTGTTGATTACTGCAGCTAGGTTTTGTTAACTATTGGTGTTTAATCTAGCTAGCTAGTAGTGTTGGCAGCTAGCTAGTAGTGTTGGCAGCAAGCTACTCCTGTACTAGTAGTTCATACATATGTGTAATTGATCCTTCCCAGTAATTGAATAATGTGAAGAAATCCTATTGTATCAGCTATGCAGTGCGAACATTAGATCATTTACAACGAAAATCTTTGTTTGCCTACCAGTAGAAGTATTTCTTGTAACATTTTGGTGATTTCCCTTTGGTAGATGCAGTGTATATATTACATATTCATCCTTATGTGTAGGATTTTTGGTTCATTATACTGACTGCATGCCACCTCTGTCATCGCCGCCCCGTCTCCCGCACCATCGGCACCGCCCCTCCGCCTTCTCCTTGTTGGGGAACGTAGTAATTTCAAAAAAATTCCTACGCACACGCAAGATCATGGTGATGCATAGCAACGAGAGGGGAGAGTGTTGTCTATGTACCCTCGTAGACCGAAGCGGAAGCGTTGACGCAACGTAGAGGAAGTAGTCGTACGTCTTCCCGATTTGACCGATCCAAGCACCGTTACTCCGGCACCTCCGAGTTCTTAGCACACGTACAGCTCGATGACACTCCCGGGCTCCGATCCAGCAAAGCTTCGGGGATGAGTTCCGTCAGCACGACGGCGTGGTGACGATCTTGATGTTCTACCGTCGCAGGGCTTCGCCTAAGCACTACTACAATATGACCGAGGTGGAATATGGTGGAAGGGGGCACCGCACACGGCTAAGGAACGATCACGATTATCAACTTGTGTGTCCTACGGTGCCCCCTTGCCTCCGTATATAAAGGATCCAAGGGGGGGTGCGGCCGGCCTTAGAGGAGGCGCGCAGGAGGAGTCCTACTCCTACCAGGAGTAGGACTCCCCTCCCTTTCCTTGTCCAAGTAGGAGAGGTGGAAGAAGAGAAGGAAAAAGGGGGGCGCCACCCCTCCCTCCTTGTCCAATTCGGACTAGGGGGAGAGGGGGCGCGCGGCCTGCCCTGGCAGCCCCTTCCTCTTCTCCACTTTAGGCCCATGAGGCCCATTAACCCCCCGGGGGGTTCCGGTAACCCCCCGGTGCTCCGGTTTTATCCAAAACTTCCCTGGAATGCTTCCGGTGTCCGAATATAGTCATCCAATATATCAATCTTTATGTCTCGACCATTTCGAGACTCCTCGTCATGATCACATCCGGGACTCCGAACTAACTTCGGTACATCAAAATGCATAAACTCATAATAACTGTCATCGTAACGTTAAGCGTGCAGACCCTACGGTTCGAGAACAATGCAGACATGACTGATACAAATCTCCAGTCAATAACCAATAGCGGGACCTGGATGCCCATATTGGCTCCTACATATTCTATGAAGATCTTTATCGGTCAGACCGCATAACAACATACGTTGTTCCCTTTGTCATCGGTATGTTACTTGCCCGAGATTCGATCGTCGGTATCCAATACCTAGTTCAATCTCGTTACCGGCAAGTCTCTTTACTCGTTCCGTAATACATCATCTCGCAACTAACTCATTAGTTGTAATGCATGCAAGGCTTATGTGATGTGCATTACCGAGAGGGCCCAGAGATACCTCTCCGACAATCGGAGTGACAAATCCTAATGTTGAAATACGCCAACCCAACATCTACCTTTGGAGACACCTGTAGAGCACCTTTATAATTACCCATTTACGTTGTGACGTTTGGTAGCACACAAAGTGTTCCTCCGGTAAACGGGAGTTGCATAATCTCATAGTCATAGGAACATGTATAAGTCATGAAGAAAGCAATAGCAACATACTAAACGATCGGGAGCTAAGCTAATGGAATGGGTCATGTCAATCAGATCATTCAACTAATGATGTGACCTCGTTAATCAAATAACAACTCTTTGTTCATGGTTAGAAAACATAACCATCTTTGATTAACAAGCTAGTCAAGTAGAGGCATACTAGTGACACTCTGTTTGTTTATATATTCACACATGTATTATGTTTTCGGTTAATACAATTCTAGCATGAATAATAAACATTTATCATGATATATGAGGAAATAAATAATTACTTTATTATTGCCTCTAGGGCATATTTCCTTCAGTCTCCCACTTGCACTAGAGTCAATAATCTAGATTACACAGTAATGATTCTAACACCCATGGAGCCTTGGTGCTGATCATGTTTTGCTCGTGGAAGAGGCTTAGTCAACGGGTCTGCTACATTCAGATCCGTATGTATCTCGCAAATCTCTATGTCTCCCACCTGGACTAGATCCCGGATGGAATTGAAGCGTCTCTTGATGTGCTTGGTTCTTTTGTGAAATCTGGATTCCTTTGCCATGGCAATTGCACCAGTATTGTCACAAAAGATTTTCATTGGACCCAATGCACTAGGTATGACACCTAGATCGGATATGAACTCCTTTATCCAGACTCCTTCGTTTGCTGCTTCCGAAGCAGCTATGTACTCCGCTTCACATGTAGATCCCGCCACGACGCTTTGTTTAGAACTGCACCAACTGACAGCTCCACCGTTTAATGTAAACACGTATCTGGTTTGCGATTTAGAATCGTCCGGATCAGTGTCAAAGCTTGCATCAACATAACCGTTTACAAAGAGCTCTTTGTCACCTCCATATACGAGAAACATATCCTTAGTCCTTTTCAGGTACTTCAGGATGTTCTTGACCGCTATCCAGTGATCCACTCCTGGATTACTTTGGTACCTCCCTGCTAAACTTATAGCAAGGGACACATCAGGTCTGGTACACAGCATTGCATACATGATAGAGCCTATGGCTGAAGCATAGGGAACATCTTTCATTTTCTCTCTATCTTCTGCAGTGGTCGGGCATTGAGTCTGACTCAACTTCACACCTTGTAACACAGGGAAGAACCCTTTCTTTGCTTGATCCATTTTGAACTTCTTCAAAATCTTGTCAAGGTATGTGCTTTGTGAAAGTCCAATTAAGCGTCTTGATCTATCTCTATAGATCTTTATGCCTAATATGTAAGCAGCTTCACCGAGGTCTTTCATTGAAAAACTCTTATTCAAGTATCCCTTTATGCTATCCAGAAATTCTATATCATTTCCAATCAGTAATATGTCATCCACATATAATATCAGAAATGCTACAGAGCTCCCACTCACTTTCTTGTAAATACAGGCTTCTCCGAAAGTCTGTATAAAACCAAATGCTTTAATCACACTATCAAAGCGTTTATTCCAACTCCGAGAGGCTTGCACCAGTCCATAAATGGATCGCTGGAGCTTGCACACTTTATTAGCTCCCTTTGGATCGACAAAACCTTCCGGTTGCATCATATACAACTCTTCTTCCAGAAATCCATTCAGGAATGCAGTTTTGACATCCATCTGCCAAATTTCATAATCATAAAATGCGGCAATTGCTAACATGATTCGGACAGACTTAAGCATCGCTACGGGTGAGAAGGTCTCATCGTAGTCAACTCCTTGAACTTGTCGAAAACCTTTTGCGACAAGTCGAGCTTTGTAGACAGTAATATTACCGTCAGCGTCAGTCTTCTTCTTGAAGATCCATTTATTCTCAATTTCTTGCCGACCATCGGGCAAGTCAACCAAAGTCCATACTTTGTTCTCATACATGGATCCCATCTCAGATTTCATGGCTTCAAGCCATTTTGCGGAATCTGGGCTCACCATCGCTTCTTCATATTTCGTAGGTTCATCATGACCTAGCAGCATGATTTCCAGAACAGGATTACCGTACCACTCTGGCGCGGATCCCACTCTGGTTGATCTACGAGGTTCAGTAGTATCTTGTCCTGAAGTTTCATGATCATTATCATTAGCTTCCTCACTAATTGGTGTAGGTGTCGCAGAAACAGTTTTCTGTGATGTACTACTTTCCAATAAGGGAGCAGGTACAGTTACCTCATCAAGCTCTACTTTCGTCCCACTCACATCTTTCGAGAGAAACTCTTTCTCCAGAAAGTTTCCGAATTTAGCAACAAAAGTCTTGCCTTCGGATCTGTGATAGAAGGTGTATCCAATAGTTTCCTCTGGATATCTTATGAAGACACATTTCTCCGATTTGGGTTCGAGCTTATCAGGTTGAAGTTTTTTCACATAAGCATCGCAGCCCCAAACTTTCAGAAACGACAACTTTGGTTTCTTGCCAAACCATAGTTCATAAGGCGGCGTCTTAACGGATTTTGATGGTGCCCTATTTAAC
Source organism: Triticum urartu (assembly GCF_056163025.1). NCBI lineage: Eukaryota > Viridiplantae > Streptophyta > Magnoliopsida > Poales > Poaceae > Triticum > Triticum urartu. The sequence continues at coordinate 672,136,281 of NC_141874.1, read as the reverse complement.
GTGAATGCGGCCGTCTCTAAAGCATAACCCCAAAACGATAGCGGTAAATCAGTAAGAGACATCATAGATCGCACCATATCTAGTAAAGTATGATTACAACGTTCGAACACACCATTACGTTGTGGTGTTCCGGGTGGCGTGAGTTGCGAAACTATTCCGCATTGTTTCAAATGTACACCAAACTCATAACTCAAATATTCTCCTCCACGATCAGATCGTAGAAACTTTATTTTCTTGTTACGATGATTTTCAACTTCACTCTGAAATTGTTTGAACTTTTCAAATGTTTCAGACTTATGTTTCATTAAGTAGATATACCCATATCTGCTTAAGTCATCTGTGAAGGTGAGAAAATAACGATATCCGCCACGAGCCTCAATATTCATCGGACCACATACATCTGTATGTATGATTTCCAACAAATCTGTTGCTCTCTCCATAGTACCAGAGAACGGTGTTTTAGTCATCTTGCCCATGAGGCACGGTTCGCAAGTACCAAGTGATTCATAATCAAGTGGTTCCAAAAGTCCATCAGTATGGAGTTTCTTCATGCGCTTTACACCGATATGACCTAAACGGCAGTGCCACAAGTAAGTTGCACCATCATTATCAACTCTGTACCTTTTGGCTTCAACATTATGAATATGTGTGTCACTACTATCGAGATTCAATAAGAATAGACCATTCTTCAAGGGTGCATGACCATAAAAGATATTACTCATATAAATAGAGCAACCATTATTCTCTAATTTAAATGAATAACCGTCTCGCATCAAACAAGATCCAGATATAATGTTCATGCTCAACGCTGGCACCAAATAACAATTATTTAGGTCTAATACTAATCCCGAAGGTAGATGTAGAGGTAGCGTGCCGACCGCGATCACATCGACTTTGGAACCGTTTCCCACGCGCATCGTCACCTCGTCCTTAGCCAATCTCCGCTTAATTCGTAGTCCCTGTTTCGAGTTGCAAATATTAGCAACAGAACCAGTATCAAATACCCAGGTGCTACTGCGAGCATTAGTAAGGTACACATCAATAACATGTATATCACATATACCTTTGTTCACCTTGCCATCCTTCTTATCCGCCAAATACTTGGGGCAGTTCCGCTTCCAGTGACCAGTCTGCTTGCAGTAGAAGCACTCAGTTTCAGGCTTAGGTCCAGACTTGGGTTTCTTCTCTTGAGCAGCAACTTGCTTGCCGTTCTTCTTGAAGTTACCCTTCTTCTTCCCTTTGCCCTTTTTCTTGAAAATAGTGGTCTTGTTGACCATCAACACTTGATGCTCCTTTTTGATTTCTACCTCCACAGCTTTCAGCATTGCGAAGAGCTCGGGAATGGTCTTATTCATCCCTTGCATATTATAGTTCATCACGAAGCTCTTGTAGCTTGGTGGCAGTGATTGGAGAATTCTATCAATGACGCAATCATCTGGAAGATTAACTCCCATCTGAATCAAGTGATTATTGTACCCAGAAATTTTGAGTATATGCTCACTGACAGAACTGTTCTCCTCCATCTTGCAGCTATAGAACTTATTGGAGACTTCATATCTCTCAATCCGGGCATTTGCTTGAAATATTAACTTCAACTCCTGGAACATCTCATATGCTACATGACGTTCAAAACGTCGTTGAAGTCCCGATTCTAAGCCGTAAAGCATGGCACACTGAACTATCGAGTAGTCATCAGCTTTGCTCTGCCAGACGTTCATAACATCTGGTGTTGCTCCTGCAGCAGGCCTGGCACCCACGGTGCTTCCAGGACATAATTCTACTGTGCAGCAATGAGGATAATCCTCAAGTTACGGACCCAGTCCGTGTAATTGCTACCATCATCTTTCAACTTTGCTTTCTCAAGGAACGCATTAAAATTCAACGGAACAACAGCACGGGACATCTATCTACAATCAAACATACATAAGCAAGATACTATCAGGTACTAAGTTCATGATAAATTTAAGTTCAATTAATCAAATTACTTAAAGAACTCCCACTTAGATAGACATCCCTCTAATCCTCTAAGTGATCACGTGATCCAAATCAACTAAACCATGTCCGATCATCACGTGAGATGGAGTAGTTTCATTGGTGAACATCGCTATGTTGATCATATCTACTATATGATTAACGCTCGACCTTTCGGTCTCCGTGTTCTGAGGCCATATCTGTATATGCTTGGCTCGTCAAGTATAACCTGAGTATTCCGCGTGTGCAACTGTTTTGCACCCGTTGTATTTGAACGTAGAGCCTATCACACCCGATCATCACGTGGTGTCTCAGCACGAAGAACTTTCGCAACGGTGCATACTCAGGGAGAACACTTCTTGATAATTTAGTGAGAGATCATCTTATAATGCTACCGTCAATCAAAGCAAGATAAGATGCATAAAAGATAAACATCACATGCAATCAATATAAGTGATATGATATATGGCCATCACCATCTTGTGCCTGTGATCTCCATCTCCGAAGCACCGTCATGATCACCATCGTCACCGGCGCGACACCTTGATCTCCATCATAGCATCGTTGTTGTCTCGCCAATCTTATGCTTCCACGACTATCGCTACCGCTTAGTGATAAAGTAAAGCATTACAGCGCGATTGCATTGCATACAATAAAGCGACAACCATATGGCTCCTGCCAGTTGCCGATAACTCGGTTACAAAACATGATCATCTCATACAATAAAATTTAGCATCATGTCTTGACCATATCACATCACAACATGCCCTGCAAAAACAAGTTAGACGTCCTCTACTTTGTTTGTTGCAAGTTTTACGTGGCTGCTACGGGCTTAAGCAAGAACCGATCTTACCTACGCATTAAAACCACAACGATAGTTTGTCAAGTTGATGTCGTTTTAACCTTTGCAAGGACCGGGCGTAGCCACACTCGGTTCAACTAAAGTTGGAGAAACTGTCACCCGCAAGCCACCTATGTGCAAAGCACGTCTGGAGAACCGGTCTCGCGTAAGCGTACACGTAATGTCGGTCCTGTTGGGGAACGTTGCAGAAAACAAAAAAATTCCTATTCGTTTCACCAAGATCCATCTATGAGTTCATCTAGCAACGAGTGATCGGATGCATCTACATACCTTTGTAGATCGCGAGCGGAAGCGTTCAAAGAACGGGGATGAGGTAGTCGAACACGACGTGATCCAAATCACTGATGACCAAGCGCCGAACGGACGGCACCTCCGCGTTCAACACACGTACGGGACGGGAGACGTCTCCTCCTTCTGATCCAGCAAGGGGGGAGGAGAGGTTGATGAAGATCCAGCAGCATGACGGCGTGGTGGTGGATGCAGGGCGTCACAGTAGCAGGGCTTCGCCTATACTACGAGGGAGAGACGTAACGGGGAGAGAGGGAGGTGCCAAGGGCTGGTGTGTCAAGTCCCTCCTCTCCCCACTATATATAGGGGTGCTAGGGGGGGCGCCGGCCCTAGGAGATGGAATCTCCTAGGGGGCGGCGGCCTAGGGTGGGGGGCTTGCCCCCCAAGCAAGGGGGCGCCCCCTTTAGGGTTTCCCCTCAACCCTAGCCGCATGGGCCCTAGGGGAGTGGCGCCCCAGCCCACTTTGGGCTGGGTTCCCTCCTACTTCAGCCCATGGGGCCCCCCGGGATAGGTGGCCCCACCCGGTGGACCCCCGGGACCCTTCCGGTGGTCCCGGTACAATACCGGTGACCCCAAAACTTGTCCCGATGGCCGAAACAGCACTTCCTATATATAATTCTTTACCTCCGGACCATTCCGGAACTCCTCGTGACGTCCGGGATCTCATCCGGGACTCCTAACAACATTTGAGTTACTGCATATACATATCTTCACAACCCTAGCGTCACCAAACCTTAAGTGTGTAGACCCTACGGGTTCGGGAGACAAGCAGACATGACCGAGACGACTCTCCGGTCAATAACCAACAGCGGGATCTGGATACCCATGTTGGCTCCCACATGCTCCACGATGATCTCATCGGATGAACCACGATGTCGTGGATTCAATCAACCCCGTATGCAATTCCCTTTGTCAATCGATATGTTACTTGCCCGAGATTCGATCGTTGGTATCCCAATACCTCGTTCAATCTCGTTACTGGCAAGTCACTTAACCCGTACCGTAATGCATGATCCCGTGACCAGACACTTGGTCACCTTGAGCTCATTATGATGATGCATTACCGAGTGGGCCCAGAGATACCTCTCCGTCATACGGAGTGACAAATCCCAGTCTTGATCCGTGTCAACCCAACAGACACTTTCGGAGATACCCGTAGTCTACCTTTATAGTCACCCAATTACGTTGTGACGTTTGGTATACCCAAAGCACTCCTACGGTATCCGGGAGTTACATGATCTCATGGTCTAAGGAAAAGATACTTGACATTGCAAAACTCTAGCAAACGAACTACACGATCTTTATGCTATGTTTAGGATTGGGTCTTGTCCATCACATCATTCTCCTAATGATGTGATCCCGTTATCAATGACATCCAATGTCCATAGTCAGGAAACCATGACTATCTGTTGATCAACGAGCTAGTCAACTAGAGGCTTACTAGGGACATGTTGGTGTCTGTTATTCACACATGTATTATGATTTCCGGATAATACAATTATAGCATGAATAAATACAATTATCATGAACAAGGAAATATAATAATAATGCTTTTATTATTGCCTCTAGGGCATATTTCCAACAGTCTCCCACTTGCACTAGAGTCAATAATCTAGTTACATTGTGATGAATCGAACACCCATGGAATTCTGGTGTTGATCATGTTTTGCTCTAGGGAGAGGTTTATTCAACGGATCTGCTACATTCAGGTCCGTGTGTACTTTACAAATCTCTATGTCTCCATCTTGAACATTTTCACGAATGGAGTTGAAGCGACGCTTGATGTGCCTTGTCTTCTTGTGAAACCTGGGCTCCTTGGCAAGTGCAATAGCTCCAGTGTTGTCACAAAAGAGATTGATTGGCCCCGACGCATTGGGTATGACTCCTAGGTCGGTGATGAACTCCTTCACCCATATTGCTTCATGTGCTGCCTCCGAGGCTGCCATGTACTCCGCTTCACATGTAGATCCCACCACGACGCTTTGCTTGCAAATGCACCAGCTTACTGTGTCGAAGCTAGCGTCGACGTAACCCTTTACGACGAGCTCTTCGTCACCTCCATAAACGAGAAATATTTCCTTAGTCGTTTTCAGGTACTTCAGGATATTCTTGACCGCTGTCCAGTGTTCCTTGCCGGGATTACTTTGATACCTTCCTACCAAACTTACGGCAAGGTTTACATCAGGTCTGGTACACAGCATGGCATACATAATAGAACCTATGGCTGAGGCATAGGGGATGACGCTCATCTCTTCTATATCTTCTGCCGTGGTCGGACATTGAGCTGAGCTCAATTTCACACCTTGCAACACAGGCAAGAACCCCTTCTTAGACTGATCCATATTGAACTTCTTCAATATCTTATCAAGGTATGTGCTTTGTGAAAGACCTATGAGGCGTCTCGCTCTACCCTATAGATCTTGATGCCTTGTATATAAGCAGCTTCTCCAAGGTCCTTCATTGAAAAACTCTTATTCAAGTAGGCCTTGATGCTGTCCAAGAGTTCTATATCATCTCCCATCAAAAGTATGTCATCCACATATAGTATGAGAAATGCTACAGAGCTCCCACTCACTTTCTTGTAAACGCAGGCTTCTCCATAAGTCTGCGTAAACCCAAACGCTTTGATCATCTCATCAAAGCGAATGTTCCAACTTCGAGATGCTTGCACCAGCCCATAAATCGAGCGTTGGAGCTTGCACACCTTGTCAGCATTCTTAGGATCGACAAAACCTTCCGGCTGCATCATATACAATTCTTCCTTAAGGAAACCATTAAGGAATGCCGTTTTGACGTCCATTTGCCATATCTCATAATCGTAGAATGCGGCAATTGCTAACATGATTCGGACGGACTTTAGCTTCGCTACTGGTGAGAATGTCTCATCGTAGTCAACCCCTTGAACTTGTCGATAACCCTTAGTGACGAGCCGAGCTTTATAGATGGTCACATTACCATCCGCGTCTGTCTTCTTCTTAAAGATCCATTTATTTTCTATGGCTCGCCGTTCAATGGGCAAGTCTGTCAAAGTCCATACTTTGTTTTCGTACATGGATCCTATCTCGGATTTCATGGCTTCTAGCCATTTGTCGGAATCCGGGCCCGCCATCGCTTCTTCATAGTTCGAAGGTTCACCGTTGTCTAACAACATGATTTCCAAGACAGGGTTGCCATACCACTCTGGTGCGGAACGTGTCCTTGTGGACCTTCGAATTTCAGTAGGAGCTTGATCAGAAGTATCTTGATCATTATCATTAACATCCTCTCTAGTCGGTGCAGGCACCTCAGGAACATTTTCTTGTGTTGTGCCATTTTCCGGTTCAAGAGGTAATACTTCATCAAGTTCTACTTTCCTCCCACTTACTTCTTTCGAGAGAAACTCCTTCTCTAGAAAGGATCCATTCTTGGCAACAAAGACCTTGCCTTCGGATCTGAGGTAGAAGGTATACCCAATAGTTTCTTTAGGGTATCCTATGAAGACCCATTTTTCCGACTTGGGTTCGAGCTTTTCAGGTTGAAGTTTCTTGACATAAGCATCGCATCCCCAAACTTTTAGAAACGACAGCTTAGGTTTCTTCCCAAACCATAATTCATACGGTGTCGTCTCAACGGATTTTGACGGAGCCCTATTTAAAGTGAATGCGGCAGTCTCTAAAGCATAGCCCCAAAAAGATAGCGGTAAATCGGTAAGAGACATCATAGATCGCACCATATCTAATAGAGTGCGATTACGACGTTCAGACACACCATTACGCTGAGGTGTTCCAGGCGGCGTGAGTTGTGAAACTATTCCACATTTTCTTAAGTGTGTGCCAAATTCGTGACTCAAGTATTCTCCTCCACGATCTGATCGTAGAAACTTGATTTTCCTGTCAAGTTGATTCTCAACCTCACTCTGAAATTCCTTGAACTTTTCAAAGGTTTCAGACTTGTGTTTCATTAAGTAGATATACCCATATCTACTCAAATCATCAGTGAGGGTGAGAACATAACGATAGCTACCGCGAGCCTCAACACTCATTGGACCGCACACATCAGTATGTATGATTTCCAATAAGTTGGTAGCTCGCTCCATTGTTCCTGAGAACGGAGTCTTGGTCATTTTACCCATGAGGCATGGTTCGCACGTGTCAAATGATTCATAATCAAGAGACTCTAAAAGTCCATGAGCATGGAGCTTCTTCATGCGTTTGACACCTATGTGACCAAGGCGGCAGTGCCACAAGTATGTGGGACTATCATTATCAACTTTACATCTTTTGGTACTCACACTATGAATATGTGTAGCATTACGCTCGAGATTCATAAAGAATAAACCATTCACCATTGGAGCATGACCATAAAACATATCTCTCATATAAATAGAACAACCATTATTCTCGGATTTAAATGAGTAGCCATCTCGAATTAAACGAGATCCCGATACAATGTTCATGCTCAAAGCTGGCACTAAATAACAATTATTAAGGTTTAAAACTAATCCCGAAGGTAAATGTAGAGGTAGCGTGCCGACGGCGATCACTTTGACCTTGGAACCATTCCCGACGCGCAACGTCACCTCGTCCTTTGCCAGTCTCCGCTTATTCCGCAGCCCCTGCTTTGAGTTACAAATGTGAGCAACTGCACCGGTATCAAATACCCAGGAGCTACTACGGACACTGGTAAGGTACACATCAATTACATGTATATCACATATACCTTTTGTTTTGCCGGCCTTCTTGTCTGCTAAGTATTTGGGGCAGTTCCGCTTCCAGTGACCACTTCCCTTGCAATAAAAGCACTCAGTCTCGGGCTTGGGTCCATTCTTTGGCTTCTTCCCGGCAGCTTGCTTGCCGGGCGCGGTAACTCCTTTGCCGTCCTTCTTGAAGGCTTTCTTACCCTTGCCCTTCTTGAACTTAGTGGTTTTATTTACCATCAACATTTGATGTTCCTTCTTGACTTCTACCTCTGCTAATTTCAGCATTGCAAATACCTCAGGAATGGCCTTTTCCATCCCCTGCATATTGAAGTTCATCACAAAGCTCTTGTAGCTTGGTGGAAGCGACTGGAGGATTCTGTCAATGACCGCGTCATCTGGGAGATTAACTCCCAGCTGAGTCAAGTGGTTATGTAACCCAGACATAGTGAGTATATGCTCGCTGACAGAACTATTTTCCTCCATCTTACAGCTAAAGAATTTGTCGGAGACTTCATATCTCTCGACCCGGGCATGAGCTTGAAAAACCATTTTCAGCTCTTCAAACATCTCATATGCTCCATGTCTCTCAAAACGCTTTTGGAGCCCCGGCTCTAAACTGTAAAGCATGCCGCACTGAACGAGGGAGTAGTCATCAGCATGTGTCTGCCAAGCGTTCATAACGTCTTGGTTCTGTGGAACAGGTGGGTCACCTAGCGGTGCTTGTAGGACATAATCTTTCTTGGCAGCTATGAGGATGATCCTCAGGTTCCGGACCCAGTCCGTATAGTTGCTGCCATCGTCTTTCAGCTTGGTTTTCTCTAGGAACACGTTGAAGTTGAGGACTACGTTGGCCATATGATCTACATGACATATTGTAAAGATTTTCAGACTAAGTTCATGATAATAAAGTTCATCTAATCAAATTATTCAATGAACTCCCACTTAGATAGACATCCCTCCAGTCATCTAAGTATAACATGATCCGAATTGATTAGGCCGTGTCCGATCATCACGTGAGACGGTCTGGTCAATGTCGGTGAACATCTTCATGTTGATCGTATCTTCTATACGACTCATGCTTGACCTTTCAGTCTTCTGTGTTCCGAGGTCATGTCTGTACATGCTAGGCTCGTCAAGTCAACCTAAGTGTTTGCATGTGTAAATCTGTCTTACACCCGTTGTATGTGAACGCCTGGATCAAACACCCGATCATCACGTGGTGCATTGAAACAACGAACTGTCGCAACGGTGCACAGTTAGGGGGAACACTTCTTGAAATTATTATGAGGGATCATCTTATTTACTACCGTCGTTCTAAGTAAACAAGATGCAAAACATGATAAACATCGCATGCAATCAAATAATAAACGTGACATGATATGGCCAATATCACATAGCTCCTTTGATCTCCATCTTGGGGCTCCATGATCATCTTGTCACCGGCTTGACACCATGATCTCCATCATCGTGTCTCCATGAAGTTGCTCGCCAACTATTACTTCTACTACTATGGCTAACGCGTTTAGCAATAAAGTAAAGTAATTTACATGGCGTTTCTCAATGACACGCAGGTCATGCAAAAAATAAAGACAACTCCTATGGCTCCTGCCGGTTGTCATACTCATCGACATGCAAGTCGTGATTCCTATTACAATAGCATGAACAACCCATACATCACATATACGTCATTCATCATTCATCACAACTTTGGCCATATCATATCACAAAGCACTTGCTGCAAAAACAAGTTAGACGTCCTCTAATTGTTGTTGCAAGTTTTACGTGGCTGAATTAGGGTTCTAGCAAGAACGCTTTCTTACCTACGTTAAAGCCACAACGTGATTTGTCAACTTCTATTTACCCTTCATAAGGACCCTTTTCATCGAATCCGCTCCAACTAAAGTGGGAGAGACAGACACCCGCCGGCCACCTTACGCAACTAGTGCATATTAGTCGGTGGAACCGGTCTCACGTAAGCGTACGTGTAAGGTTGGTCCGGGCCGCTTCATCCCACAATACCGCTGAAGCAAGATAAGACTAGTAGCAGCAAGAAAGTTGACAAATCTACGCCCACAACAAATTGTGTTCTACTCGCGCAAGAAGAACTATGCATAGACCTAGCTCATGATGCCACTGTTGGGGAACGTTGCAGAAAACAAAAATTTTCCTACTCGTTTCACCAAGATCCATCTATGAGTTCATCTAGCAACGAGTGATCGGATGCATCTACATACCTTTGTAGATCGCGAGCGGAAGCGTTCAAAGAACGGGGATGAGGTAGTCGAACACGACGTGATCCAAATCACCGATGACCAAGCGCCGAACGGACGGCACCTCCGCGTTCAACACACGTACGGGATGGGAGACGTCTCCTCCTTCTTGATCTAGCAAGGGGGGAGGAGAGGTTGATGAAGATCCAGCAGCACGACCGTGTGGTGGTGGATGCAGGGCGTCACAGTAGCAGGGCTTCGCCTATACTACGAGGGAGAGACGTAACGGGGAGAGAGGGAGGCGCCAAGGTCTGGTGTGTCAAGTCCCTCCTCTCCCCACTATATATAGGGGTGCTAGGGGGGGCGGCGGCCCTAGGAGATGGAATCTCCTAGGGGGGCGGCGGCCTAGGGTGAGGGGCTTGCCCCCCAAGCAAGGGGGCGCCCCCTTTAGGGTTTCCCCTCAACCCTAGCCGCATGGGCCCTAGGGGAGTGGCGCCCCAGCCCACTTTGGGCTGGGTTCCATCCTACTTCAGCCCATGGGGCCCCCCGGGATAGGTGGCCCCACCCGGTGGACCCCCGGGACCCTTCCGGTGGTCCCGGTACAATACCGGTGACCCCGAAACTTGTCCCGATGGCCGAAACAGCACTTCCTATATATAATTCTTTACCTCCGGACCATTCCGGAACTCCTCGTGACGTCTGCGATCTCATCCGGGACTCCGAACAACATTCGAGTTACTGCATATACATATCTTCACAACCCTAGCGTCACCGAACCTTAAGTGTGTAGACCCTACGGGTTCGGGAGACAAGCAGACATGACCGAGACGACTCTCCGGTCAATAACCAACAGCGGGATCTGGATACCCATGTTGGCTCCCACATGCTCCACGATGATCTCATCGGATGAACCACGATGTCGAGGATTCAATCAACCCCGTATGCAATTCCCTTTGTCAATCGATATGTTACTTGCCCGAGATTCGATCGTCGGTATCCCAATACCTCGTTCAATCTCGTTACCGGCAACTCACTTTACTCGTACCGTAATGCATGATCCCGTGACCAGACACTTGGTCACCTTGAGCTCATTATGATGATGCATTACCGAGTGGGCCAAGTGATACCTCTCTGTCATACGGAGTGGCAAATCCCAGTCTTGATCCGTGTCAACCCAACAGACACTTTCAGAGATACCCGTAGTCTACCTTTATAGTCACCCAGTTACGTTGTGACGTTTGGTATACCCAAAGTACTCCTACGGTATCCGGGAGTTACACGATCTCATGGTCTAAGGAAAAGATACTTGACATTGCAAAACTCTAGCAAACGAACTACATGATCTTTATGCTATGTTTAGGATTGGGTCTTGTCCATCACATCATTCTCCTAATGATGTGATCCCATTATCAATGACATCCAATGTCCATAGTCAGGAAACCTTGACTATCTGTTGATCAACGAGCTAGTCAACTAGAGGCTTACTAGGGACATGTTGGTGTCTGTTATTCACACATGTATTACGATTTCCGGATAATACAATTATAGCATGAATAAAGACAATTATCATGAACAAGGAAATATAATAATAATGCTTTTATTATTGCCTCTAGGGCATATTTCCAACAGGTCCGGGCCGCTTCGTCCAACAATACCGCTGAACCTAAGTATGACATGCTGGTAGGCAGTATGACTTATATCGCCCACAACTCACTTGTGTTCTACTCGTGCACATAACATCAAACCATAAAACCTGGCTCTGATACCACTGTTGGGGAATGTAGTAATTTCAAAAAAAATTCTACGCACATGCAAGATCATGGTGATGCATAGCAACGAGAGGGGAGAGTGTTGTCTACGTACCCTCATAGACCGAAGCGGAAGCGTTGACGCAACGTAGAGGAAGTAGTCGTACGTCTTCCTGATCTGACCGATCCAAGCACCGTTACTCCGGCACCTCCGAGTTCTTAGCACACGTACAGCTCGATGACACTCCCCGGGCTCCGATCCAGCAAAGCTTCGGGGATGAGTTCCATCAGCACGACGGCGTGGTGACGATCTTGATGTTCTACCGTCGCAGGGCTTCGCCTAAGCACTGCTACAATATGACCGAGGTGGAATATGGTGGAAGGGGGCACCGCACACGGCTAAGGAACGATCACGATGATCAACTTGTGTGTCCTAGGGTGCCCCCTTGCTTCCGTATATAAAGGATCCAAGGGGGGGGTGCGGCCGGCCCTAGAGGAGGCGCGCAGGAGGAGTCCTACTCCTACCGGGAGTAGGACTCCCCTACCTTTCCTAGTCCAAGTAGGAGAGGTGGAAGAAGAGAAGGAAAAAGGGGGGGCGCCGCCCCTCCCTCCTTGTCCAATTCGGACTAGGGGAGAGGGGGCGCGCGACCTGCCCTGGCAGCCCCTTCCTCTTCTCCACTTTAGGCCCATGAGGCCCATTAACCCTCCGGGGGGTTCCGGTAACCCCCCGGTGCTCCGGTTTTATCCGAAACTTCCCCGGAACGCTTCCGGTGTCCGAATATAGTCATCCAATATATCAATCTTTATGTCTCGACCATTTCGAGACTCCTCGTCATGATCACATCCGGGACTTCGAACTAACTTCGGTACATCAAAATGCATAAACTCATAATAACTGTCATCGTAACGTTAAGCGTGCGGACCCTACGGTTCAAGAACAATGCAGACATGACTGAGACAAATCTCCGGTCAATAACCAATAGCGGGACCTGGATGCCCATATTGGCTCCTACATATTCTACGAAGATCTTTATCGGTCAGACCGCATAACAACATACGTTGTTCCCTTTGTCATCGGTATGTTACTTGCCCGAGATTTGATCGTCGGTATCCAATACCTAGTTCAATCTCGTTACCGGCAAGTCTCTTTACTCGTTCCGTAATACATCATCTCGCAACTAACTCATTAGTTGTAATGCTTGCAAGGCTTATGTGATGTGCATTACCGAGAGGGCCCAGAGATACCTCTCCGATAATCGGAGTGACAAATCCTAATCTAGAAATATGCTAACCCAACATCTACCTTTGGAGACACCTGTAGAGCACCTTTATAATCACCCATTTATGTTGTGACGTTTGGTAGCACACAAAGTGTTCCTCCGGTAAACGGGAGTTGCATAATCTCATAGTCATAGGAACATGTATAAGTCATGAAGAAAGCAATAGCAACATACTAAACGATCGGGAGCTAAGCTAATGGAATGGGTCATGTCAATCAGATCATTCAACTAATGATGTGACCTAGTTAATCAAATAACAACTCTTTGTTCATGGTTAGGAAACATAATCATCTTTTATTAACAAGCTAGTCAAGTAGAGGCATACTAGTGACACTCTGTTTGTTTATATATTCACACATGTATTATGTTTCCGGTTAATACAATTCTAGCATGAATAATAAACATTTATCATGATATATGAGGAAATAAATAATAAATTTATTATTGCCTCTAGGGCATATTTCCTTCACTCCTTTGATGCTGTAGTGGATTCTTAGAATGAAAATGTTGTGTACATCAAAAATATTTTATGGTCAGTGTTTTCAAAACCATGGTTGTTGAATCATGTCTTATAATTGTATTGGAAATTGCTAGCCTTTTTGGCTAGTATTTTTTTAGTGGATTCTTAGAATGAAAATGTTGTGTACATCAAAAATATTTTATGGTCCGTGTTTGCAAATCCATGGTTGTTGAATCATGTCTTATAATTGGATTGGAAATTGCTAGCCTTTTTGGCTAGTATTTTTTTGTTTTGGTTCGTAAGTATGCCTACGGTTAAACCATCGGCATAGATATGCACAGGGCTACCCAGGGCCTGCCACCTGGCAGGGATATGCCTACAGCAAATTCGTCGGCATAGGTGAAAATCTATGCCGACGGCTTTGCCGTAGGCATACCCTGCTGCCAGGAGTCACCGCAGGCCGCCACATGGCAGAGATATGCCGACGGCAAAGCCGTCAGCATAGATTTTCACCTATGCCGACGGCTTTGCCGTAGGCATACCTCTGCCACGCGATGGCCCGTGATTCGTTAGCGCTTTTGACGGCGCCGTGCGTTGCCGTCATGTGAAAATCACTGCCGACGGCTAAACTATGCCGACGGCCAGACGGAAGCCGTCGGCATAGGCCCCTATGCCGACGGCTAAACTATGCCGACGGTCTGACAAGACTACGCTGGCGTGATCTACGCCGACGGGGCTATGCTAGGGTTTCGACCACCCTCTACCGGTCACCCACGACCGTCCCCTAAGCTAGGGTTTCAACCACCGCGTCGCCGGCGTGGCTCCGGCGGCTCAGGCACATCTCTCCGTCAAGATCACCCGCAACCCACCCTCTTTTACTCACCTCGTATCCTCTCCCTCGCAGATCGAGCACGCCACCGTCGCCGTCGTTTCGCTAACGCTGGAACAGCAAAGGGAAGGCCATGGACGACGCCGCTCCAGCCCTACTCTGACGCCATCAAGGTCAGCCCCTCCCTCTCCTATTCGATTTGTTCCCCTACCCTTCTCTGATGTGCCTACCTTCCTCACCCACACGCAGTAGTAGCAGCAACTTGATGCAGGGAGGTGGGAGAGGAGGAGTCCTGCTTCCCCCGCGTGCATCTTCTATCTCGGAATGACGCCCAACCTCAAGCGAGAGGTTTCCCTTCCCCTCCACGCCTCCCTTGTCCTCCTCGATTTCCTAGGATTGCTCTCAATTTGCTGCTGCTCTGCATTTTTTACTTGCACACATGCTTGACTGAATTTTGAATGGGTGCTACTGCTGTCGCACTCCACTGTTGGGTCCTCCTAGCTAGCTGGCTCTCAGTTTGGACTGCCCTTGTTGGTTGCTGCAGCTAGGCTAGGCGTATCTTGCATAATATCGATCGATTGAAACTTGTTTGCATATATTGCAAATTTGCATGCCTAGTGAACTAGCCCTGTACGTATTTTTTCACAGCACTGAAGTTTGTGTTTGTGCTAAATGGAACACCTGATGCACTTGTCTTGGTACTGCTTTTGTTGCTGTGATGGTGTGGTGTTCAAACAGTTAATGCCACTCATCCATTGATGAACTAGAGTCCATCTGCGGTTTGAATTGACTCTGCTTTTTAGTATATTTTGCTTGCTACCCCCAAAAATGTAGTAGAATTTAGCTTATGAATTGGTCTGGTTGGATTTCTCAAGTTATCTCAAGATGCTACAAAATAAATGGTTGTTGTCTCTCCCTTTGATGTTTGATTTGATTTGATTCGGTTTCCTCACGCCTCTCTGTTTGCTCTGTTCGTGCTGCTGCCGGATCCAGGAAGGTCTTTGAGAACCTAAAGGTTCTTTTTTTGATTGATAGATGCATGTGTGGGTGGCAGCAGATCAACCTCCTTCTCAACCCATGTGTAAGCCCAGCCCCTGAGATACTCACCTTCTCAAACCCATTTTTTTGTCTATCTTGTTCCTTGACAAACAAATTTTTTTAGGCCAAAACTTTTTGTTCCATTACTACCATCTTGCTGCTCTCGATATCCATGCCCTAATTCATACCTGATCCATTCTTAGATGCTAGTAAGTAAACATGACATGTGGTAGAAAACATATTAAGCCACCATTACGTGTGAATTACATCGGCTCATGTCAGCGTATGTAGTTTGGACGAAATTTTCTTTTTGGCAACAAATGTATCAACTGTGACAGAACCATTCATGATTAATTCTGTCCTGTGCAAAATGTAGTGCTAGTTCTGTAGTTCGTAATATGTATACTTGTGCTCTACAGTTTTAGTTCTTCTTCTTGTGTTGCTGCACTTGGTCTAGAGATACAACAACATTAGTTAGGTCCATGCATGGATGGATGGATCAACACATACAACTACCAGTGCTAGTAACAACAAAAAAATAACCTTGTGATTGATTCTGTTGAGGCTAGCATTCTCTGTTTGTTTTGGAGCCCAACCATGTACTGTACGTACTAAGCTAGCTCACGCACACGCATAGCCAGCTCGATTGATTTCTGTAGATACTAGCACCAGCACGCCTATGTCTCCTATACTACCTTGTTTAATTTCTGTACTAGCTCAACAACACTAGCTCTGACTTGTTCGTTTGATTCGGAGCAGCAGGCATCCTCCGTGGATGATGACGACAACAAGGGCATCCACTGCCACGACGACACCCCGCACATGGTCCAACTCGGCTACAACCTCCTCTACCGCGCGACTGCGGCCGCGGTCGTGTTCGGCATCGACTGCAACCTCCTCTCCGGTGAGTCCATCTCCTACCTCTAGCTCCCTCTCTTGTGCTGCTATAGCAGTACCTTGCTCTGTTTCATGCGCATGGGTGATTTTGTTTGTGCTTGTCGTGCTTGTGCCATGAGAAAGATCATTCCTATTTACAGTGATGATGATTCAGAGTAGCACACTTGTTAAATTCTGCTCTTGTACTACCTCATTTGTGGTTGTTGGTTACTGCAGCTAGGTTTTGTTAACTGTTGGTGTTTAATCTAGCTAGCTAGTAGTGTTGGCAGCTAGCTAGTAGTGTTGGCAGCTAGCTAGTAGTGTTGGCAGCAAGCTACTCCTGTACTAGTAGTTCATCCATATGTGTAATTGATCCTTCCCAGTAATTGAATAATGTGAAGAAATCCTATTGTATCAGCTATGCAGTGCGAACATTAGATCATTTACAACGAAAATCTTTGTTTTCCTCCCAGTAGAAGTATTTCTTGTAACATTTTGGTGATTTCCCTTTGGTAGATGCAGTGTATATATTACATATTCATCCTTATGTGTAGGATTTTTGGTTCATTATACCGACTGCATGCCACCTCTATCATCGCCGCCCCGTCTCCCGCACCATCGGCACC
This sequence comes from Triticum urartu, assembly GCF_056163025.1. Taxonomy (NCBI): domain Eukaryota; kingdom Viridiplantae; phylum Streptophyta; class Magnoliopsida; order Poales; family Poaceae; genus Triticum; species Triticum urartu. The sequence continues at coordinate 672,119,415 of NC_141874.1, read as the reverse complement.
GCCCCTCCGCCTTCTCCTTGTTGGGGAACGTAGTAATTTCAAAAAAATTCCTACGCACACGCAAGATCATGGTGATGCATAGCAACGAGAGGGGAGAGTGTTGTCTACGTAGCCTCGTAGACCGAAGCGGAAGCGTTGACGCAACGTAGAGGAAGTAGTCGTACGTCTTCCCGATCTGACCGATCCAAGCACCGTTACTCCGGCACCTCCGAGTTCTTAGCACACGTACAGCTCGATGACACTCCCCGGGCTCCGATCCAGCAAAGCTTCGGGGATGAGTTCCGTCAGCACGACGGCGTGGTGACGATCTTGATGTTCTACCGTCGCAGGGCTTCGCCTAAGCACTACTACAATATGACCGAGGTGGAATATGGTGGAAGGGGGCACCGCACACGGCTAAGGAACGATCACGATGATCAACTTGTGTGTCCTTGGGTGCCCCCTTGCCTCCGTATATAAAGGATCCAAGGGGGGGTGCGGCCGGCCCTAGAGGAGGCGCGCAGGAGGAGTCCTACTCCTACCGGGAGTAGGACTCCCCTCCCTTTCCTTGTCCAAGTAGGAGAGGTGGAAGAAGAGAAGGAAAAAGGGGGGCGCCACCCCTCCCTCCTTGTCCAATTCGGACTAGGGGGAGAGGGGGTGCGCGGCCTGCCCTGGCAGCCCCTTCCTCTTCTCCACTTTAGGCCCATGAGGCCCATTAACCCCCCGGGGGGTTTCGGTAACCCCCCGGTGCTCCGGTTTTATCCGAAACTTTCCCGGAACACTTCCGGTGTCCGAATATAGTCATCCAATATATCAATCTTTATGTCTCGACCATTTCGAGACTCCTCGTCATGATCACATCTCGGACTCCGAACTAACTTCGGTACATCAAAATGCATAAACTCATAATAACTGTCATCATAACGTTAAGCGTGCGGACCCTACGTTTCGAGAACAATGCAGACATGACTGAGACAAATCTCCAGTCAATAACCAATAGCGGGACCTGGATGCCCATATTGGCTCCTACATATTCTACGAAGATCTTTATCGGTCAGACCGCATAACAACATACGTTGTTCCCTTTGTCATCGGTACGTTACTTGCCCGAGATTCGATCGTCGGTATCCAATACCTAGTTCAATCTCATTACCGGCAAGTCTCTTTACTCGTTCCGTAATACATCATCTCGCAACTAACTCATTAGTTGTAATGCTTGCAAGGCTTATGTGATGTGCATTACCGAGAGGGTGATGAAGCTACGTACCTAGGGTAGGGGCACGGACCTGTCCTAAAGAGTCCTACCCGAGGACATCCCTAGAAGAAGTCACCTTTCAATCAACTTGAAGGTACCCCACTCGACGGGTTCAAGACACTCGACCAAGAAACTACCACTCGACCGTGAAGCCTACCACTCGACTGCCAGAAGACCTAAAGTCACTCCGCAGGCAAACGGTCGACTATTAAGTAGTCTTTATGGTCATTATAGCACTTTATTAGAGGCGTTACCAGTAACGCCCAACCTTAAATGTACCTTAAACCCTGCATTAGTGAGGGCAGGAGGGGGCCGGCGAACTCTATATAAGCCACCCCCTCCTCAGTATGAAGGGTTCGCACCCCTGTTATCTTCATACACATAATCCAATCGACCGCTTCCGGGCATCGAGACGTAGGGCTGTTACTTCCTCCGAGAAGGGCCTGAACTCGTAAACCTTGCGTGCTTACAACTTCCCAATAGCTAAGATCTAGCCTCTCCATACACACCCCCCTACTTTACTGTCAGACTTAGAACCACGACAGTTGGCGCCCACCGTGGGGCTTGAGTCTTAGCGCCTAATTGGAGAAGTTGCGATTTTTCCGATCCATTTGATCATGGTTTCCTGCGGGGTTTTGGTAGAGGGCCGCGAGATCCGTCTCGGCGCACTCACCTTCATCGCCGACGACTCCGCCTGGCTTCAGGAGGCGCCGCTCGACATCGACGCGCTCCCCGTCCGCGGTGCAACGCACTTCCGGGCGTGCATTCGTGCCGTCCTCCTGCGGCAGCCGTCGACCCAATATCGGTCGGCCCCCGTGTCGTCTCCCCGCCCCGTCTCCCACCAGCGCAAGCGCTCAGGTCGGTCGAGACTCCAGCGGTGGGTGAGGCACGCCGTGGCCCGCCAGTCGGCAGCCCCACAAGTCGCGGCAATCGAGCCCGACGAATCCCTCCGCGGCCTGTTCGACCTGTCGACTGGCTCCGCGGAGACCGCATCTGAGTGCGACAGCAGCGACCCTTTGGCTGAGGTTCTGGCGGTTGAGGGGACACACAGTCCTCCTAGATTCACTCGCGCTGATGGAGGCGCGGGTGGGGGCGACCCGTCGCGTCCCCACGACGAGTACCTCCCCGAGCCTCTCACGCCATTGCAGCGAGAGGAGCTTCGCCGCCGGAACATGGACGCGCTCCACACTCCTAGTGTTGGGGAAACCCCTGAGGCCCGGGCCTTGGAGGACGCGCTCTAGGCTAATCTGGCCGAGCGCGCTCGACTGGAGAATCTACAGCGAATACTCGACGAGCAAGCGCGTCAGCGAGCTCCCGAGTCCAGTCGACGACAGCAAGCTCCCGAGTCCAGTCGACGTCAGCTCTTCCCACAGCCGCAGGTATACCGAACCCCAGTTCAGAATTTGGCCGCCGCGGCCCGTATAGCGGAGTCAATTCAGCCCTCCCAGTCGGAGGCTGGCAGGGGCTTGTTGCAGATCAGAGCGTTGCTCCGAGCGGCGGGAAACCAGAATTCCGCCGTTTATCAGTCACGGAACAGGATCCACAGTCGATCCGTTGCAACGGAAACAGTCCAGTCGGCTCACAGCCCGAGATCGCCCCCGAGGCGTGAGGGACGTGGAGACCGGCACGATCAATACAGAAGAAATGAGAAGTATGATCACCGACCCGACCGTGATGATCGACGTCGAGTGCCAACCCCTCCCCCGAGGAGTGGGTCGTTCGCGCCTCGACATCGAGATGACAAGCGCCCCCATAATGTTGGGCAGAGGATTCCAGTCGACCCCAGGGACCCAGGCTTTGACGCGAGATCCATCCTCGTTCAAGGTTTGGTTGACAGGAACAGAGCTCATCGAGAGGGCCACAACAGAGATGCGCTCGCCGGCAGCAGGGTACATGCTTCGGGGCCAGAATGTTTCAGTCGAGCCATCAGGGCCGCAGTAATTCCTCCCAACTTCAGGTTGGCGACTGGAGTCAGGAAGTTCACCGGTGAATCCAAGCCTGACACTTGGCTCGAGGATTACCGAGTGGCTGTACAGATTGGCGGTGGCCATGATGAGGTGGCCATGAAGCATTTGCCTCTCATGTTAGAGGGCTCAGCCACAGCGTGGTTAAATCAGTTGGCACCCAGCAGCATCTACACTTGGGAGGACCTCTCCCGAGTGTTCGTCACAACCTTTGAGGGAACATGCAAGCGACCTGCAGGCCTTACAGAGTTGCGGTCTTGCGTGCAGAAACCGAATGAAACTCTGAGGGATTACATCCAGAGGTGGATCACATTGCATCACACAGTTGAGAATGTGCCAGACCACCTAGCAGTTTGTGCCTTCAAGGAAGGCGTTAAGTACAGGGAACTAAATCTGAAGTTCGGTCGAACTGGGGAGATGTCTCTGAATCGGATGATGGAGATTGCCACCAAGTACGCTAATGGTGAAAACGAAGATCGACTCTGGAGTGGCAAGCACAAGGCAGTCGCCCAAGAAACCGGAGGAAACTCCAGTCGAAAACAGAAGCGGAAGGCCGAGCCAGCCGCCCCTGGGGAAGCCCTGGCCGTAACCCAAGGGAAATTCAAGGGAAAACCCAAGGGGCCCTGGAAGCCCAAGAAAATCAAGGACCAGGATGGAAATGATGTTCTGGACCTGCCATGTCACATCCACACCAAGAAAGACGAAGAGGGTAATTTTATTTACCCAAAACACACCACTCGACAGTGCCAGCTCCTAATCCAGCAGTTTCAAGGCAAGCAGTCCAAGGACAAGGAAAAAGAGTCAGACAGAGTTGAGGACAAGGAAGACAGTGACGATGGATACCCCCAAGTCAATTCCACCCTGATGATTTTTGCCGATGTCGAAAGCAAGAGTCGACTGAAAGTCATTAACCGTGAGGTGAACATGGTTGCCCCGGCAACCCCCAGTTACCTGAAGTGGTCTCAGACTGCCATCACATTCGACCAGTCTGATCACCCGACGCACATTGCCACCCCTGGGAGGCAAGCTTTGGTGGTCGATCCAGTTGTCGAAGGCACTCGACTGACCAAGGTATTGATGGATGGCGGCAATGGCCTGAACATACTGTACGCTGAAACTTTGAAAGGAATGGGCAGTCCGATGTCCAGACTCAGTACCAGTAACATGAGCTTCCACGGAGTCATTCCTGGGAAAGCCGAGTCACTCGGCCAGATTGCTCTTGATGTGGTTTTTGGTGATTCAAAGAATTACCGCAAGGAAAAGTTGACATTCGAGGTTGTGGACTTCCAGAGTGCTTATCATGCCATTTTGGGCAGGCCAGCTTACGCACGCTTCATGGCTCGACCATGTTACGTGTATCTCAAACTGAAGATGCCTGGCCCCAAAGGTGTGATCACTGTTACGGGCAACCGAAAGAAAGCAGAAGAGTGTTTTCATAAGGGATCAAAGATCGCTGATGCTCAGATGGCAGTGGTCGAGCTGAAAGAGTACCAAAAGACTGCCGATCCGAGTGAATTGCTGCGAGCTAAGAAGCCTGCTTCAGAATCAGCTTTTCAGTCGTCTGGTGAAACAAAGACAGCCCACATTCACCCGACCGACCCCAACGCTGCTCCGACTCACATCTCGACGACGCTCGACTCCAAATAGGAAGAAGCGCTCATCCAGCTCCTCCGTGAGAACTGGGACATCTTCGCATGGAAACCCTCTGACATGCCTGGAGTTCCCAGGGGGCTGGCTGAGCACCGTCTATGAGTCGACCCAAAATTCAAGCCTGTGAAGGAACATCTTCGACGGTCCGCCGTCCAGAAGAAGCAAGCCATTGGCGAGGAGGTGGCTCGGCTCTTAGCAGCGGAGTTCATCCGAGAGATTTACCACTCCGAGTGGCTCGCCAATGTCGTCATGGTCCCCAAGAAGGACGAGTCACTTCGCATGTGCATCGATTTCAAACATATCAATCAGGCCTGCCCGAAAGATCATTTTCCTCTCCCTCGCATCGACCAAATAGTCGACTCGACTGCGGGGTGCGAGAGATTGTCTTTTCTAGATGCCTATTCCGTCTGTATGGGCCCGACGAGATCAAAACAGCTTTCATCACTCCATTCGGATGCTTCTGTTACGTCACCATGCCGTTCGGCCTCAAGAACGCCGGAGCCACGTTCATGAGAATGATTCAGAAGTGTTTACTCACTCAAATCAGTCGGAATATGGAGGCATACATGGATGATATTGTGGTCAAGTCCCGGAAAGGTTCCGACCTGCGGGCCGACCTTGCTGAAACCTTTGCCAACCTCAGGAGGTATGATATCAAGCTCAATCCATCAAAGTGCACATTCGGAGTTCCAGGTGGAAAGTTACTCGATTTTCTCGTTTCCGAACGGGGAATCGACGCCAATCCTGAAAAAATTGGCACCATACTCCGGATGAAGCGTCCTGTACGCGTGCACGATGTCCAAAAGCTTACAGGCTGCTTGGCCGCTTTAAGTCGATTCATTTCTCGTCTCGGTGAAAAGGCGTTGCCTCTTTACCGACTGATGAAGAAGTCTGACAAGTTCGAGTGGACTCCAGAAGCTGATGCAGCGTTTACAGAGCTCAAAGCTCTGTTCTCCACCCAGCCGGTGCTTGCTGCCCCAATCAGCAAAGAGCCTCTCCTGCTTTACATTGCAGCCACAGGACAAGTTGTCAGCACAGTACTTACGGTCGAGCGGGAAGAGGAAGGAAATGTCTTCAGAGTTCAGCGCCCAGTCTATTACGTGTCTGAAGTTTTGACCCCTTCAAAACAAAGATACCCTCAATACCAGAAGCTTGTATATGGGATTTATATGACCACGAAGAAAGTTGCACATTACTTCTCTGACCACTCCATTACAGTCGTCAGCGATGCCCCACTATCAGAGATTTTGCATAACAGAGACGCAACTGGTCGAGTGGCCAAGTGGGCGATTGAACTCCTTCCCTTAGATATCAAGTTTGAAGCAAAGAAGGCTATCAAGTCCCAAGCAATCGCAGATTTCATCGCCGAGTGGATTGAACAGCAACTTCCGACTCAAGTTCACTCGAAGCACTGGACCATGTTCTTCGATGGGTCTAAGATGCTAAATGGTTCCGGTGCTTGGGTAGTCCTAGTCTCCCCCCGAGGAGATAAGCTCAGATATGTTCTCCAGATTCACTTTGATTCCTCCAATAATGAAGCAGAATATGAAGCGCTTTTGTATGGGTTGCGCATGGCCATTTCACTCGGCGTCCGTCGCCTCATGGTCTATGGCGACTCAGATTTGGTGGTTAATCAAGTGATGAAGGAGTGGGACGTCAGAAGTCCGGCAATGACTGGTTATTGCAATGCAGTGCGAAAGCTAGAAAAGAAATTCGAGGGGTTAGAGCTTCATCACATCCCCTGACTAAAAAATCAGGCAGCTGACGATTTGGCAAAGATAGGCTCCAAGAGAGAAGCCATTCCCAGCAACGTGTTCCTGGAACACATTCACTCGCCATCAGTCCAAGAGGATCCTTTCACAGAAGAAGCCCCGCAGCCGAAAGGTGCCGCAGATCCGACTGAAGTCGAAGTTCCTGCGGTGGTCGACCTAATCATGGAGGTCCTGGCAATCACTCCCGACTGGACGATACCGTACATCGCGTATATCCTAAGGAAAGAACTCCCGGAGGACGAGGAAGAGGCTCGACAGATCGTCCGTCGATCCAAGGCCTTCACAGTCATAAAGGGACAGCTGTATAGAGAGAGCGCGACTGGAGTCGGTCAGAAATGCATAACACCAGAGGAGGGTCAGATAATCCTTAACGATATCCACTCGGGGACCTATGGTCACCATGCGTCCTCTCGGACCATTGTGGCTAAAGCATACCGAGCGGGATTTTACTGGCCAAGAGCAAATGAGATGGAAAAATAGATAGTCGACAAGTGTGGAGGGTGCCAGTTCTACTCCAACATGTCACACAAGCCTGCATCAGCCCTGAAGACCATTCCACTCGTCTGGCCCTTTGCCGTCTGGGGACTGGACATGGTTGGTCCACTGAGGACAGGCAGGAGCGGCTTCACGCATGTGCTTGTGGCAGTCGACAAGTTTACCAAATGGTTGAAGCTAAGCCTATCAAGAACCTTGATGCCTGCACTGCTATCAGTTTCGTCAGAGGGCTAACATTCAGATATGGAGTCCCGCATAGCATCATCACTGACAATGGGTCAAACTTCGATTCGGACAAGTTCAGAGCTTTTTGCGCCTCTCAAGGCACTCGAGTCGACTACGCATCGGTCGCCCATCCCCAGTCGAATGGACAAGCTGAAAGAGCAAATGGTCTGATCCTCAAAGGATTAAAGCCTTGACTGATGCGTGATCTCAAGCACGCGGCAGGTGCTTGGGTCGACAAGCTTCCGTCAGTTCTGTGGGGATTAAGGACCACCCCTAACCGGTCGACTGGGAGAACTCCATTCTTTCTGGTTTATGGAGCCGAAGCGGTTCTGCCAAGTGATCTTCTTCACAACGTGCCCCGAGTCGAGCTTTACACCGAAGATGAAGCAGAACAGGCCCGGCAAGACGCAGTCGACCTCCTAGAAGAGGAGAGGGAGATGGCCATGATCAGATCGACCATTTATCAGCAAGACTTGCGTCGATTCCACGCCCGGAATGTGAAGAGTCGAGCCTTCCAAGAAGGAGATCTGGTCCTCCGAGTGGATCAACAGAAACCACACAAGCTCGCTCCTACTTGGGAGGGCCCCTTCATTGTCACCAGAGTCCTCCACAATGGAGCGTACCACCTCTACAATGTTTATCGCCAGATCGACGAGCCACGAGCTTGGAACGCGGAACTGCTCCGCCCTTTTACACTTGAGTTCTCCCTTAGACGAGATGTAATAAGAAAAAAAATTATGCAGTTCATTTTTATTAAAGACAAGAGTGTTCCAATAATTGCTGTCACTTTGTTTGCGTACAAAATCCCCCAGTGGGTGACTTGGCTGCGAATCCGTTTCGCCTAAGTTTGAAAAAATCCTACCGAGTGGAGAGCAATCCTCCCACTCGGGGGCTTAGCTGCAGTCCAGTACTCGCCTAAGTTCTCCCACTCGGAGGCTTAGCTGCAGTCGAGCACTCGCCTAAGTTTGAAAAAATCCTACCGAGTGGAGAGCAATCCTCCCACTCGGGGGCTTAGCTGTAGTCCAGTACTCGCCTAAGTTCTCCCACTCGGAGGCTTAGCTGAAGTCGAGCACTCGCCTAAGTTTGAAAAAAATCCTACCGAGTGGAGAGCAATCCTCCCACTCGGGGGCTTAGCTGCAGTCCAGTACTCGCCTAAGTTCTCCCACTCGGAGGCTTAGCTGCAGTCGAGCACTCGCCTAAGTTTGAAAAAATCCTACCGAGTGGAGAGCAATCCTCCCACTCGGGGGCTTAGCTGCAGTCCAGTACTCGCCTAAGTTCTCCCACTTCGAGACTTAGCTGCAGTCGAGCACTCGCCTAAGTTTGAAAAAATCCTACCGAGTGGAGAGCACTCGTCCCGCTCGGGGGCTTAGCTGCAGTCCAGTACTCGCCTAAGTTCTCCCACTCTGAGACTTAGCCGCAGTCAGGCGCCCGCCTAAGTCTGAAAAATCCTACCGAGTGGAGAGCAAACCTCCCACTCGAGGGCTTAGCTGCAGTCCAGTACTCGCCTAAGTTCTCCCACTCGGAGGCTTAGCTGCAGTCGAGCACTCGCCTAAGTTTGAAAAAATCCTACCGAGTGGAGAGCAATCCTCCCACTCGGGGGCTTAGCTGCAGTCCAGTACTCGCCTAAGTTCTCCCACTTCGAGACTTAGCTGCAGTCGAGCACTCGCCTAAGTTTGAAAAAATCCTACCGAGTGGAGAGCACTCCTCCCGCTCGGGGGCTTAGATGCAGTCCAGTACTCGCCTAAGTTCTCCCACTCTGAGACTTAGCCGCAGTCAGGCGCCCGCCTAAGTCTGAAAAATCCTACCGAGTGGAGAGCAAACGTCCCACTCGAGGGCTTAGCTGCAGTCCAGCACTCGCCTAAGTTCTCCCACAAAGAGACTTAGCTGTAGTCAGCACTCGCCTAAGTGTTTGAGAAATCCTACCGAATGGAGAGCAAACCTCCCGCTCGGGGGCTTAGCTGCAGTCCAGCACTCGCCTAAGTTCTCCCACAAAGAGACTTAGCTGCAGTCAGCACTCGCCTAAGTGTTTGAGAAATCCTATCGAGTGGAGAGCAAACCTCCCACTCGGGGGCTTAGCTACAGTCCAGCACTCGCCTAAGTTCTCCCACAAAGAGACTTAGCTGCAGTCAGCACTCGGCTAAGTATTTAAGAAATCCTACCGAGTGGAGAGCAAACCTCCCGCTCGGGGGCTTAGCTGCAGTCCCGTACTCGCCCAAGCTCTCTCGCTAAGAGACTTAGCTGCAGTCAGACACTCGCCTATGTTTGAAAAAATCCTACCGAGTGGAGAGCAATCCTCCCACTCGGGGGCTTAGCTGCAGTCCAGTACTCGCCTAAGTTCTCCCACTCGGAGGCTTAGCTGCAGTCGAGCACTCGCCTAAGTTTGAAAAAATCCTACCGAGTGGAGAGCAATCCTCCCACTCGGGGGCTTAGCTGCAGTCCAGTACTACCCTAAGTTCTCCCACTTCGAGACTTAGCTGCAGTTGAGCACTCGCCTAAGTTTGAAAAAATCCTACCGAGTGGAGAGCACTCCTCCCGCTCGGGGGCTTAGCTGCAGTCCAGTACTCGCCTAAGTTCTCCCACTCTGAGACTTAGCCGCAGTCAGGTGCCCGCCTAAGTCTGAAAAATCCTACCGAGTGGAGAGCAAACCTCCCACTCGAGGGCTTAGCTGTAGTCCAGCACTCGCCTAAGTTCTCCCACAAAGAGACTTAGCTGCAGTCAGCACTCGCCTAAGTGTTTGAGAAATCCTATCGAGTGGAGAGCAAACCTCCCACTCGGGGGCTTAGCTACAGTCCAGCACTCGCCTAAGTTTTCCCTCAAAGAGACTTAGCTGCAGTCAGCACTCGCCTAAGTATTTAGGAAATCCTACCGAGTGGAGAGCAAACCTCCCGCTCGGGGGCTTAGCTGCAGTCCCGTACTCGCCTAAGCTCCCCCACTAAGAGAGTTAGCTGCAGTCAGACACTTGCCTAAGTTTGAAAAATCCTACCGAGTGAAGAGCAAACCTTCCGCTCAGAGGCTTAGCAGCAGCCCAGTGCTCGCCTAAGTACAGGACTCGACCCAATCCGCAAGAAGTTATGCCACAAATACAAAGGGTATTCCGAGTGAAGATCAAGTTCCACTCGACAGATCAAACCGCGAAGATATTCAACAAAAAATCAAGTTCGGATAAAGCCTAAAAGGTCCCAGGCCTCAGATCAAAGTACTCGAGCCCTCGGCTCGGCAGAGTTTAACGGTTACAAATCCACTCGGCATTCCGAGGCAAATTTAAGGGGAAGCATAAAAGTTTTTCATTCCTCAGGCGGAGGACTAGCAGGGGCGACGAACTCATCCAAGTCGATCCCGTCTGCAATACGGGTGGCAGTAGCAATAAAGGTCTCCATGAAGTCTTGAAAGCTGTGCCTCTTGGTATTGGCGACTTGGATGGCGGCCAGCTTCTCTTCTCGCGCCTCCTTGCAATGGACGCGGACTAGAGACACGGCCACATCAGCGCCGCACCGAGCAGAAGACTTCTTCCACTCCTGCACTCGGTCAGGGATTCCGTTAAGTCGAGCCATCAGAGACTCGAGATTGTTCTGGAGCGTAGACTCTGGCCAAAGTGTCGGGTCGATCCGCGACATGGCAACCTTCAGCCGAGCCAAGTAATCCACGACGCCGTCAATGCGAGATTCCAGTCGGAGCAGATTCATGGCAGCTTCATCTTTCACCGGAGAGTTGATTGGATCCAAACCTGTTTCAATCCGCCCAGTCTCCTCCTCAAAGTTCTGGCAAAGCTCTGCATACACGATCCAAGGATAAGTCAATTTTCATAGACTGAGTCGACACAAAAAGAAAACCAGTCGGAATTGAATGTGCACCTTCAAGCTTGATGTACAACTTCTTGGCGAGGCTCCTCAAGTAGCTCTCCAGGTCGTCCCTCCTGCGAGCGACGCCTTCCATCTTCTCGGTTAGGGCGAGGTTCTCCTTCTTCCAACGTGTGCACTCCCTGTTGGCTTCATTCAGAGCGGTCTTCAGCTTGGTATTCTCTTCTTCTAACTGGCCGGCCGAAGCCAACTTCTGTTCAGCCAGAGCGATCTTGTCGTCAGCCTCCTTGCGGGCAGCAGCCAAGCCCTGATCCATCTTCGCCAGAGCCTCGCTCAGTTCCACTGCAAAAGAAATGATGATTGGTTCGGAAACAGCAGAAGGGTACTCAAGCCTAAAAACAAAACCAGTCGACAAAGTCGTCTTACCAGCGGCGCCGTCTCTGACCTTCTACAGCTCTGTTCTGGCCAGCTCCAGATCAAGGTTTAGTTGAATCCGCTGCTTCTCCAACTCAGTATAGCGAGATGCAAGTTCGTAGGATTTCTGTAAAAGGAAAAATCAGTCGACAGACGTCCAAGATAAGTTGCTTCCGAGTAACTAAGAGAAAAAGATGACGTTTCTAAGACCACAGCCGAATCAAAAACATTCGACAGTAGTCTCGGGGACTACACCCAGTGGGTGCACTCAGCGTGCCCCCACTGGTTCGACCAAAAAAAATCGACTGCCCGCAGTCGACCAGATACAGTCCCACTCGACCTGGCCCGACCAAACCGAGTGAAGAAATACAGATACAGCAACACAATGTAAAGACTACAGTCGACTGCCAGCAGTCCACCGTAGTCTCGGGGACTACACCCAGTGGGTGCACTTAGCGTGCCCCCACTCGTCCAAAGAATTGGCAAAACACACCCAGTGGGTGTACAGATACAGATACAAAAGATCTTCAGAAAAAAAAGAGGGACTCTTCAAACGATCAAGTGACGAGTCAACTGACCTGGACGTTGCTCTGAAGAGCCGAACTCGCGTCATAGGCTGCTTGGCTGGCCTCCCAAGCCATCTTCACTTGCTCCATCATGACCCTCGCCTGGCGTATAGCCTCCTTTGCAGCAGTCGCTTGGTCCTCAAGGACGGGGTACGCAGCAAAAAGCGAAGATGGATCCGCAGTCGACGCCGAAGGCCGCACACTCGATAGAGGGTTGGCGAAAGTCACAGAAGCCCGAGTGGTGTCGCCACCATCCCGAGCCATGGTCTCAGACGCCGGAGTAGGCTGGGGAGTCTTGTCAGCCGACGACCTCTTGTTCCTCCTCATCCTCAGCGGTTCGTTGTCGTCGTCATCCGGGAGGTCGATAACATGAGGAGGAGCTGCAAGGGAAACATTCAATCGACCAGGGTTGCAAGAAATGACCAGTCGACTCAAAAACAGAACGTCAATAATCGTACCAGGGTTGGAGGTAACAGCATCCCCCATCTCTTGGTCGCCGTCCTTGGCGGAGACCTCAGAAGTAGCAGCGCTGCAAATCTCGAAGAGTCAGTCAGTTGGCTCAATGAATCGACCAAGGATCCGTCCACGGTCGACGAAGGAAAACAAGCTTTATTACCCGGAAATGGTAGGGACAACTATCTTCATCTTGGGCAGAGCCTTGGGCGGCTTGGACAGTGTCGTGCGTGGGTGCTTGGGAACCTTCCCAGTCGGCGTTGGAGAAGAGGTCCGAGGACGTTTTGACGACGGCCCAACGGAGGCAGTCGCCTTACCGCGTTCCTGCGTCGGGTCGTGTGCGAGCTTGGATCACCTCTCCGGGCGGGGGGGTTCAATCTCCTCCTCTTCCTCTTCGCTGGAGTCGACATCGTCGCCTCCCTCTCCTCCTCCGTCAGACTCCCACTCGGCTTGGTCGTCTCCGCTCTCGCCCCCGCTCACCTCCCCTTCCTCAGTCACCTCCTGAGCCCCGTTGGGCGTCGAGTACATCTTGGTGGTCGCCTGGAAAACAGCAGACAAGACGAAAGTCAATTGACCTACTCAAAGAAGACCAACGCAGAAAACAAGATTTCAGTCGGGAGCGTAAAGACATACCTGGTCCACTTCGTACGAATTGTCGAGTGGAATGACCCTCCTGGCTCCTCGAGGGTTGTCTTTGTTCCCCGTGATGCTCGACAGCCACCCCGCCAGCATCTCGTCGGTGACCTCCTCCGGGTGGACCCGGGTGGTGTCCTCGAGGCCTGAGTACAACCACATCGGGTGGTCACGAGCCTGGAGCGGTTGGATTCGCCTCTTGAGGAAGACTTCCAGCAGATCCATTCTAGTCACACCCTCACGGACAAGCTCAACCACTCGACCCGCCAGCACCTTGACCTGGGCCTTTTCTTCTGGCGCCACCTTTAGAGAAGCAGGTTTTCTGGCTCGGTCGAGAGAGAAAGACGGGAGACCAGTCGACTGCCCTGGGGTCGCCTGGTCCTGGCAATAGAACCAAGTTGCCTGCCAACCTCGGACCGATTCCGGGAGAGTGATGGATGGAAAACAGCTCTTTCCCCTCGTTTGGATCGCCAAGCCCCCGCACAACTGGATCACTCGCGTCCTCTCATCACTCGACTGGGCCTTCTTGACCGACCGAGAGCGACAAGTAAAAATGTGCTTGAAAAGCCCCCAATGTGGGCGGCAACCCAAGAACGCCTCACACATGGAAATGAAAGCAGCGAGGTAGACAATGGAATTTGGAGTAAAGTGATGGAGCTGCGCTCTGAAGAAGTTCAAGAAATTCCGGAAGAAAGGATGGGGCGGCAGAGAAAACACTCGGTCGACTTGAGTGGCCAGAAGCACGCACTCACCGTCACGGGGTTGAGGTTCGATCTCTCCCCCCGGAAGACGCGCGGCTTTGTGGGGAATGGCTCCCACCTCGACCATGTCGTCGAGATCCTCTTGCCGGAGCACCGACGGCATCCAGTCGCCCTGGATCCAACCTTTGGGCAGGGCGGTCCTGGAGGAAGATCCGCCACGCGCAGACTTCTTCCCTTTCCCCGCCGCCGCCGCCTTCTTCGCGTGCTCCAGAGCAGTCGTCTTGCCCTTCACCATCGTCGCCGGCGAAATCTCGAACGGGTTTGCGGCGCTAGGGCGAGAGCGGAGGTGGCGGAAGAAATTGCGAAGGGAGAGAGGAAGAAGAGAGAAGGGGAAGTACGCGCACCGATGGGAAACTCCGAGCCGGCAACTTATAAGGGGCCGCTCCCGAGTGGCTGACCGGTGTGCCCAGGCTATCCAGTCAAATCCCGCAGTAGGCGCGCGCGCAGTATGTGGCGAAAAAGGCAATGCGGGGATCGAGGAGCCTCTGCGCTATCACTTCCGATTACTGCGGCCGCCCCCGTCCCGCGCGCTTCCCAAAAATTTGAATCCCGTGACATCCGCTGGCTGTAGAACAACTTGTCAAAGCAGAAGACCCCACGTGCACCGGCGTTCGGTATGTCACAAGTAAAGAAATCCACTCGACGAAAGGCCTGGAATGGATCAAGCCGACTGAAAGAGGTTGATGATGTCATCCGTGACGGTCGACCCAAAACGAGGCACCCATGTAGTCCAAAGAACCGGACGGAAAGATCACCAACTCTTTCCCACTCTAGCCTCGATCCATTCGGGGGCTAATGATGAAGCTACGTACCTAGGGTAGGGGCACGGACCTGTCCTAAAGAGTCCTACCCGAGGACATCCCTAGAAGAAGTCACCTTTCAATGGACTTGAAGGTACCCCACTCGACAGGTTCAAGACAGTCGACCAAGAAACTACCACTCGACCGTGAAGCCTACCACTCGACTGCCAGAAGACCTAAAGTCACTCCGCAGGCAAACGGTCGACTATTAAGTAGTCTTTATGGTCATTATAGCACTTTATTAGAGGCGTTACCAGTAACGCCCAACCTTAAATGTACCTTAAACCCTGCATTACTGAGGGCAGGAGGGGGCTGGCGAACTCTATATAAGCCACCCCCCTACTCAGTATGAAGGGTTCGCACCCCTGTTATCTTCATACACATAATCCAATCGACCGCCTCCGGGCACCGAGACGTAGGGCTGTTACTTCCTCCGAGAAGGGCCTGAACTCGTAAACCTTGCATGCTTACAACTTCCCAATAGCTAAGATCTAGCCTCTCCATACACACCCCCCAACTTTATTGTCAGACTTAGAACCATGACAGAGGGCCCAGAGATACCTCTCCGACAATCGGAGTGACAAATCCTAATGTCGAAATACGCCAACCCAACATCTACCTTTGGAGACACCTGTAGAGCACCTTTATAATCATCCATTTACGTTGTGACGTTTGGTAGCACACAAAGTGTTCCTCCGGTAAACGGGATTTGCATAATCTCATAGTCATAGGAACATGTATAAGTCATGAAGAAAGCAATAGCAACATACTAAACGGTCGGGAGCTAAGCTAATGGAATGGGTCATGTCAATCAGATCATTCAACTAATGATGTGACCTCGTTAATCAAATAACAACTCTTTGTTCATGGTTAGGAAACATAACCATCTTTGATTAACAAGCTAGTCAAGTAGAGGCATACTAGTGACACTCTGTTTGTTTATATATTCACACATGTATTATGTTTCCGGTTAATACAATTCTAGCATGAATAATAAACATTTATCATGATATATGAGGAAATAAATAATAACTTTATTATTGCCTCTAGGGCATATTTCCTTCAGTCTCCCACTTGCACTAGAGTAAATAATCTAGATTACACAGTAATGATTCTAACACCCATGGAGCCTTGGTGCTGATCATGTTTTGCTCGTGGAAGAGGCTTAGTCAACGGGTCTGCTACATTCAGATCCGTATGTATCTTGCAAATCTCTATGTCTCCCACCTGGACTAGATCCCGGATGGAATTGAAGCGTCTCTTGATGTGCTTGGTTCTTTTGTGAAATCTGGATTCCTTTGCCAAGGCAATTGCACCAGTATTGTCACAAAAGATTTTCATTGGACCCGATGCACTAGGTATGACACCTAGATCGGATATGAACTCCTTCATCCAGACTCCTTCGTTTGCTGCTTCCGAAGCAGCTATGTACTCCGCTTCACATGTAGATCCCACCACGACGCTTTGTTTAGAACTGCACCAACTGACAGCTCCACCGTTTAATGTAAACACGTATCCGGTTTGCGATTTAGAATCGTCCGGATTAGTGTCAAAGCTTGCATCAATGTAACCGTTTACAATGAGCTCTTTGTCACCTCCATATACGAGAAACATATCCTTAGTCCTTTTCAGGTACTTCAGGATGTTCTTAACCGCTGTCCAGTGATCCACTCCTGGATTACTTTGGTACCTCCCTGCTAAACTTATGGCAAGGCACACATCAGGTCTGGTACAGAGCATTGCATACATGATAGAGCCTATGGCTGAAGCATAGGGAACATCTTTCATTTTCTCTCTATCTTCTGCAGTGGTCGGGCATTGAGTCTGACTCAACTTCACACCTTGTAACACAGGCAAGAACCCTTTCTTTGCTTGATCCATTTTGAACTTCTTCAAAATCTTGTCAAGGTATGTGCTTTGTGAAAGTCCAATTAAGCGTCTTGATCTATCTCTATAGATCTTTATGCCTAATATGTAAGCAGCTTCACCGAGGTCTTTCATTGAAAAACTCTTATTCAAGTATCCCTTTATGCTATCCAGAAATTCTATATCATTTCCAATCAGTAATATGTCATCCACATATAATATCAGAAATGCTACAGAGCTCCCACTCACTTTCTTGTAAATACAGGCTTCTCCGAAAGTCTGTATAAAACCAAATGCTTTGATCACACTATCAAAGCGTTTATTCCAACTCCGAGAGGCTTGCACCAGTCCATAAATGGATCGCTGGAGCTTGCACACTTTATTAGCTCCCTTTGGATCGACAAAACCTTCCGGTTGCATCATATACAACTCTTCTTCCAGAAATCCATTCAGGAATGCAGTTTTGACATCCATCTGCCAAATTTCATAATCATAAAATGCGGCAATTGCTAACATGATTCGGACAGACTTAAGCATCGCTACGGGTGAGAAGGTCTCATCGTAGTCAACTCCTTGAACTTGTCGAAAACCTTTTGCGACAAGTCGAGCTTTGTAGACAGTAATATTACCGTCAGCGTCAGTCTTCTTCTTGAAGATCCATTTATTCTCAGTTCCTTGCCGACCATCGGGCAAGTCAACCAAAGTCCATACTTTGTTCTCATACATGGATCCCATCTCAGATTTCATGGCTTCAAGCCATTTTGCGGAATCTGGGCTCACCATCGCTTCTTCATAGTTCGTAGGTTCATCACGATCTAGCAGCATGATTTCCAGAACAGGATTACCGTACCACTCTGGCGCGGATCTCACTCTGGTTGATCTACGAGGTTCGGTAGTATCTTGTCCTGAAGTTTCATGATCATTATCATTAGCTTCCTCACTAATTGGTGTAGGTGTCGCAGAAACAGTTTTCTGTGATGTACTACTTTCCAATAAGGGAGAAGGTACAGTTACCTCATCAAGTTCTACTTTCCTCCCACTCACATCTTTCGAGAGAAACTCTTTCTCTAGAAAGTTTCCGAATTTAGCAACAAAAGTCTTGCCTTCGGATCTGTGATAGAAGGTGTATCCAATAGTTTCCTTTGGATATCCTATGAAGACACATTTCTCCGATTTGGGTTCGATCTTATCAGGTTGAAGTTTTTTCACATAAGCATCGCAGCCCCAAACTTTCAGAAACGACAACTTTGGTTTCTTGCCAAACCATAGTTCATAAGGCGGCGTCTTAACGGATTTTGATGGTTCCCTATTTAACGTGAATGCGGACGTCTCTAAAGCATAACCCCAAAACGATAGCGGTAAATCAGTAAGAGACATCATAGATCGCACCATATCTAGTAAAGTACGATTACGATGTTCAGACACACCATTACGCTGTGGTGTTCCGTGTGGCGTGAGTTGCGAAACTATTCCGCATTGTTTCAAATGTACACCAAACTCATAACTCAAATATTCTCCTCCACGATCAGATCGTAGAAACTTTATTTTCTTGTTACGATGATTTTCAACTTCACTCTGAAATTCTTTGAACTTTTCAAATGTTTCAGACTTATGTTTCATTAAGTAGATATACCCATATCTGCTTAAGTCATCTGTGAAGGTGAGAAAATAACGATATCCGCCACGAGCCTCAATATTCATCGGACCACATACATCTGTATGTATGATTTCCAACAAATCTGTTGCTCTCTCCATAGTACCGGAGAACGGTGTTTTAGTCATCTTGCCCATGAGGCACGGTTCGCAAGTACCAAGTGATTCATAATCAAGTGGTTCCAAAAGTCCATCAGTATGGAGTTTCTTCATGCGCTTTACACCGATATGACCTAAACGGCAGTGCCACAAGTAAGTTGCACCATCATTATCAACTCTGTATCTTTTGGCTTCAACATTATGAATATGTGTGTCCCTACTATCGAGATTTAATAAGAATAGACCATTCTTCAAGGGTGCATGACCATCAAAGATATTACTCATATAAATAGAGCAACCATTATTCTCTGATTTAAATGAATAATCGTCTCGCATCAAACAAGATCTAGATATAATGTTCATGCTCAACGCTGGAACCAAATAACAATTATTTAGGTCTAATACTAATCCCGAAGGTAGATGTAGAGGTAGCGTGCCGACCGCGATCACATCGACTTTGGAACCGTTTCCCACGCGCATCGTCACCTCGTCCTTAGCCAATCTCCGCTTAATTCGTAGTCCTTGTTTCGAGTTGCAAATATTAGCAACAGAACCAGTATCAAATACCCAGGTGCTACTGCGAGCATTAGTAAGGTACACATCAATAACATGTATATCACATATACCTTTGTTCACCTTTCCATCCTTCTTATCCGCCAAATACTTGGGGCAGTTCCGCTTCCAGTGACCAGTCTGCTTGCAGTAGAAGCACTCAGTTTCAGGCTTAGGTCCAGACTTGGGTTTCTTCTCTTGAGCAGCAACTTGCTTGCCGTTCTTCTTGAAGTTCCCCTTGTTCTTCCCTTTGCCCTTTTTCTTGAAACTAGTGGTCTTGTTGACCATCAACACTTGATGCTCCTTTTTGATTTCTACCTCCGCAGCTTTCAGCATTGCGAAGAGCTCGGGAATGGTCTTATTCATCCCTTGCATATTATAGTTCATCACTAAGCTCTTGTAGCTTGGTGGCAGTGGTTGGAGAATTCTGTCAATGACGCAATCATCTGGAAGATTAACTCCCATCTGAATCAAGTGATTATTATACCCAGACATTTTGAGTATATGCTCACTGACAAAACTGTTCTCCTCCATCTTGCAGCTATAGAACTTATTGGAGACTTCATATCTCTCAATCCGGGCATTTGCTTGAAATATTAACTTCAACTCCTGGAACATCTCATATGCTACATGACGTTCAAAACGTCGTTGAAGTCCCGATTCTAAGCCGTAAATCATGGCACACTGAACTATTGAGTTGTCATCAGCTTTGCTCTGCCAGACGTTCATAACATCTGGTGTTGCTCCTGCAGCAGGCCTGGCACCCAGCGGTGCTTCCAGGACGTAATTCTTCTGTGCAGCAATGAGGATAATCCTCAAGTTATGGACCCAGTCCGTGTAATTGCTACCATCATCTTTCAACTTTGCTTTCTCAAGGAACGCATTAAAATTCAACGGAACAACAGCACGGGCCATCTATCTTAAATCAAACATACATAAGCAAGATACTATCAGGTACTAAGTTCATGATAAATTTAAGTTCAATTAATCAAATTACTTAAAGAACTCCCACTTAGATAGACATCCCTCTAATCCTCTAAGTGATCACGTGATCCAAATCAACTAAACCATGTCCGATCATCACGTGAGATGGAGTAGTTTCATTGGTGAACATCGCTATGTTGATCATATCTACTATATGATTAACGCTCGACCTATCGGTCGCCGTGTTCTGAGGCCATATCTGTATATGCTTGGCTCATCAAGTATAACCTGAGTATTCCGCGTATTTGAACGTAGAGCCTATCACACCCGATCATCACGTGGTGTCTCAGCACGAAGAACTTTCGCAATGGTGCATACTCAGGGAGAACACTTCTTGATAATTTAGTGAGAGATCATCTTATAATGCTACCGTCAATCAAAGCAAGATAAGATGCATAAAAGATAAACATCACATGCAATCAATATAAGTGATATGATATGGCCATCATCATCTTGTGCCTGTGATCTCCATCTCCGAAGCACCGTCATGATCACCATCGTCACCGGCGCGACACCTTGATCTCCATCGTAGCATCGTTGTCGTCTTGCCAATCTTATGCTTCCACGACTATCGCTACCGCTTAGTGATAAAGTAAAGCATTACAGCGTGATTGCATTGCATACAATAAAGCGACAACCATATGGCTCCTGCCAGTTGCCGATAACTCGGTTACAAAACATGATCATCTCATACAATAAAATTTAGCATCATGTCTTGACCATATCACATCACAACATGCCCTGCAAAAACAAGTTAGACGTCCTCTACTTTGTTTGTTGCAAGTTTTACGTGGCTGCTACGGGCTTAAGCAAGAACCGATCTTACCTACGCATCAAAATCACAACGATAGTTTGTCAAGTTGATGTCGTTTTAACCTTCGCAAGGACCGGGCGTAGCCACACTCGGTTCAACTAAAGTTGGAGAAACTGTCACCCGCAAGCCACCTATGTGCAAAGCATGTCGGGAGAACCGGTCTCGCGTAAGCGTACACGTAATGTCGGTCCGGTCCGCTTCGTCCAACAATACCGCCGAACCAAAGTATGACATGCTGGTAGGCAGTATGACTTATATCGCCCACAACTCACTTGTGTTCTACTCGTGCACATAACATCAAACCATAAAACCTGGCTCTGATACCACTGTTGGGGAACGTAGTAATTTCAAAAAAATTCCTATGCACATGCAAGATCATGGTGATGCATAGCAACGAGAGGGGAGAGTGTTGTCTATGTACCCTCGTAGACTGAAGCGGAAGCGTTGACGCAACGTAGAGGAAGTAGTCGTACGTCTTCCCGATCTGACCGATCCAAGCACCGTTACTCCGGCACCTCCGAGTTCTTAGCACACGTACAGCTCGATGACACTCCCCGGGCTCCGATCCAGCAAAGCTTCGGGGATGAGTTCCGTCAGCACGACGGCGTGGTGACGATCTTGATGTTCTACCGTTGCAGGGCTTCACCTAAGCACTGCTACAATATGACCGAGGTGGAATATGGTGGAAGGGGGCACCGCACACGGCTAAGGAATGATCACGATGATCAACTTGTGTGTCCTAGGGTGCCCCCTTGCCTCTGTATATAAAGGATCCAAGGGGGGGTGCGGCCGGCCCTAGAGGAGGCGCGCAGGAGGAGTCCTACTCCTACCGGGAGTAGGACTCCCCTCCCTTTCCTTGTCCAAGTAGGAGAGGTGGAAGAAGGGAAGGAAAAAGGGGGGGCGCCACCCCTCCCTCCTTGTCCAATTCGGACTAGGGGAGAGGGGGCGCGCGGCCTGCCCTGGCAGCCCCTTCCTCTTCTCCACTTTAGGCCCATGAGGCCCATTAACCCCCCGGGGGGTTCCGGTAACCCCCCGGTGCTCCGGTTTTATCCGAAACTTCCCCGGAACGCTTCCGGTGTCCGAATATAGTCATCCAATATATCAATCTTTATGTCTCGACCATTTCAAGACTCCTCGTCATGATCACATCCGGGACTTCGAACTAACTTCGGTACATCAAAATGCATAAACTCATAATAACTGTCATCGTAACGTTAAGCGTGCGGACCCTACGGTTCGAGAACAATGCAGACATGACTGAGACAAATCTCTGGTCAATAACCAATAGCGGGACCTGGATGCCCATATTGGCTCCTACATATTCTACGAATATCTTTATCGGTCAGACCGCATAACAACATACGTTGTTCCCTTTGTCATCGGTATGTTACTTGCCCGAGATTCGATCGTCGGTATCCAATACCTAGTTCAATCTCGTTACCGGCAAGTCTCTTTACTCGTTCCGTAATACATCATCTCGAAACTAACTCATTAGTTGTAATGCTTGCAAGGCTTATGTGATGTGCATTACCGAGAGGGCCCAGAGATACCTCTCCGATAATCGGAGTGACAAATCCTAATCTCGAAATACGCTAACCCAACATCTACCTTTGGAGACACCTGTAGAGCACCTTTATAATCACCCATTTACGTTGTGACGTTTGGTAGCACACAAAGTGTTCCTCCGGTAAACGGGAGTTGCAAAATCTCATAGTCATAGGAAGATGTATAAGTCATGGAGAAAGCAATAGCAACATACTAAACGATCGGGAGCTAAGCTAATGGAATGGGTCATGTCAATCAGATCATTCAACTAATGATGTGACCTCGTTAATCAAATAACAACTCTTTGTTCATAGTTAGGAAACATAACCATCTTTGATTAACAAGCTAGTCAAGTAGAGGCATACTAGTGACACTCTGTTTGTTTATATATTCACACATGTATTATGTTTCCGGTTAATACAATTCTAGCATGAATAATAAACATTTATCATGATATATGAGGAAATAAATAATAACTTTATTATTGCCTCTAGGGCATATTTCCTTCACTCCTTTGATGCTGTAGTGGATTCTTAGAATGAAAATGTTGTGTACATCAAAAATATTTTATGGTTTGTGTTTTCAAAACCATGGTTGTTGAATCATGTCTTATAATTGTATTGGAAATTGCTAGCCTTTTTCGCTAGTATTTTTTTAGTGGATTCTTAGAATGAAAATGTTGTGTACATCAAAAATATTTTATGGTCTGTGTTTGCAAATCCATGGTTGTTGAATCATGTCTTACAATTGGATTGGAAATTGCTAGCCTTTTTGGCTAGTATTTTTTTGTTTTGGTTCGTAAGTATGCCTACGGTTAAACCGTCGGCATAGATATGCACAGGGCTACCCAGGGCCTGCCACGTGGCAGGGATATGCCTACAGCAAATTCGTCGGTAGGTGAAAATCTATGCCGACGGCTTTGTCGTAGGCATACCCTCCTGCCAGGAGTCACCGCAGGCCGCCACAAGGCAGAGATATGCCGACGGCAAAGCCGTCGGCATAGATTTTCACCTATGCCGACGGCTTTGCCGTAGGCATACCTCTGCCACGCGACGGCCCGTGATTCGTTAGCGCTTTTGACGGCGACGTCCGTTGCCGTCATGTGAAAATCACTGCCGACGGCTGAACTATGCCGACGGCCAGACGGAAGCCGTCGGCATAAGCCCCTATGCCGACGGCTAAACTATGCCGACGGTCTGACAAGACTACGCTGACGTGATCTACGCCGACAGGGCTATGCTAGGGTTTCGACCACCCTCTACCGGTCACCCACGACCGTCCCCTAAGCTAGGGTTTTGACCACCGCGTCGCCGGTGTGGCTCCGGCGGCTCAGGTACATCTCTCCGTCGAGATCCCCCGCAACCCACCCTCTTTTACTCACCTCGTATCCTCTCCCTCGCAGATCGAGCACGCCACCGTCGCCGTCGTTTCGCTCGCGCTGGAACAGCTAAGGGAAGGCCATGGACGACGCCGCTCCAGCCCTACTCCGACGCCATCAAGGTCAGCCCCTCCCTCTCCTATTCGATCTGTTCCCCTACCCTTCTCTGATGTGCCTACCTTCCTCACCCACACGCAGCAGTAGCAGCAACTTGATGCAGGGAGGTGGGAGAGGAGGAGTCCTGCTTCCCCCGCGTGCATCTTCTATCTCGTAATGACGCCCAACCTCAAGCGAGAGGTTTCCCTTCCCCTCCACGCCTCCCTTGTCCTCCTCCATTTCCTAGGCTTGCTCTCAATTTGCTGCTGCTCTGCATTTTTACTTGCACACATGCTTGACTGAATTTTGAATGGGTGCTACTGCTGTCGCACTCCACTGTTGGGTCCTCCTAGCTAGCTGGCTCTCAGTTTGGACTGCCCTTGTTGGTTGCTGCAGCTAGGCTAGGCGTATCTTGCATAATATCGATCGATTGAAACTTGTTTGCATATATTGCAAATTTGCATGCCTAGTGAACTAGCCCTGTACGTATTTTTTTCACAGCACTGAAGTTTGTGTTTGTGCTAAATGGAACACCTGATGCACTTGTCTTGGTACTGCTTTTGTTGTTGTGATGGTGTGGTGTTCAAACAGTTAATGCCACTCATCCATTGATGACCTAGAGTCCATCTCCGGTTTGAATTGACTCTGCTTTTTAGTATATTTTGCTTGCTACCCCCAAAAATGTAGTAGAATTTAGCTTATGAATTGGTCTGGTTGGATTTCTCAAGTTATCTCAAGATGCTACAAAATAAATGGTTATTGTCTCTCCCTTTGATGTTTGATTTGATTTGATTCGGTTTCCTCACGCCTCTCTGTTTGCTCTGTTCGTGCTGCTGCCGGATCCAGGAAGGTCTTTGAGAACCTAAAGGTTCTTTTTTTGATTGATAGATGCATGTGTGGGTGGCAGCAGATCAACCTCCTTCTCAACCCATGTGTAAGACCAGCCCCTGAGATACTCACCTTCTCAAACCCATTTTTTTGTCTATCTTGTTCCTTGACAAACAAATTTTTTTAGGCCAAAACTTTTTGTTCCATTACTACCATCTTGCTGCTCTCGATATCCATGCCCTAATTCATACCTGATCCATTCTTAGATGCTAGTAAGTAAACATGACATGTGGTAGAAAACATATTAAGCCACCATTACGTGTGAATTACACCGGCTCATGTCAGCGTATGTAGTTTGGACGAAATTTTCTTTTTGGCAACAAATGCATCAACTGTGACAGAACCATTCATGATTAATTCTGTCCTGTGCAAAATGTAGTGCTAGTTCTGTAGTTCGTCATATGTATACTTGTGCTCTACAGTTTTAGTTCTTCTTCTTGTGTTGCTGCACTTGGTCTAGAGATACAACAACATTAGTTAGGTCCATGCATGGATGGATGGATCAACACATACAACTACCAGTGCTAGTAACAACAAAAAAATAACCTTGTGATTGATTCCGTTGAGGCTAGCATTCTCTGTTTGTTTTGGAGCCCAACCATGTACTGTACATACTAAGCTAGCTCATGCACACGCATAGCCAGCTCGATTGATTTCTGTAGATACTAGCACCAGCACGCCTGGGTCTCCTATACTAGCTTGTTTAATTTCTGTACTAGCTCAACAACACTAGCTTTGACTTGTTCGTTTGATTCGGAGCAGCAGGCATCCTCCGTGGATGATGACGACAACCAGGGCATCCACCGCCACGACGACACCCCGCACATGGTCCAACTCGGCTACAACCTCCTCTACCGCGCGACTGCGGCCGCGGTCGTGTTCGGCATCGACTGCAACCTCCTCTCCGGTGAGTCCATCTCCTACCTCTAGCTCCCTCTCTTGTGCTGCTATAGCAGTACCTTGCTCTGTTTCATGCGCATGGGTGATTTTGTTTGTGCTTGTCGTGCTTGTGCCATGAGAAAGATCATTCCTATTTACAGTGATGATGATTCAGAGTAGAACACTTGTTAAATTCTGCTCTTGTACTACCTCATTTGTGGTTGTTGGTTACTGCAGCTAGGTTTTGTTAACTGTTGGTGTTTAATCTAGCTAGCTAGTAGTGTTGGCAGCTAGCTAGTAGTGTTGGCAGCTAGCTAGTAGTGTTGGCAGCAAGCTACTCCTGTACTAGTAGTTCATCCATATGTGTAATTGATCCTTCCCAGTAATTGAATAATGTGAAGAAATCCTATTGTATCAGCTATGCTACGAACATTAGATCATTTACAACGAAAATCTTTGTTTGCCTCCTAGTAGAAGTATTTCTTGTAACATTTTGGTGATTTCCCTTTGGTAGATGCAGTGTATATATTACATATTCATCCTTATGTGTAGGATTTTTGGTTCATTATACTGACTGCATGCCACCTCTGTCATCGCCGCCCCGTCTCCCGCACCATCGGCACCGCCCCTCCGCCTTCTCCTTTGATGCTGTAGTGGATTCTTAAAATGAAAATGTTGTGTACATCAAAAATATTTTATGGTCTGTGTTTGCAAAACCATGGTTGTTGAATCATGTCCTATAATTGTATTGGAAATTGCTAGCCTTTTTGGCTAGTATTTTTTTAGTGGATTCTTAGAATGAAAATGTTGTGTACATCAAAAATATTTTATGGTCTGTGTTTGCAAATCCATGGTTGTTGAATCATGTCTTATAATTGGATTGGAAATTGCTAGCCTTTTTGGTTAGTATTTTTTTGTTTTGGTTCGTAAGTATGCCTACGGTTAAACCATCGGCATAGATATGCACAGGGCTACCCAGGGCCTGCCACGTGGCAGGGATATGCCTACAGCAAAGTCATCGGCATAGGTGAAAATCTATGCCGACGGCTTTGCCGTAGGCATACCCTGCTGCGTGGAGTCACCGCAGGCCGCCACGTGGCAGAGATATGCCGACGGCAAAGCCGTCGGCATAGATTTTCACCTATGTCGACGGCTTTGCCGTAGGCATACCTCTGCCACGCGACGGCCCGTGATTCGTTAGCGCTTTTGACGGCGCCGTCCGTTGCCGTCATGTGAAAATCACTGCCGACGGCCAGACGGAAGCCGTCGGCATAGGCCCCTATGCCGACGGCTAAACTATGCCGACGGCTAAACTATGCCGACGGTCTGACAAGACTACGCTGACGTGATCTACGCCGACGGGGCTATGCTAGGGTTTCGACCACCCTCTACCGGTCACCCACGACCGTCCCCTAAGCTAGGGTTTCGACCACCGCGTCGCCGGCGTGGCTCCGGTGGCTCAGGTACATCTCTCCGTCGAGATCCCCCGCAACCCACCCTCTTTTACTCACCTCGTATCCTCTCCCTCGCAGATCGAGCACGCCACCGTCGCCGTCGTTTTGCTCGCGCTGGAACAACAAAGGGAAGGCCATGGACGACGCCGCTCCAGCCCTACTCCGACGCCATCAAGGTCAGCCCCTCCCTCTCCTATTCGATCTGTTCCCCTACCCTTCTCTGATGTGCCTACCTTCCTCACCCACACGCAGTAGTAGCAGCAACTCGATGCAGGGAGGAGGGAGAGGAGGAGTCCTGCTTCCCCCGCGTGCATCTTCTATCTCGGAATGACGCCCAACCTCAAGCGAGAGGTTTCCCTTCCCCTCCACGCCTCCCTTGTCCTCCTCGATTTCCTAGGCTTGCTCTCAATTTGCTGCTGCTCTGCATATTTTACTTGCACACATGCTTGACTGAATTTTGAATGGGTGCTACTGCTGTCGCACTCCACTGTTGGGTCCTCCTAGCTAGCTAGCTCTCAGTTTGGATTGCCCTTGTTGGTTGCTGCAGCTAGGCTAGGCGTATCTTGCATAATATCGATCGATTGAAACTTGTTTGCATATATTGCAAATTTGCATGCCTAGTGAACTAGCCCTGTACGTATTTTTTTCACAGCACTGAAGTTTGTGTTTGTGCTAAATGGAACACCTGATGCACTTGTCTTGGTACTGCTTTTTTTGCTGTGATGGTGTGGTGTTCAAATAGTTAATGCCACTCATCCATTGATGAACTAGAGTCCATCTCCGGTTTGAATTGACTCTGCTTTTTAGTATATTTTGCTTGCTACCCCCAAAAATCTAGTAGAATTTAGCTTATGAATTGGTCTGGTTGGATTTCTCAAGTTATCTCAAGATGCTACAAAATAAATGGTTGTTGTCTCTCCCTTTGATGTTTGATTTGATTTGATTCGGTTTCCTCACGCCTCTCTGTTTGCTCTGTTCGTGCTGCTGCCGGATCCAGGAAGGTCTTTGAGAACCTAAAGGTTCTTTTTTTGATTGATAGATGCATGTGTGGGTGGCAGCAGATCAACCTCCTTCTAAACCCATGTGTAAGCCCAGCCCCTGAGATACTCACCTTCTCAAACCCATTTTTTTGTCTATCTTGTTCCTTGACAAACAAATTTTTTTAGGCCAAAACTTTTTGTTCCATTACTACCATCTTGCCGCTCTCGATATCCATGCCCTAATTCATACCTGATCCATTCTTAGATGCTAGTAAGTAAACATGACATGTGGTAGAAAACATATTAAGCCACCATTACGTGTGAATTACACCGGCTCATGTCAGCGTATGTAGTTTGGACGAAATTTTCTTTTTGGCAACAAATGCATCAACTGTGACAGAACCATTCATGATTAATTCTGTCCTGTGCAAAATGTAGTGCTAGTTCTGTAGTTCGTCATATGTATACTTGTGCTCTACAGTTTTAGTTCTTCTTCTTGTGTTGCTGCACTTGGTCTAGAGATACAAGAACATTAGTTAGGTCCATGCATGGATGGATGGATCAATACATACAACTACCAGTGCTAGTAACAACAAAAAATTAACCTTGTGATTGATTCTGTTGAGGCTAGCATTCTCTGTTTGTTTTGGAGCCCAACCATGTACTGTATGTACTAAGCTAGCTCACGCACACGCATAGCCAGCTCGATTGATTTCTGTAGATACTAGCACCAGCATGCCTGTGTCTCCTATACTAGCTTGTTTAATTTCTGTACTAACTCAACAACACTAGCTCTGACTTGTTCGTTTGATTCGGAGCAGCAGGCATACTCCGTGGATGATGACGACAACCAGGGCATCCACCGCCATGACGACACCCGGCACATGGTCCAACTCGGCTACAACCTTCTCTACCGCCCGACTGCGGCCGCGGTCGTGTTCGGCATCGACTGCAACCTCCTCTCTGGTGAGTCCATCTCCTACCTCTAGCTCCCTCTCTTGTGCTGCTATAGCAGTACCTTGCTCTGTTTCATGCGCATGGGTGATTTTGTTTGTGCTTGTCG
Organism: Triticum urartu; assembly: GCF_056163025.1. NCBI lineage: Eukaryota > Viridiplantae > Streptophyta > Magnoliopsida > Poales > Poaceae > Triticum > Triticum urartu. The sequence continues at coordinate 672,090,400 of NC_141874.1, read as the reverse complement.
TGCTTGTGCCATGAGAAAGATCATTCCTATTTACAGTGATGATGATTCAGAGTAGCACACTTGTTAAATTCTGCTCTTGTACTACCTCATTTGTGGTTGTTGGTTACTGCAGCTAGGTTTTGTTAACTGTTGGTGTTTAATCTAGCTAGCTAGTAGTGTTGGCAGCTAGCTAGTAGTGTTGGCAGCAAGCTACTCCTGTACTAGTAGTTCATCCATATGTGTAATTGATCCTTCCCAATAATTGAATAATGTGAAGAAATCCTATTGTATCAGCTATGCAGTGCGAACATTAGATCATTTACAACGAAAATCTTTGTTTGCCTCCCAGTAGAAGTATTTCTTGTAACATTTTGGTGATTTCCCTTTGGTAGATGCAGTGTATATATTACATATTCATCCTTATGTGTAGGATTTTTGGTTCATTATACTGACTGCATGCCACCTCTGTCATCGCCGCCCCGTCTCCCGCACCATCGGCACCGCCCCTCCGCCTTCTCCTTTGATGCTGTAGTGGATTCTTAGAATGAAAATGTTGTGTACATCAAAAATATTTTATGGTCTGTGTTTGCAAAACCATGGTTGTTGAATCATGTCTTATAATTGTATTGGAAATTGCTAGCCTTTTTGGCTATTATTTTTTTAGTGGATTCTTAGAATGAAAATGTTGTGTACATCAAAAATATTTTATGGTCTGTGTTTGCAAATCCATGGTTGTTGAATCATGTCTTATAATTGGATTGGAAATTGCTAGCCTTTTTGGCTAGTATTTTTTTTGTTTTGGTTCGTAAGTATGCCTACGGTTAAACCGTCGGCATAGATATGCACAGGGCTACCCAGGGCCTGCCACGTGGCAGGGATATGCCTACAGCAAAGTCATCGGCATAGGTGAAAATCTATGCCGACGGCTTTGCCGTAGGCATACCCTGCTGCCAGGAGTCACCGCAGGCCGCCACGTGGCGGAGATATGCCGACGGCAAAGCCGTCGGCATAGATTTTCACCTATGCCGACGGCTTTGCCGTAGGCATACCTCTGCCACGCGACGGCCCGTGATTCGTTAGCGCTTTTGACGGCGCCGTCCGTTGCCGTCATGTGAAAATCACTGCCGACGGCTAAACTATGCCGACGGCCGGACGGAAGCCGTCGGCATAGGCCCCTATGCCGACGGCTAAACTATGCCGACGGTCTGACAAGACTACGCTGACGTGATCTACGCCGACGGGGCTATGCCGACGGCAGCCGTATGCATAGATGTATGCCGACGGCAAATGGCCTATGCCGACGGCCCTGGGCCGTCGGCATAGGTGGCGAGTCCGGTAGTGTTAAAGGAACATAGTGCCAAGATAAGATATCGCCCCCGTCGCTCCCGCGAGCGGCGGCTGGCGAGCCCCCCTTCTGCCTGCCCCCAGGTCCTCCTCCTCCCCGTCATCCCCTCGTCGTCGCCAAAAGACGCCGCCGGGCGAAGCCTGGCCCGCGTTGGCGGCGGCGGGGACTCCTTCCCTCCTAGTGCGGCGGTGGCGGCGCGGGTCGCCCCGGCGGGCAGGGGCGCTGTGCTGCGGGCGGGTCTGCGCGGGCTTGCGCTGGTGGCGCGGTCTCTCATCGGTGTCGCGGTGGCTGCTCGGCGTCAGCAACGGGCGCGCGGTGGTGGCTGCTCGCGCGCGGGCCCGATCTGGGCCTGGGGCGGGCCTGCTGCCGATGCGTGGTTCTGGCGGCTGCCTCGTAGCTCGCTCAGTGAGTAGAGGCGTGGTGGTGGCAGTGGTGCTCAGCGGTGGGAGCGGTGTGGCAGGGGACGGCGGGCCTCGCCGGATCCGAGCCGCTGGGCGCAGGTGGTTGCCGTGGATCTGGCTCTGGCCGGTCCGGCGGCGCGGGCCGTGGGGGCCACCGGTGTGCAGGCGTTCGGGCAAAGGTGGAGGAGGGACCAGCGGCCGACGTGGAAGCTCTTGGGCTCCGGGGCGGCGGCCCCGGATGTGGTGGTGGCGGCTTCGGCCAGGAGGTGGTGCGAGTCTGGTCGCGGTGGATCGTGGGATCCCGTAGCCAGAGTGAGGTCGGCCTCGGCAGGGGAGGTGGTTAGTGGGCGGCGGTCGGTGGTGGCAAGTGGTCGGCACATCTTCGGGAGAAATCTTTGCTCCGGTCTTCACCGAAGCCGGCGACGGCGGCGCCCGCGGGTGCCGTGATCTTTCTTGGAAGCATCATCGTGGAGGTGCTCCCTCTCCCCACGGCTTGGGCTCCGGAGGGAAACCTCAGATCCGTTGGATCGGGCGATGGAGGCGTCTTCGCGTCTTTCTCCTCCTTGGGGGCATCGTCTCGGAGCCGGCAATGACTGAGAGACTGGAGGATGATGGCATCTTCGCCGTCGATGGCGGCATCTTTGCCGCGTGGTTTGCTGAGGCGGGGCGCTGGTTCCTGTTTGGCAACGATGATGGCGTCGAGAAGAGCTTGGGTCGCGGCGTGGTCTTCGGTAGTCGGTTCTTCCCGACGTGTCCGAGGTGCTCTTTTCGGCACGGTCGGCGCAAGTCCTGCATATTTCCCTTGTGTTGCTCGTCGTCAATGTCGGAGCTGTCGGTTGCTTGCACGTGTGGCCATCCATTGACATGTGCCGTCGTGGCTTCTGTTCATGTCGGTGGCCAGGTTGACCGGTGGTGCCCATGTCATGTGGGTTGTGTTGTATCGGTTTTAGCCCGGTTTTCCGTCAATTAACCGGGCAACTCTCTTCTTCTTAATCAATGAAAATGGCAAGTCTTTTGCCTCGTTTCAAAAAAAAAAAGTACCTTGAACAGAAACATTTGATTGACAAATACGAGGGAGGCCTTGAAGAATTCTCTAAAGGTCAGCTATCGTTCATGCGTTCGAAACAATATATAGTATTCGTTTCGTGGCGTCCGCAGCATAAAAGGGCATAATGTAACTCTGTTTTGTAGGCTACTTGAAGTTTGGGATCAATACAAAAAATGATGCAACTGTGTACTCTCTTCATGCAGGTATGCAGACTTGTCTTCAGGTTCAGGTTCAAATTCTGCGACACCCATTGATCCAAATGTCCTCTATCTTGTCCTGAAAAATCATACTGTCTCCTCCTAGTGCTTGCTTGTCCTATATCTTTTTTGGCGGATGCATTCCTTTCTGTATATTCAACTCCTGGTTCAAGTGATCCCATTTAATTTAATTTAATTAACCCTGCAAGTAAATCATGCTTTGAAATTTTCATTCTGTACAGTTCAGTGCCGAACAAGCACAAACAGTTTGGGGGTGTTCCTCTCAGTTTGGATTTTCACATCCACTACGTCTAGTTATGTCAACACAAGGTACTGCTCTGGTTCACCTCCATCCGTGTCTTCTTTTACGATTTCTGTAGCATCAATAGTCCATTACTTATACCAATCAAAACCACGCATTTGTCTCTTCTTCATGTCAACACCACAAAATTAGTTATAGCCAGTTCACTTCCCTTGGTTCCAGGCTTGAATCATCGCCGCTGCCCTACCGCTAGAACCATCTCATCACACTGAGCACCAACAAGTGACAGGGACCTCGACCTGCGCATGGTGAGCCTCGAGGGCCGTCATGGGCTCCACCTGCGTCATCTTGACGGTGTCGTTGGTTCGGCGCCCGCAGCAGGTCCTACATGCGCCAAGGTATCCATGCCCTTCTCTCCTTCCTACCTCTTCCTGTCCCGGGCAGTGTCCCTACGGTTTACTTTGGTTATTAGCAATCTACTAGCAGTAGTAGCACTATCCAGTGTGAGAGAATAACATGTATACATGGGCTGCAGCTGGGAGATTGTTCGGTTATTAGCACCACTATTACTATCAAGTTTGTAGTGATGGTATCATTGCTGTTGGATTTCAGTGCCGGTACTGCCATTCTTTGCTTACTGTGCTACAGCTGTGCATAATTCTCCGGGCACGAGATAGTTGGCATGACTATGCTGCAGATCAAGGCAAGTGCGTGTATTTAGTCTAGTTACGAGCAACCAGAGACTACGAGCAACCAGAGACGCTTGTTAACGTCCTTTTGATTTATATGAATATCCTCTTGTCTGTCTCGATAAATCACATTGTCTTGTAGTGCTTGGTTGCGTTCTAGCAGGAACCATTTTTGTTGACTTGCTATCTTTCTCGGCAGATGCATTCTTTTTTGTATATTCAACTCCCTGTTTAAGCTATCCCATTTAATTTAATTGATTGTGCAAGTAAATGATGCAATGATTTGATATGATTCAGTGCTGAACGGGCTTGCGGATGTGCTGGACGTCGAACTTGGATGAACTAATTGAATCTTGCAAGGAGCTTGAGCACCGCGTCCCACTACCACCACATCACCGCTGAAGGTATTAACTCTGTCCCTTCCTTCACCTTCTCCTCCTGCCCCCAAATCTCGTCTCTTAACCACCTTCCCGCAGTTTCTGTAGCTGCTGTTCCGTTGTCGAAAATATGCTTGTGATATGCTGCATATATATTTTTTATCTCAATTTGCGGATTCAGATGTGTGTAACTTCTGTTAGTGTAAATCCATTGTAGTGTGTTGAAAGTGAGCATGATTGATTAATTTGGCATTCATACGTCTTTGCATAGCTAGCTGCTTCATGAGCATACGTCTTTGTTGCCTGTTTTGTACATGCTTTTGATTTTTGGCTGTGTTATCAAGCAATAGCTAGTTTTTTTAGGAAAAGAGAGGCATCCACCTTCGATTTTAATCCAAACATATGAAATTAAGTGCTCACCGACCAACCATGATGCATTCCTTTCTGTATATTCAACTCCTTGTTCAAGTGATTCCATTTAATTTAATTAACCCTGCAAGTAAATGATGCTTGGAAAGTTTCTGTACAGTTCAGTGTCGAACAAGCACAAACACTTGGGGCGTGTTCCTGTTAGTTTGGACTTCTACATCGACCACGTCCAGTTGCGTCAACATAAGGTACTACTGCGATTCAGCTCCGTCCGTCTCTTCTTTACGATTTCTGTAGCATCATTAGCAAGGTTTTGGATTCCGAATGAACGAATTTTCTCGTGGGGGGGCGAGATTCTCGGTTACCATGGTTACCGAGAAATACTGAACATATTTCGGACGAAATTTATAATTGAATTTCGAATTCAAATTGTTTTAAGTTCGATATAGATAAAAGTTGAACCAATATTGTGCACCGAGTTGGTAGCACCCCAGTGGAATGTCTTGTACGCGCTAAGTAAAGAGGTCGCGAGGTCGATTCCTCTCCCGTCCTATTTTTTCATATATATACATATTTTGAAAAATAAACCAAAAAAGTTGTGCGAAAGATGGGAATCGAACCAGCGCCCTCGCGAGGACGGTAGTAGACCTGTACCACCACGCCACAGCTGCGTTTGGTGGTATTCTAGAGTTGCAATACTATTGTAGTAAACACTGAACGTAAAAATTCAAAAATTTCGAAATTTTTTGCTCGGGATACGCGTTTTTCGTGGGGCAACGAGAAACTCGGTAACCGCCCGGTAACCGTTTTTCTCGGGCGGTACCCAAAACCATGATCATTAGTCCATTGCTTGCACCAATTAAAATTCTGCATCTTTCTCTTCTTCAAGTCAACACCACAAAATTAGTGATGGCCAGTTCACGTCTCTTCTTTCCAGGATCGAATCGTCGTGGCTGCCCTACTGCTGGAACCAGCTCATCACACTGAGCACCAACCAAACACAGGGACCTCGACCTGCGCATGGGCTTCGGTGGGCCTCGAGGGCCGTCATGGGCTCCACCTGAGTCCTCTTGACGGTGTCATTGGTTCGGTGCCGTGCCCGCAGCAGGTCCTACACGCACCAAGGTATCCATGCCCTTCTCTCCTTCCTACCTCTTTCTGTCTTCCAAGGTATCCATTGCTTGCAATGTTTTCTTACAATGCAGTACTAAACAACTTTGCCAGTGCACTGGACGCTCAACTTGGATGAGCTAATCCATCCGAGAACAAAAACAGTTGAAGCGTGTTAGCAGGTTCAGCACCGCGTCCCACCACCCCCACATCGCCGCTGAAGTCCCCACCTTCACCCTCTCTTCCTTCCACAGATCTCCTCTCTTAACCTCCTTCCTGCAGTTTCTGTAGGTGTTGTTACGCCGTCGAAATGTGAGGAGCTGCATATATGTAGTTGATTCAGTTTATCTGAATTAGCGGATTCAGATGCGCGTAATTTCTGTTAGTGTAAATCCAGTGTGATGTGTTGAAAGTTAGCAGGATTGATTAATTGGCATTCATACATAGGTCCTAGATACGAAAGTAAATCCACTGCAATGTGCCTCTTGATTTAGTTGAAGTCTTTTCACTTAGTTGCTTCAGGAGCATACGTTTTTATTGCTTGTTTTGTACAAGATTTTTGGCTTTGTTATCAAGTAATAGCTAGTTTTTTTAGGGAAAAAGAGGCCCCCACCTCTCATTTTGTGCTCATCGACTGACCAAGTGTTGTTCCTATGGGCAATCATGACTTCCTAACCAAATCCCCACCTTCTGGATTGGAAAATCCCCACCTCCAAGCCCGCCACTCTAGTTTTTCAACTATATGCAGAGTAGTCTTCATGTTCACATTCGTACACCCATTGATTCGAATATCCTCTAGTCTATCCTAAAAAAATCGTACCGTCTCCTAGTGCTTGTTTTCCAGGTAGCAGGAACACATGCTATATCGTTTTTGCTAACTCACCATCTTTCTCGGTGGATGCATTCCTTTTGTATATTCAACTCCTTGTTAAAGTGATCCCATTTAATTTAATTAACTTAGCAAGTAAATGATGCATTATTTTTTATAGTTCAGTGCTGAACCAGCTTGCCAATGGGCTGGGCACTCAACTTGGATGAACTCAACCATCCAATCACAAAAAGTTAGGGCGTGTTCCCGTCGGTGACTGTCGATTTCGATTTCTACATTGACTACGTCCAATTCTGTGAAGACAAGGTACTATTCCGATTTAGCTCCAGTTGTCTCCTTTTTTTACGATTTTTGAAGCATCACCAATCCATTACTTATACCGAACTGTGCAATTAGTGATAGTCAGTTCACTTCCCTTGGTTCCAGGCTTGAATCGTCGAGGCCGCCCTACTGCTGGAACCATCTCATCACATTGTGCGCCAAGCAAATACAGGGATCTCGACCTGCGCATGGGGCTGTGCTGCGCCTCAACGGCGTCATGGGCTTCACCTGCACCCTCTTGCCGGTGTCGTCGATGTGGTGCCCACGGCAGGTCCTCGATTCCAAGGTATGTGTGCCCTCCTCTCCTTCCTCTCCCTTCATGTCACGGGCAGCATCCCTACTGTTCGCTCTGATTATTACTAGCAAACTTATAGCAGTAGCACTATCCAGTGTGAGGGAATTACAATGCTGCTGGATTATTTGCACCACTAGTGCTATTGAGTTTGTAGTGATGGTGTCAGTGCTGTTTTCCTTTTTATGGTTATTTGGTTGTTTGATTGCAACATTGTTATTTCCGCATAGTAGAGTTTAGTTTCACTAAGCAAGTGCTAAGATAACTTGCATGATATAGTTGGCATAACTCACTGCTGCAGATCGAGCATTGTGTGTGTATGTAGTGTTCAGGTTGAACTCGGAAAAACTTTAACTGTAGCTGTGGTGTCTTACATTGATGACACTCATCTTGTCTTTTCCTCTGTGAGAAATATACCCCTTCCAGTTTGATTGCTGATTATTTTTCTTCCATTGCATAGGGACCGGGCCAAGGTTGAAGAGGGCAACAGACAGGATCTCATGCTCGACGACACCTTGTTCAAGGTGATTCCCCTGACTTTCAGTTGTTACATGAAATTTTACTGAATTTTGTAGTTTTGAGAGCATTCTGTGTGACTTGTGTTGTGTGATACTAGATCGGGATCGCGCCATGGCGCGAGGGTGCCAGTCCCAACGTTTTGGTTAAGCATGTCGTGCTTAGTTAGTAGGAACGTATGTTTAGTGTATGAATTCAAACATGATAAAAAAATAAAATAAAGAAGAAATATGCATTTGTGATAGAAGGCATGAGATTATAAGGCAACATAAAGTTCAGCATGTTTGTAAGACCACAAAAGACACACATCAAGCACAACATAAAAGAATAGACCAAAAGCAACATTTAGTAGATCAGGATTACAACAAGTCATTTACATAGAAAGTTTTGCATTCTGCAGATCAAAAGCCGTTAATAACAATTAAAGCATGTCATTTATATCAAAAGAGACCAGTAGCGCATAGGGCAGCGAGATAGTACAAAATACTGAAAGTGAAGTATTTATACAGAAGGCTAGTGACACTTAGATAGCAGTCCGCATGAATTTTAAAGATTATAAAAGTCCACGCTGACTAATACATCTACCAGAGTCTTCAATTTTCCTTCGCCAAGAATGGTTGAAGTTCCTCATTGCTCCAAGAGAAGTTGTGTAACGCTGGCCCAGGAAGAGAAGAAAAAAATGATATTCTTCGAGAAGATATCTCAACTCATTAAAGATTCATTAAATGATTCATATGACATCTAAATCTAACATGCATTTTTGCAACAATAGATATCTGCAATGACCAAAAAAGGAACTATCAGGAAGGTGAGTTTAGTGAACTGACATCAAGAAATTCATGCATATTTCCTTTAAACAAATTTGGGGAGTGTGTATACAATAGCACTACACAACTATGAATTATAAAAAACAGAGATGACAACCATCATGAGCAATTCTTGGCAAAGGGAAGACCCGTGTCTCAGGACTCAGTGAAATATAATTCATTTTTCAGCCTAAAGATATAAACATAAAAAAATGATTGGATCCTTCTATCAAAGGTCACATAAAATAGCAATCGAGCTCAATATGTTATTTAGAAAAAAATTGGTAGACCATGTACACAACATTCATGAAGCCCTCCAGTTTCATAGGAAACCCAGGGGAGAAGAAAAGAAACTAAAACACACATGTGTTTTATTTCATTTACAATCCATCAAAAGATGAATGTAGAGAACTCATGATCTGTGATTACTAACAACAATTCAAGTTCTGATCTATAGAGCTGGCAATTAACATTAAGCACAATGGAATAATCCTCTACTGGTTACTCTCAATCTAAAATCAACAGTTAAGTTACTATTTATCACCATCAAGCCAGCATATGCGGTTCATATATAAACTAAATCAAGCTAGCATACACACTTCATCTCCAAATAGGATTCATCTCCTGCGGTCTGATTACCCAAATCCAACCAAAGATCCTCACAGAAGAGGAGGGGGAGGGGGTAGAGGAGGAAGAGGAGCTTACTTGCGAGTAGAAGCCAGAGCACAGGGGCAGGGAGTATATGGACCAATAACAATAAGTGGCTAGTAAGATGCGCACCAAGTCATTCATCTGGTTCAAGGTACACTCCAGCTCCCTCTGCAAAATCAAGTGGGATCACAAGCATTGTCGGATAAAAAAGGCAACGCAGTGATGAAAGCACTATGTATGGCTATCTCACCCTGAGCTCCTTGGCCAACTTGCTCTCAGCCTCCCCCTTGGCGGAACGGCCTTGACGTGGTCACCATGGACCTGGCTCGGCACTCTGGCATCCCTCTTCCTGGGCATGCCCCTGGGCCGGTTAGGGCCCGCCACCCCTGTGATCTGGCAGTCGCTATCCTCGGCCGCCGCTGATGAGGAGGGGCGCTGGGGAAGCGGATGCGGCGGAGGCATTTGACGCGGCGGGGGAGCAGGGGAAGATTTACATGGAGATCAGGATCACGCCTTGGCGCGAGGATGCCGGTCCCAACGATGTGATCAAGCAAGTAATGTTCATATTAGTAGAAATCCTCGTTTAGCATATGTATTCGATTAATGAAATAAAAGAAAGAATAAACATTCATTTTTAATAGAAGCAACACTTCTCCATGTAAATCTTCTCAAGGAACCCATGCAAGTCTTTCTGCTCTACTGAACTGTTTAAAGTGTTGAACATTTAAGCCACACCAAAATTGAAGTGCATATTGCAAGAAAGAATGGCATATCTAGCTGTATCCTGAGCTATTTCTTTTCTTTTTATCCATGTATTATGGGGTATTTCTCCATGCATGAATATTACACAGGGCTAGAATAGGAACCTGCTCTTATACATCTTAGGTGTACAAACAAAACCTACTATAGAATCAATCAACCCATCGCACCCGAGTGCTCTGCTCTCCAAGCTCTACGCATGTGTTTTTACATTAAAATCCCCGAATGGAGTAACAAATTCACTAAAATAACAAAGTAATACAGACAACGTAGCACATGAGTTCATTTCCAGGACATCATGATAAAGAGGAAACAGACAAAAAATTGTATAAAGGGCCAACACATGCTACAGAAATTGATGAATCCAACTTCTAAAAATATCACCTTAAGAAAGCACTGACTTCCAAAAGAATAAATATTAGAAGGCACTAACCTTATCTTGCAAGAAATGATATTCTTGGCACTTGAAGCATGAGTCTTTTCGTTAGCCCTCTACAAATATTAGAATATTTGTATATCCTTAGAAATCATCGACCGGATGTGCACCAGAATAGACTCATAATCAAATTGTTGAGCTGTCCAATGCATAATTGGATGCGACTGGCGGATTGAGCAGCACCTGCAACAAGATGGCAAAGTCACACATCAAACATAGGTGACGTACACGGCCCGGGTAAACACGAAAGGGACCATCAAGGAAAATTAAAAATGGTGAACTGTTATACAATACATACATACGGAGCCAAAGAGAAATGCCATCGGCACAACATTACAAACTTTAGCTCAACTATTTAACCAGATTCTGCACTGCAATACTAATCAACAGAATTTGGAGATATACTATTTTGCTAATGCAACTTCCAACAGTAAAATAAGATTGAATCACCAGGAAATGCATGTTACAGACTAATTTGCACATTAACAGCACCACAACACCATCTGCCCTGTGATAATTGGTATTGTTTCTAAAAACAAAGCATCGCCAACACATCACCTTGTTCTCTACCAGATTATAAAATAGACTAAAATAAGTAGCTTCTTGGTAAGTCTACATGTCATGTACAATCATGATAACCTTAATTCATTCAAAGGCATTAAACCAGGATAGTGGATTTCCTGAACTATTTTTGTAGTTGATCTGCAAATTGACTCAAAAGGTATTTTATCTCAATAGAGAATAGTTCCACACAACTAATACAACTGGCATTTCACAAACTTCGACATTAAGACGAATGTGTATATCCATATATGATCCATGGTGTTGGATCACACGTTTCAAAAAACACAACAAGACCAATATCATCTATCACTCGCGGTGCTAAGATAGTATGCAAGCATGATTGCTATATTCTGTGAGATTTACATGTCAGAGAAAGAAATATCATCCTCACTTTGCACCTCCATCTCACCACAATATATATATATATATATATATATATATATATATATATATATATTCGTCCATAAAAAGAACACATTGAACCATGGTAAATAACTAAAGTCAGTCCAAAACAGAAAAGGTGCAGGTTGTGATATCATCGATGATAATAACTGTACTCACCAGAAGAACACGAACAAGCCAGCCCGTTGATGTTGGTGTTGTGGAGACCCCAGAGGTACTTCTTGAGCTTGAGCTCGGCAAGGAGGATGCGTACCCAGACAGAGGTTGCACTTGAGGCTGAACCACCGTGGTGCCCGCGCCGTGAGGCACCAGCTCATCCATCTAACACAGGCAGCACCAGATCGCACTCTTCTGTACTCTCCGCTATGTCATTGCCCCAGCGGGATCGAACAGAGGCAGGGCATGCGGATCCGCAACCCGATGGCAAGTGTCCCGAATGACAAACCCATGACAGTGGAAGCAGAACCGGAGTCTGTGTAGGCTTCTCCATCTGACCAACAAAATTTGAAGTGGGAAAGCGAATATTCATCAATGTTTACAAAATTTATTGCAAAAAAGATGGCTTTGATAAATAAATATGTAAAGTTCACAGTAGGAAAAGCAACAAAAGGGAAAGTAAAATATAAGGATGGCCTCACTAAAATTAAATTCAGTGAATCACACTAAAATTCAGTGAAGTGAATCACACACTAAATAAACTTTGATATGGGTGGGGGGGGGGGGGGGGGGGGGTACATAACTGAAAATAAAACATACACGCGACCTCACTCAGATTCAACTAAAGGAATCACATACTCAGTAAATCACACACTAAATAATCTTTGATATTTTTTCAGTAACCTTACATGATATCATACCATCTCCATACATATGATGACATCTCCATATGGATTAAATTTTAAAGATGGTAGAAAGTGAACTGAGAAAGGCCATCCGTGCCCCGTGGCAAATCCATATACATGAGCGTGACACACCACTTTTTGTAACAAGCATAGCCAGTGGAAAATATTTCCTAAAAAAATTAAGAAAATTGGATTCATTTTGGAGGATACTTAAGTATCAACAACATGCATATTGATGAGAAATGTATGTGAAACATGTAGAGAAGACCATGCTATGTCAAAAAATCTGATAGAACAGTAATAAGCTAAAGAAAAGAGAACTGTACGGTTGATTTTTTTTATCAAGCTATCAAACCAAACTGACATTCGTTTAATGATTTTTTTAATCAAGCTATGAAATCAAAAACTGACATTCATTTAAAAATGGCTGGTTGGTACTACATATCAGTATATGATAGTGCGTTGTAATACGGTTCTTTTCACCAAGTCCAATTTTTGTCAAATGGATGAAAGTAAAGAATATGGAGTATCTAGCTTATATTCTCGGTAACACTCTTGCATGATCGGGTGGAATATAAGTCACCCTTCTTCCATGATGTTATAAGATGGAAACAAATCTGCCATCAAATTGAGTTGATCAGTCAAAAACACAACTCAAATTTACTTACTCGCGAACATACAAGAAACACGGCCAAAATGCCTCTAGAACAACCAATAAGAAATAGCACCAAAAGGAAACTCTGAAATAGCACTAAAAGGAAAATCTTAAAGTACACACACATGCTTAACCACAATCTTGGCCTGGCAAAAACAAAATGACAATATGTGTATATGAACATCCCGGGAATCACAAGTTAAGTGAAGCTCACATGATCATTATGCTTAATGCGATGACTTCTCCTTCCTGGATGCTTTCTCACTGCCCATTCTGCTTCCTTTAGCTCTTTAGAATGCAAAGACTGATTGTTCTGAGAATATATCCATCACGTGAATTCCTCTACAAGGGAAATTAGCTTCAAGGAATGGCATTATAGGGTAACATTTTATTTATCTACTTATTATATTATAATGCATTTTCCTCTTCCTTAACTATCCTACGTTGGCTATGCGACTGTGGTGGTTCTGTAGGACAGGAACACGAAACGGGCACAAGGAAACATCCATACAGAGAGATTCATCAAATTATTGCTACTGTAAAGGGGAGTGAGCGAGGCATACCTGTGGTCACCATGTTTTGGGCATGAGCTAGCGAGTGACTCAGTAAATCCAACACCCATGACTTGTAGACCTGCGAGTATTCTCACCCAATTAATGGACGGGACACACACAGCGGCACGGTGTTGGATCCGACGGCCGAAAAGTCAACGAACGAACTTGTAGACGGGACGAGCGTCTTCAGCTCAAGCGACTGCGCCACCATGTTCTTGACCGCCTGCGCAGCAAGCACACACGCACGCAATTCAGTCACCGGAATCCAGGTGAGACAAGACAAGAAGAGAGGAGGGGGACGGACCTGCCGGAAGAGGTAGGAGACATCAAGGTCTTGCGCGATGAGGGCGAGGAGGTGTTTCAGTGCGTCGAACTTGTCGCCATCGGAGCGGGATGCGAGGAGCGCCGAGATGAAGGCGGCATTGGGGTCGCCGTAGAGGTGTGCGTCCGTGGCTCCGTGCCCATCCGCTCGCCACCCATGATGTCGTCCACTGGACCTTGACGGATCTGATGTGAAGGAGACGGGGACGGCCAGGATCCGTTCGTCGCCGCCGGCGTCAGCGGCGAGTGTGTCGGTGGTGGCCGCTCACCTCCTTCCGACCGCCTTTTGGTGCCTGTGGGATGTGATTCCGCTGCTGCTGCTGCTGTAGAGGCGGCCTTCGGGCTGCTCCTCCTGCCAGAGGAGCAGCCGCGGGAGACGCGGACAGGAGGGCGGGCCGCGGCGATGGAGATAGCGGAGCGCTCCGCCTGGATCTCCTCCTCCGCGGCGATGGAGATGGACAGGAGAGCGGGCCGCGGCGATGGAGTTCTGGGTTCAGGGGAGGATTCAGATCGAGGGGAGGGAAGGGCGAAGCGAGGGAGGAGATCGAGCGAGGGAGAGAGGGAGGGAGAGGAGGCGCGCGCGCGGGGGGGGGGGGGGGGTGGGGGGAGGGGCGGGTAGGGTTGTCTCCACGGGAGCCGGCCCTTTTATACCCCCGGCAAGTGAAATGACCAAAATACCCTGGTGGGGGCATGGTATTTACATTTTGCTGTCATTACTATTCATTCCAGCAGTGCCAGCTCGAGATCCGACGGCCCAGGTTGATCTAGATGCTGATCCGACGTCCAGAAACGCATCAAGGGAACCGATCCAACGGCCGAGAGTCGCTGAGCTCTAAGGAGGCTTGTACATCCATCCTTCTCTTATTTCTGGATAGGGACACCATTTGTTGTGCTCCATTTGTTTCTTCTTTTATGATTTCTGTAGCATCACCAGTTCATTACTTGTAAGCTTGCTGCCCCCAAATCACGAGCGAGCTCAGATAGAGCGTCTTGTTGGTGTCTAGTGGATTGGAAAATTAAGGACATGGATTGTGAGAGTCTAGGAATTTTTGTTCCCTAGCCTAGCACTGTTGTTTTTCAACTCGTCAGAGTTGTCTTCAGGTTCACATTCATACACCCATTCATAAGAATATCCTCTAGTCTGTCCTGATAGATAATACTATCTCCTAGTGCTTGGATGGCATCTAGGAGGAATGTATGCTATATCTTTTTTGTTGACTCACTTTCTGTGTGGATGCATTCCTTTTCATGGTGAACTCGCTATGCAGTTCAATTGATACCATTCAATTCAATTAATTCTGCAAGTACAATGTTTTTGTAAAATGCAGTACTTATCGAGCTTGCATATGCGCTGGACACTCAACTTGGATGAACTAGTCCATCCAAGCACAAACAGTTGAAGCGTGCTAGTAGGTTCGGCACTGTGTCCCGCCACGAGAACATCACCAGCGACTCCGTTGGCTTGTGTTAGAATAAATTCGAGGTACGCGGTTGATCCACCGAAGAACAAGCAATCACAGACAATGATGACACCGAGATTTATTAACGAGGTTCGGTGAACTCGCCTATTCCCCGGGGCAATGACTACGGGCGCTCCTCCCCGAGATACCGCAACACCGGCCACCCGGGCGCCGGCACAAGCCGCCAGCACCCCCTTGCAAGCCTGTTGCTATCTAGTCGTCATGGGGTTACAACGTGGGGTGCCTCCTCATATATAAGAGGCCAAGGGTACAACGTGTCCGACTCCGACACTACAAGTATCCTACCCACACTACAACACCAAGTCCAAGCGTAACCCAACTAGTACACAATATTCGACACAAACACAACAAACTCCACCTTGACGAATATTCTCCACCATCTTGAATTTGTCCATGCGTCAAACTTCCATGTACTCCGGACTTGTGTTGTCTTCTTTGTAGCTTACTGAGAGCTACTCGACGAGTCTGCCCCAGACCCGCCGCCGCCGTGAGACCCCGCTGCTACTCCCGCAACTCCAGTCTCCGTGACTCCACCTGCAATAGTGCTCCCTTGCAGCTTATAAAGATGCGAAGCCGTCCTCCCTCCAATCATCACGGTCACCTCATCTTCCATGATTCTCATGGTCTTCCTATCCCGATCACAACGGAATATCATACCACCATCATGAAGAACACCAAGCGAAATTAGATTCCTCCTTAACCCGGGCACATGCCTGACTCCCCGAAGCATCCACTCAACTCCGTCAAACATCTTGATTTTGATGTCACCTACTCCAGCAACACGATAACCTGTGTCATCGCCCACATAGGCTAAACCAAACTCACCAGACTTGTACGAAGAGAACCACTCCCTGTTGGGTGTCGCATGAAAAGAGCAAGCTGAATCCAGCATCCACACTTCACCTTTGGTTGACCGCCTGTCTGATACTATGAGAATATCACTACTGCTGTCTGAGTCATCACCATGGGTTGCCTTATTAGCACTGGCCCCACCATTGAGTTCTGGCCAGTCCTTTCTCATATGTCCCCACTGCTTACACTTGTGACACTGTATATTCTTTTTCTTTTTCTTGTTCTTCCCAGCCTCATATCCCTTCCGCCACTGCTCACCCTTGACTAGCAAACCTTCACCATGAGAGACTTCCACCGCGTTCTTCTTTCTCATATCATAAGATAGCAATGCTGCAGTAATATCCTCATTCTTGACGGTCTCCTTGCCATGCGTCAAAGTAGTGATCAAATGGTCATAGGATGATGGCAACGAACAAAGAAGCAGAATTGCCCTATCCTCGTCGTCAACCGTCGCACCCAAGCGTGCTAGATCCATCATGACTTGATTAAAGGCGTTCATATACTCCACAAGATCTGACCCCTCCTGCATCCTCATCCCATACAACTTTTGCTTCAGATACACCTTGGTCGTCGCAGTCTTGGACATAAACTGACTTTCCAGCTTCTCCTAGATCTTCTTCGGCGAATTCTCATCCATCACATGATAAATAACCTGGTCCGACAGACACAACCGTATAGTCCCGGCTGCTTTCAACTGTAACTCCTCCCAGTCATCCGCCTCCATCTTAGCTGGCTTGGCTTCCTGCAACAACGCCTTCAAGCATCCCTGTTGTGCCAACAAATCTTTCACCCTTGTCTGCCATAATCCAAAGCTTCCAGTTCCGTTGAACTTCTCCACCTCAAACCTGGTACCCGTTGGTGCCATGATTCTTTGTACGGCTGACTCTGTGAAAAATAATTGAGCAGTCTTCCCGTGATCCCCAAGTACACGAACGAAACCTCCACATTACTGCTACTAGCGATCAACGAACTAGTTGGTCTTCACATCAAAGTGCTCCCTTTGGCTCAACTCTAATACTAGCGCTATTTGCTTTCCTGCCAAAGCCTGTCCTCTCGATGGATGCGTAGCCCCTGAAAGATTTTTCTGGCCGATCTCGATCTGCTTCTCGTCTTCGTACGGTGACCCAGCCCAGGCTGCTCCTTTTATTAGCGCCTCAATAGGTCTCCGCCTAGACGATGAATTCCACCAGGACTCGGTCCTGCTGCCTTTTTTTGTCCAAAACAAAACTCGGTCGATACCTGGTTGTACACGACTCGTGTCTGGTCTCGTGCACCTCCGTGCGCACACGTACACGCTAACCAGCTGCCCCTTGGCCCGTGACTTGCCTACAGTCGTACGGCTTCTGGCTGCAGCCCACACACGCGCCTTCACGCGCGCGACACGCTGCCGCATCTCGCCGAGTCACCGATCCCACGACCTGCTGCTGCAACTCACCTCCGCCTAGGCATCCAACAATGCGACTGCACCTTGCTCATGATACCACTTGATAGAATAAATTTGAGGTACGCGATTGATCCACCGAGGAACAAGCAATCACAGACAATGACGACACTGAGATTTGTTAACGAGGTTCGGCGAACTCGCCTACTCCCCGGGGCAATGACTACGGGCGCTCCTTCCCAAGATACCGCAACACCGGCCACCCGGGCGCCGGCACAAGCCGCCAGCACCCCCTTGCGAGCCTGTTGCTATCTAGTCGTCATGGGGTTACAACGTGGGGTGCCTCCTCATATATAAGAGGCCAAGGGTACAACGTGTCCGACTCCGACACTACAAGTATCCTACCCACACTATAACACCAAGTCCAAGCGTAACCCAACTAGTACACAATATTCGACACAAACACAACAGCTTGAGGCCTACTTCAACTGCAAAAGGCCCTAGTGGCTAGTCCTCTTCCATCAGTGTTTCCCTCCACGGTGTGTATTTGCAGTTTGTTTTACTAGAATAATTCCTCTGTTGTTTGATAGAGAGATTTGTTTGTTTGTTTCCATTACTAGTATGTCAAGAGAACGTCAAATTGAATGTGTTTTTAATTCAATCATACTATCTCATAGTGCTTGGTTGCCATCAAGCAGGAATGTATGCTATATCATTTTTGTTTACTTGCTACTATCTTTTTGGGTGGATGCATTTCTTTCTCTATTCAACTCGTTGTTTAAGTTATCCCATAATTGATTGTGCCAGTAAATGATGCAATGATTGCCTACAATTTAGTATTGTACGAGCTTGCCAATGTGTTCGACGGCCAACTTGGATGAACTGATCCATCGGAGCACAGCCTGCCACCGCCATCACCACATTGCTGCTGAAGGTACTCACTCATCCTGCCCCCAAATATTCTCGCACCATAAATCTCCTTGCTTAACCTCCTTTTCCCCACAGGTTTCCAAGCATCAGCTAGGTGAGATGCATCATGTTGATATCAATTGGCTCCCGTGCTTGACTATCATGGACGAGGGGCATTTGTTCCCTATCCTAGTCGTTGAACTTTGCATTTTGAAAACACAGACTTGTCTTTGAGAGATTACAACTGATTCAAATTCTTGATTTTTGAATTTCCTGTAACTTGTTAGAGAAACATCATCTGTTCACTCTGCAAATGTACTTGTTGGTGTGCAACAACTGGTCCTGATGAATCTTCTTTTGAATCCTTCTTTGCTTAGAAATAAATATACCGGAATGTTTATTTTAGTTCCATGTAAATTCGTCAATTGTCAACTGTGAATCTTGTAGTGATGGATGTGGCAGACCATTGTTCTTGCTTCAGAGTTTAGAGGAAATCCAACTTCAACGATGCGCTTGCAGGTCCTCGACGTCAAGGTATGAATGACCCCTCTCCTTCCTCCCCTTCCTGTCACGGGCAGTGTCCGTACTGTTTGTTTTGATTATTACCAGCAAACTAATAGCAGTAGCACTTTCCAGTGTGACGGACATGATGCACATAGTGCTGCAGCTGGGATGCTGTGGATTATTAGCACCACTGGTTCTACCAAGTTTGTTGTGCTATTGTCAGTGTTGTTCGATTTCATGACTGCCATTGTTTGTTTGCATGACAATGAACTAGATATGTTCATTATTTTTGCGGTGCGTGACAAGTTTTCCTTTTTGTGATTATTTGGTTGTTTGCTTGCAACATGAAGTATGCTGTGTTCATTAAGTTACGCCAAGCCTCTGCCATTCGCAGCAAAGCAGATGTGTATCGATTACTCTATTGTGTTTGTGATTCCTTGACATGTTCTTATTCTGCTTGCTCCAGTTACTTTATGTCCTTCCCTAAACTAATCATAGATACCTTGCAACATTGTGCCTTTTGTTTCTGAAAAATAAGACCTTTTAATAATTTTATTATTTCAGGAAGCTTAACCTCTGGATGGTAGAGTTTAGTTTTAATAAGCAAGTGCTAGTAAAATTTGCATGGCATAAGACCAGAAAAATGCATTTTATGTTCATTTTGATGGCTGATTTTTTCTTCCATTGCACATAATGATTGGGCTAAGGTTGAAGAGTACAACATGCAGGCTCTCACGCTCGACAACACCTTGGTCAAGGTGATGCCCCTGACTTTCAGTTGTTACATGGAATTGTACCGAATTCTGGAGTTGTTAGAGCCTTTTGTGTGACTCGTGTTGTGTGATATAGGGACACTACTTGTTCTGCTCTGTCCTCTCTTATTTTACGATTACTGTAGCAGCACTAGTTCATTACTTACACAAAAATCATGAGCAAGGTCGTTGAGATTGGAAAATTAACGACAATGAGTATGAGAGTCTGGGAATTTCTGTTCCATATCCTAGCACTGTAGTTTGTGAACTCTGCAGTTTCCATCTCATTGATATTGTCTCGTAGTGCTTGGTTGCCATCTAGCAGGCACCATGTTTGTTAACTTACTATCTTTCCGGGTAGAAGCATTCTTTTAATATTCAACTCGCTATTCAAGTTATCCCATTTAATTTAATTGATTGTGCAAGTAAATGATGCAATTATTTCATATGATTCAGTAGTGAACGAGCTTGTGGATGTGCTGGACGCCGAGCTTGGATGAACTAATTGAATCTTGTAAGGAGCTTCAGCACCGCGTCCTACTACCACCATATCGCCGCTGAAGGAATTCACTCATTCCCTATTTCACCTTCTCTTCCTGCCCCAAAAGCTCCCCACTTAGGGCATCTCCAGCCGTTGGCCCCCCCAGGACGCATAAAAATCGCCCCCTGGGGGCGAGCCGGCGATGCATTCGGCGCTGGGGGCGGTTTTGCGCCCAGTCGTCGCCCCCAGCTCGCCCCCAGGCGCCGAAATTGGCCTACTTTGCAGCCCAATTTCGGCAAATAAACGGCCCATATGGGCGAGAATAGGCCCATATTCGGCGTGGTTTCGCCGTGTCTCGGCGTTTAATTATCAACACAATTATTTCTTATCACATATTTCATCACAGAAAAATCAAATACTTCAACAAAATACTACAACAACAAATAGTTCAATACAAATTATATTGTTCAACAAATAAAAACTCGTATTTCATCACGAGGCGTCCCCCTTGAGCCTCCATAGGTGCTCAATCAGATCTTTCTGCAATTGATGATGCACCTGTGGGTCTCGGATCTCCTGACGCATACTGAGATAGGCAGTCCAAATTGCCGGTAGCTGGTGATCAACTTTGGCTAGAGGACCCTGCCTGTAGTATGGTTCAGTGTCAAACACTGGGTCTTCTTGCTCGCTCTCGATGATCATGTTGTGCAAGATGACACAGCAAGTCATGATCTCCCACATTTGATCTTTCGACCAGGTCTGAGCGGGGTACCGAACAACAGCGAATCGAGATTGGAGCACACCAAATGCCCGCTCGACATCCTTCCGGCAAGCCTCCTGAACTTTCGCAAACCAGGCGTTCTTGCCTCCTGGCACAGGGTTTGAGATCGTCTTCACAAATGTCGACCATCTCGGATAGATGCCGTCAGCTAGATAGTACCCCTTGTTGTATTGGCGCCCATTGATCTCGAAGTTCACCGGAGGAGAATGGCCCTCAACGAGCTTGGCAAAAACAGGAGAGCACTGCAGCACGTTGATGTCATTGTGAGTTCCTGGCATACCAAAGAAGGAGTGCCAAATCCAGAGGTCATGTGTGGCTACCGCCTCAAGCACCACACTGCAACCGCCTTTGGCGCTTTTATACATCCCCTGCCAACCAAATGGGCAGTTCTTCCATTTCCAATGCATGCAGTCGATGCTTCCAAGCATCCCAGGAAATCCTCTTGCTGCATTCTGGGCTAGGATCCGAGCAGTGTCTTCCGCATTGGGTGTTCTCAAGTATTGTGGCCCAAACACTGCCACCACTGCCCGACAGAACTTGTAGAAACACTCTATGCTGGTGGACTCGGCCATGCGCCCATAGTCGTCGAGTGAATCACTGGGAGCTCCATATGCAAGCATCCTCATCGCTGTCGTGCACTTCTGGATGAAGGTGAATCCAAGAGCGCCAGTGCAATCCATCTTGCACTTGAAGTAGTTGTCGAACTCCCGGATGGAATTCACAATCCTGAGGAAGAGCTTTCGGCTCATCCGATAACGGCGCCGAAATGTTCTCTCGCCATGAAGTGGAGCATCGGCGAAGTAGTCGGAGTAGAGCATGCAGTAGCCTTGCAGACGATGCCGGTTCTTTGCTTTCACCCGCCCCGGCGCCGAGCCACCTCGCCGCGGCTTTTCACTGCTCGCCAGCAGCTGGGCGAGGGCGGCGAGCACCATCAGATGCTCTTCTTCCTGGACGTCGGCCGCGGCTTCCTCCTCCAGCAGCGCGGCGAGCTCTTCCTCCTCGTCCGAGTCCATCGCCGAGATGGGCAAATCGCCGAACACCTTGCGTTCGGTGGCCGTGAACCCGCCGTTAAACCGTGCCTCCGCGGCCGGAAGCTGCGACCAGAAACGCCCAGCTGTTGCGGGAGGGGCTGCCGCGGCGAAGCGCTGCTATTTTCCGGCAGGGAATGGCTATCTAGCGGAGTCGGGCGGCGGCCGTCGCCGGGATACAGCTAGTGGTGGCCGAGGGCGCGGGGGGTGCGAGGCGAGTCGGGGATGAAAACCTTGACTTTTCCCCTGGCGGTGTGGGCCAAGCGTGCTTTTCCTAGCGCCGGAGCCCCCAACGGCTCCCCAGCGCGCCGGGTTCGGCCTGTGACCGCCGGGCGGAAAAAAGGTCCGAACCGGCGATTTTCGGCGTTCTGGGGGCGCAACTGGGCCGTTTTTTCGGCGCCGGCGCCGAAAAAGTGGCCTGGGGGGGCTGTTGGGGGCGTGGCTGGAGATGCCCTTAACCTCTTTTTTCTTGCAGGTTCCTAAGTATCACCAAGGTGAGAGAGATAAATCATGTGGATGGGCTCTAGTGCTTAACAAAAATTATTAAGGACAAGGTGCGTTTGTTCCCTAGCCTACTTGTTGACCTCTGCAGTTTCAAACACAAAAGTGTATTTGGGAGGTTAAAACTGATTCCCATTCTTCATTTTTGAATTTCCTGTAACTTGTTGTGAGAAAGATCCTCTCTTCACTCTGCAAATGTACGAACATGCTTCTACGCTTACAAAGAAATATACTGAAATGTTTATTTTAGTTCCATGTAAATTTGCTAATCTTCAACTGTCAGTCTTGTAGATGGATGTGGTAGACCATTCTTCTTGCTTCAGAGTTCAGAGGGAATCAAACTTTTTTGCGTGCCCCACGTAATTTTTGTTTTTCCCCATTACAATTTAGAAATCAAACTGGTTATTTCTCATGTTTCATAGCCTAGTTGTTAAGCGGTGCAGTTTTGATCACAGACTCAGGGGCGGACCTACATTGAGGTGAGTGGGGGCCTGAGCCCCCACTCAAAATTTGAAATTCTACTAAGATTTGCTTGTATTTACTGAAAAATATGCTTAAATTTTTTCAATTTTTATAGAATATGACCCCACTCAAGTAGTTTGCCCCCAGTCGAAATACGTTCTAGGTCTGCCACTGCACAGACTTGTGTTCGAGGTTAAAACGATACAGAATCTGAGTGTGTATGCATGTATCTTATTTCCATTCTTCATGTTATCTGTTTAGAAAAACAACAATCTCATGCTGCAGATGTAGTTGGTTGGTTTATATAAATTCTGAATCCTTGTTTGGTTAATTTGACCGGCCACTAAAATCCAGTCAATTGAGTTGAATCTGAGTATCCTTTCGATGTTTTGATCTTCCAGTTGGATCAACTAGACCAAATTCGCCTACTCTTGTTCATTTCAATTTGACTGAATTTTTAACTCCTTCCCCGAAATGAATTCTTCATCTTCTTTTTTATCCTTCGCATCTAGTATCCTTCAACTTTTTTTGGTTGATATGATCGGCCATCATAGAATCATTGAGTAGAATCTTTAAATGTTCATCCCATCTTTTGTTGATGTTTTGGTCTTCCGATAGACAAATTACCCAACTCACCCTGTTCATTTCAGTTCGACTGAATTTTTCCTCGTTTCATCTTTCATGCAGCACGGCGCAAATCCGGCGATGGAGAAGGAGTCGAGGAAGAACTACCAGTCGCGAAGCTCAGCTCTTGGGTGCGTCCGTGGCCGAGCATGACCTGCTGCTGCAGTGGGGAATCCGGAAGCGCATGTGTTGCGTCAAGGTGCAACGCAGTGACGTCGGGTCCATGGCCGCCGAAAAGGCCACGCCCACCACCGAGCCCTCTGGCCCGTCTCTCCCCGTTGCTCTTCTTCACATTTTCTCCCTGCGTTTGTGCTTTTGCCAGTTCCCTGTCCTCTCTGACTACGCGTGTTGGTTAGTGATAAGATTCAGAATCACCGTGGGTTGAAAGAGCAGCTGGCTATCACGTATGCCCTATCTTGGCACGTGACATGGAGTGTGAAGGTTTTTGTTGCATTTGATCTGATTTACTTCTACATTCAAAATGTGGAGTTGTTATTTATCTGCGTAACCGATATCCGTAGCGGAGCTGGTGATTCCAAATGGAAGCACTCATGGCAGGCGATGTAATGATTTGTTTTTGGTTTTGGTTTTGTTGCAACAATATTGATGTTGGTTGGATGATGTTAATATTATCATTGGGCCAACATTCTGTTCTTCAGAAAGTCGGAGTGGTTTTTCGTGTTATCCTCCTCCAGTATTGCTGGATTGTCTAAGATGATGTGGAAGTCCTGGGTGTTCTTGAGGTTTTCTCCATTTGAACCTTGATTGATATCCTTGGGGACAAGTAATACTAATGTTGAATTATTTACGGTGGGATTAATTGTTCTTTTCTCTTATGGCTTAACTTAGCACCTTGAAAGGTTAAAACTACAGGAGAATCAAATTTTTTGCTAGGTTGTAAAGGGGGTAGCTTTGGAGATGAAGGTGCCATTTTAGATGCTTCTCTTGAGATCATAGATTTCTGACAACAATGTATAGTTTAGAATATGCCATGAACAATGCGCAAACCAAATGTAGTCTCAAGTCTTAGCATCCAAGTTGGTGAATCCACCTGTTGCTGGTATAGCTTATAGTTCCAATACAAACTACACAAACTACCACCATGTGCATTTTCTATCTGAAACTAGAAATCTAATACTCCCTCTGTCCCATATTAAGTGTCGCTCAAACGGATTCGTTTGAGCGACAGTGACACTTAGTATGGGACGGAGGGAGTACATAACTACAGTCTGATTCCATAGTTAAAGAATGCTGTTATTATATTTATATGTCCTTAGTATTAGTCTTTCATTTGGTGTGGTCAACTAGTCAAGAAATACTATATTATACTGTCCTGGGTTGGATACGATAAGAACTGATATTGCTTAGGCTTGCATCTGATCTATGTTGCTTTCTTTCTTGGTGGGAGTTTGGACGGTAGATTCTTAGCTGAAAGTAAGCTGTCCAGAGATAGATCTGCTTTTCTTAATGGCATGCTATATTATGCCTTAGATCAACATCATGTCCTCTGTAACTGAGGTAACTGAGGATTGGACAAACATCATGTCCTCTATATGTTGTCTCAGGTCCTCGCATACATGTTTATGAATCCACTTGGTATCTTATAGTCCCACTACAGAGTATACAAGTTGCAGTGTGTAAATCGTGCATTTTCAATCTCAAACTGGAAACCTAATTCATAACCTCGAGCTGACTCTATAGTTAAAGAATGTGGTTATTATATTTACATGTCAGTAGCATTAGTCTTCCATGTGGTGTTGGTCAATTGTTCAAGAAATATTTATATTACGGATACCATTATAGTTATATCAGTGGCATGGGTTGGATACAACACAACATGAATAGGACTCGAGAGTGTTTTTGATGCCAAGTAGTTTTGCTTTGCTATTATATATCTTGGCCAATTATATCAAGAGGTGGTCAGCAGGCTGGAGAGTGAAACCCTATGGTCAAATATATCTTCTATAATTTTCTATCTGCCTCCATAATACCCAGCTGTAAACTGTACATGGTTTGTATCTTGAATCAATGTTGGCTATGGTTCACCGTGTATCGGTTTCCTTACGCAGGTGTACTGAGGAGAACATTACCAGCAAAGGTATATTTCCTGACGCAGTTGTACTGAGGTGTACTATGGTCTTGCGTTCTGCATAAGGTATATTTCCTGATTATTCTTGAAGCTTATCTATTTTACCTCACATGTAATGTAATTCCTCCACTGGCTCTTTGTTTCCCTTATTTTCTTTCTTCCAAAAATTTTGAGAACATCAATGAGTTGTAGTGTAACACATTGGATGGTATTGTCTGAGTTTTCTTGAACATCTATCGGGGATTGAACTGACTTCTTTGTCCTTCTCTATATTAGTAACTATCAGTAGATCAAGAGGTTTCGCTATAACCTTGTGTCTGCACAACAAGTTGTTGTCGACTTATTGTGTTCTTTGTGTCGTCCATGGATCTGATGGAGTTTTCTTGTTCTGATATTTTAATGCCCTCGTTGTGGTTTTGGCTTCCTGTGTATGGTTATGCCATAATTAATTGTCTCAAAGTTTGTTGTCGGATTTACCTTTTTGTTTTGCATCAGTGGTTTGCTTTGAGTATGCTGGTCCTTGCCACAGTTTGAGTCTTAGGCCTCCTTTGGTTCATAGGATTGGAACAATATTGGATTAGGAAAATCATAGGAAGTGAAATGACGTGCTCTCAATTCCTATAGGAAACGAGATGTCATTTGATAGGATATGAATTTTTCCATTGAGGCTAGGCTAATGATCTCCCTTTGATATGTGCATTGTGTGGCTGAATGAAAGCTATATCTTCTCGAGTATCCGTCCTGGTGGAATTTGAACTGAATACCTCGATATTCTCTTTGGTATTAGTAATTATCATCAAATGAATTTTTTTTATTTTAACCTTGTGTAAGTGCATAACTTGTTATAGGCTTGCTGCCTTCGATCTTCAGAAAGATGGTGACAATATTTTATAATGGGTAGTGATAACTTGGTGCCTTTCATCAAGCTCTTATGCTTATGTAGGACTTGAAACGATAACTGTAGAGACAGTTAGTTAGTGAACTCAGCTAATTGGCTGACGTTGATGGTTATTTTAACTTGCATAATATTGACGTGGAACAGGATTTGGATGCCCTAAACTCATTAAATCCAGGAGGAAGATGCTGCTCTCGCTGGGCGTGCAGGGCGCTGGCTATGCGGCGAACTGGTTCTACGACGTGCACCAGAAGCTGCTCGTCCGGGTGGAGCAGTGTGCCGCCGCGGAGCTCATCCAGAATTAGTGAGCACACAAACCACCACTTGATTTTTTTTCACCGGTGCTTTATTTCGGTCTGTTAGTCTAGAATCTCATTCATCTATGTAGGTCTTGCTTATATGTGTATGTGGTTGTGTTCTAAATTGGTGAGCACAACAGCAGCTATGTTGTCTTAGTGGGTAACAAACACCAGTTGATTTATCGGTCTCTTGTCTGGGTCAAATAAGTGTGTCTAGCCACCACAAGGAACCCGATATTATGGTCAAAGATATAGTATTGTTTTCTAGCTGCATGCCCCCATTCATCATTCCCAGTTCAAAGCTGTGCTTACATGCTTTGCAACTTGAATTGACATCTACATATATACATGTGTAACATGTCCCATCTATGTGTCCTGCAGCAGCAGCACCAGGTTGTTGATGGCAGGGTTTGGCACCAAGATGAAGGCGAACCCGCTGGTGGCCAAGCCGGCGCACCCTTGGTTGACTTGAGCTCTAATACCGGATGAACAATTTGACTCACTTGGTTTGGTCTCAGAGAAACCAATTGCCCGTCGATGAAAATAATTTGTAATTCTGGAGCTTTAGTTTTCATGATCAACGGTTTGATTTCGAACAAGTGTAGTTTTGCTTGTTCGTGGCCTGCCAATGAGCAGCAGCGGATCAATGGTGTGGTTGGGCGGCCAAGACGAAGAACCTATTGGTGGCCGGCACACCCTCCTCTCACTTGAGCTTTAGTATTGGATGAACACTTTGACACACATGTGGCTGATTCTTCAAGGTCGGCTACAACCTTCTACATCCTCAGCTTCCGCAACCGTGGGAGTGGTGAGTTCTCTTTGAGCTGTCCAGGATGACCCTTTTTAGCTTGCTTATCTTTAGTCCATATTAAGCATTGGTGGGTTATTTCAAGTATGCCAGTGAGAGGATTGTCACAGTTTCAGTCTTAAGAATGCATTGTATAGCTGAATGAAAGGTGTGTCAGTTTAGGTCATGTTAGGATTATGCACAGGCAATATATGTCAACTGTAGACAAGTCCCAACACAAACTAGACAAGGCTTGTTTTATATAGGTGGTTGTTCAGGAAGGTTTGACAAGAGAGTGAGTGATTTTTCTTTATTGCCGATGGGTGATGGCTTAGTAGGTCTTGCCTGTTGTGACGTATGAGTGTTGCAATATTTGGTTCACTTTCTCACCGTAACATATCTACTATTGTTGGTGGTCAAATATCTTTCTAGCTGCATGCCCCCATCCATCATGCCTAGTTAAAAATTCCGCTTGCACGGTTTGCATCATGAATCGATATCTACCATGTGCAACATGTTCCATCTATGTGTCCTGCAGCAATAGCAGCAGCAGCAGCGGGTTATTGATAGTGGTGTTTCGTGCCGAGATGAAGAAGAACCTGGTGGTGGCTAGGCCGGCGCACACCCTCCCATGGCTTGACCTCCAACATTGGATGAACACTTTGACTGACTTGAGAAATCAATTGCCCGTTGATGAAAATAATTTGTAGTGCTGGTTCTTTAGTTTTCATGATCAACAATGCGATTTCAAACAAGTGTAGCTTTGCCTGGTTTACTGGCTAGCTTGTTACTAGATGCCTGTCAATGTCCCTCTTGTATGCAGGCATGAGATACAATGCGTATGTACAACCAAGTGTAAAGAAGTAAAGATGTTAATGTTGAGAATACACATCTTTAATTAGCATGGCGATCATTTTGTTCCGTGGCCATCTATCTGTCAATCCCTATCGTTTTTGAGAGTTTTTCTCCAGATTACTACACCATGACTCAATGAGTTGGAGTGTTAGATTACAATTTATAACTTGCGGTTCCAATTAGTTACCAAGCACTGGGATTTTTCCAAATTTCCATCACTGCTGATATAGCCGATGGCGCGAAGCCGAACGCAGACAGAGATGTGCAATGGTTCATTCTACAAAGGGTGTTTCATCCAAATTAATTAATTCAAATTTATCACCGTCTGCCGGAGTTTTTTCTTCTTCATAGAAACACCTTTTTTTTGTTGTAGTAGTATATGCATCATTTAACGGGTTCTCTTCCTCAGTCCATGAAGCATGTGAATTGTTGCATCTATCAAAACGAATTGATCTGGTGGCAAACGCCTCGGAAAGGAACCAACCTCATTGAATGACGTGGCCTTGAGAAACCCGTGCCACTTAACTCACTTTCCTGTGAATGAAATGAATGCGTGCCTAAGGATGGCCATGAGGCAGCGAGGGAGGGCCTTGGTTGCGCCACCTCACCGATCCGTGGCCTTCTTCTCTTTTCCCATGGAGCACACTACCCCTCCTTATTCTCCTCACATCACGCGGCCATGTCCTCTTATATATACAACAAGTGGTCGTCCGTCCGTGTGCGGGGTGCGCGTGCGACTTGGACTTGGGACGACGTGCGCCGGGAGGAGGAGGAGAAGGCTTGACTCTTTTTTTGCGACTTGAAGGATTGACTCTTCTTGACTATCTCTCTCTGTGTGTGTGTGTGTGTGAGGAGATTCTTGCTTGAACTGTACTTGGATCCGGCTCCACTCTGCTCAAATCCCGACCGTAATCACGTTTCTTGTTGGACTGTCCAATTCCTCCACTGATTCTCACACACAGGTCACGATTGAAGAGGCTGACAGATTCTCGGTGGTGCGGCCGCGGTTCAAAGTGGGCGCGCAACTGTGGGAGGGGAGACTCAGATCGAGAGGGAGATCCGCTGAGCATCAATCATGCTTTTTTGTTGTTGTTGTTATTAGAAATAACAATTTGTTGGTTCGTTCAGTCAGTTTGATCTAATTTCTTTTTTTCCTTATCACCCTCCCAGGAGATCAACAAGGATCATACTAATTAGATCGTCAGAGAGTCAGCGATTACGAGCGGTTCCTGAACCTGGGGCTGTACGACCAACTTTTTTCACCGGACGACAGAAGAGGCGGCTGAACATGGCAAGGTGCTGCCAACACTGATGCCTGCCAAGGCCCGTGCCACCAACAGGGTGGAGTGGAGTGGATGTCATTTTGCCACCAATCCACGAACTCCTCCACATCGACCCATGAAAGTGATGGGGCTCGACCATGACCAGTTGTCCATTTGGGTCTCGTCTAGTCTTCTCTACACGACGGTGACCTCCTGCAACGACAAAGTGCTTGTGTTCCTCCAGACAAAGATGAGGTGCTTGGCGTAGTTGTAGAGACATTTTAGGGTGCATCATACTCCTCTAAATAGTGGGTAGTATATAGGTGATCCAATGGTCATTATTGATCCCTGTTTTTTTTTCTCTTGAGGACATTTTAGTAATTGGATGTAAGGGTAGATTAGTCCTTTCTTAATGATAATGTTATTAATTAGTAATATGGGTAATTGCAGTGATTAATAACGTAAGTAATCACAGCTGGAATAGAATCGTAAGTAATCACGGCTGGAATAGAATTGCCGTATCTTAGTTCATAGGTTTCACTTATCGTGTGTTCTTCGCTTTTGTGCCGCCGCCTATCTGCCCGGCAGCCGTCGCACAGGGGCCGCCTCTCCTTCTCCCGCCCTGCGGATCGCTCCGTCGCACATGGGCCGCCTCTCCTTCCCCCTCCCATCGGCCGCCGTTGCCTGAGTCGCACTTGGGCAGCCGCTCCGTCTCCCGCCCTGCGGTCGCCGCCGCAAGATCTTGGACGGCCCCCAAGATCTTCAACGGCGCAGCCGGGCCGCGCCGCCCGGCGGCCCTCTCTCTCTCTGTGGATCTTCAACGGCGCAGCCGGCCCGCGCCGCCCGGCGGCCCTCTCTCTCTGTCGCAGGATCTTCTGACGGCGCCCGAGATCGGTTCCTCCGCACGTCGTGATTGAGATCCCTCGCATAGGTACGTTGCCTCTGTGCACGCAATACCAATTCAAAAATGGCTGTTGGGTTTTCTGTGCGTGTGGATCAAGGACATACTTATAACGCAGAAGTACCTTAAGTGCCTCACAACACCAGATCATTCCTCCTTTGCAGACCGATGTAAGTGCTAACGCAAATTAGTATCTTTGATTATTTATATGTTTTCCAGTTAAACTAATATCTTCTTTCTTAGGTACTCGATGCGGCCATTGAACTCCTACGCTTGGACGGACTAGAAGGTGTACGAGACGATGGTACCGTGTATGTTGAAAGGTCGACCATTGTCAACATCCTGAAGAGAGATGGCACAATCCCGAATTGTACCTTGGATGTTTTAAGCGGCAAATCAGGCACTAAATGGGGAGATAACTACCTCAAACATGACATGGTACCAACCATCCACCCTTCTGTTATATTAATAAGAAATTTTATTTTTAGGCACTTCAAACCACTTACAAATTTTGCACGCAGATTTTCCTTCCTTCAAATATTCCCAAGAACCACTGGTTCCTGGCTGTTGTCAACTCCCAAAAGAGGGAGATTCAAATTCTGGACTCAAGCCAATCACGCAACAACCGCAAAGAAGTAATTGCTGCGGTGAGGCTCTAACAACATTTTATATAACTTACAGTTTATACGAATAATGCACTAAATTGTGTGATATGTTACTTGCAGCTTCTTGGAATGGAAACACATATTGATATAGCAGTGATGGAAAATGGAATGCAAGGAAGTAGATGGCCGGACACTCAAGTGGCTTCATGGCCTATCAAAGACTATGAAGTGCCACAGCAAACAGATGGCTGTTCCTGTGCTCTCTGGGTGTTGAAATACATCCAATATTGGACTGGAGTGAGATTGTCGGCAATATTCAACCAGGTACATCTTCCCTATCTAACTTAACTTTCACATATACGTCTACCTCCTAACGTCTACCTCCTATGCAGGATGACATAACACAGTTCAGAAGATGGCTTGCTGCTGCGTTGATCAATTCACCTCACAATGAGTTGAAAGTTCGGAAGGCCATACCAGCGGTTGACTTACAAGATGATTTAGAAGACCTCGACCTCGGAGGTGACGACGGACACAACGACAGTGGCGGAGATGTCTCGGGAGACGATGGTTCCGCACTAGGGTAGAGTTAATAGGATTGGGCGTGGTGTGGTTTTTGCCCCGTAGACGGTTTCCACACTGTTTTCAATTTTATTACTTTATCTATACAGCGGAGATGTATCAAACAATTCTTTTGGTTGTGCTACTTTATCTATACGGCAAATTGCCGTAAATTTACCTACTTTTATCCGCATTGAATATCTACATTAATTTTTCATTAAAAGTCTTTCACGCACAAAATCTTGTATTCTTTGTTTAATGATGCAATTCCCTTTGGTTTATAGGATGTGATTGATAAACAAAATTTCTAAGTGGCTTTACACTTTCGGTCGCAATTTCCTTCTTACTTCTGTCCTTGGAAGCAACACATTCTTTTTAAACCTGGGGTTTCAATTCTGTATTATGCCAATGAATGATAGGCAAATGTTGTCCTGTTATGTCAACTTGTGCATCCTACCATTTAATTGATGATCAGGATTTTGTAAAGAGCCAACTTGGCCACCAACTTGGAAACTACCCATTGCCTATCTGAGTGTTCAACAGGTGTACTAATTAACTAGACTGAACTGAAACTGAAACATGCTCTATGTGGAATCTGAAACTGCACATGCTCTGCACTAATATCACATAAAAAAAAATCCTTGTGTACATGAGCTCCTGTACTTTCGGACTCGCTGCTATATATCACATACAAAAAAATCCTTGTGTACATGAGCTCCTGGACTTTCGGACTTGCTGCTATACAAGCTAGTGTGGATTTCTGAATTTGAACAAGTACACAAGATGAGCAGAGAGGACGAGCATGGACCTGAACTGCTGCTGGTGTGATGGAACTCGTCCTCCTCCTAGGCGAGGACCATGGCTGGATCAGCTTTTTCCCTCCAAATCGCTTGTCACTGCTACACAGGAAGGATAGATATCTTAATGATTCATGAACTAAGCTGAATAAGCCTAGGTCCAATTTCAGAATAAGCCTCGGTACAGACACAGCTAGCAAGTGGCGATGCCTGGGCCAGAGACGATGGAGAAGCTAGCTTACGAAATCGAGGAAAGAAATGGGGGCCAATGGATCGATGGGTCGGATGCGAGTACCTGCATCGGCCGCGACAGATCTGTACGGCACTGGTCCGCGGCACGTAGGGCCTTGACGGCGACGGGGCATGCCGGCGACGTCTCGCCTTAGTCCTCCCCCTCGGCGACCCGCTCCACATCCCACAGCTTAGGAGGGGAACACGAACGGCGGGGACATTTAGCCGCCGACCACACCCGCCTAGGACACCGGGGAGGGACGGCGCCCGCGGTGCTGGCTCGTCCGGGTACGGCGGGGCGCCAAACCATACCGCCCGCAAATACTGCGCGGAGGGCACTCACGGCGACCGGGGTTCCCCGTCGTCCTGTCGCCATAGCGCCGCCATCGGTCGCCCTTTTCCTTTGACCTTTCATTCGAGGTTGTGTGCGTGGGTCTTCCGTCAGACTGCGGGTGAGGAAGGGCGACGATGGCTATTGAAAAAACAAATGATCACGTTAAATTCCACTAATGCCCTTCACTTGTTTTTCGGGGGAACCAGCCCGCGTTTTCGTTAAACAGTGAACTACCGAGACTACCCCTGAGCGCAAAATATACTACCAGAAATGGGGAGTAGTATTTCCATATCTGGGCCATCCATACAGAAAAATGAACGGCCAAAATTCATCTGATGCACCGTAAAATGTCTCTGTTGTAGCCTGGCACCATGTAAAATGTCGGAGCAGTACTAGTGGCTAGGTCAAACAGAATGTTTGTTGAGGTTAGCATGGGCTCTACTGTGACCGGTGGCACATTCGGGTCTTGTGCTCTTGTCCCTGTTAGGCTTGCCCAGAAGGAAGAAGGGCAACGCACGCACACGCACACGCACACGAGAAGGAAGAAGAGACACGCACAGACTTGGCACATACACAACTGACGCTGCTTTCTTGTATTTCTTCTCGACTAACAGAACTGATTACAAGTGTTTTTGCAGGGAAATATGACCACATCTGCAGATTACTATCACATATATTTTTCGAGAATTATTACTAACACATATTACTAGGATTTATTACCACATCTGTAGATTACAGCCCGTTTGGTGGAAGAATCAGATCAGATATAGCGTGCAATGATTCTGCCGTTTGTGCTAGCTAGTGCATCAGCAGCCAAACCTTCCCTAGAAATATAATGTTTGTATCCCCAAAGCCCGTGTGAAATCACAAGCTGAGTAAGAAGAATTTCTCTTGTAAAAACAGCAAGAGCAACTAAGACACGCGTGCTGAAGCAAACCATTTTATAGAACATAATTAACCGGCAGCCACAGGCCTAGCTTCCATTGCATAAAACAAAGAGGCAAAAGATGATATGGACTACAAACCAACAACTTATCCATGCAAATTGTTTTAGTAAATTGTAGTATAAACTAGAGCGGGGCAATGTTGGGGACGGGGCGTCCATCGGTGGCACTGTTGAAGACGACAAGCAGCGACGGTGTTGGTGGCGTGAGCGTGCGGCGCCAAGCTGCACAAGTGCCCCGCGCGCTGGCGTAGCACTTGAGGTCATGGAGGATGTCACCTACACGGTGGAGGAGGTCGGCCGGCAGGTCCGCCCAGGGCCCGAACGGTAGCAATGGTGTGGCAGTGGGTGGAGTAGTGGTGGTTAGGCCTAGGGTTTCTGTTGGAACAGAGGCCATGATCAAGATTGTGAAATTTTTCGCTTTCAAAGAAGTCCCCTCCCCTCATCTAGAGGGAGAGAGGCGCTTGTGTTATTCGTTGGAGTGAAGACTTACATGAGAATGAACCTGTTTAAATTAAAACAAAAAACATGAATAATTCGGCAAACATTTACCCGCCAGTAGCCTCCGGCACTTGTCCCATCGGTTCGGTCCAACAATCACATGAGAATCAAAAAGTTATAAATTATATCAAAACGTAGCTAATCTAGCAAACATTTACTATCCAATAGGCCTCCAGCGTATGTACCGTGTTAAAAAAAGCATGCCTAATGCAACAAACATTTACGTCCCAGCAAGGAATTAAGACGCACAAAGAATGAAATAATGGAAATTGAACAAAAGCATGCCTAATGCAACAAACATTTACGTCCCAGCAAGGTGCTTGTCCAGTCGCTTTGGGTGCAGAGTCGCACCCAAAAATGACATACATTAAAACGAAATGGTCGCTAATCCGGTAAACATTTATAGGCCACACGGAATGGAAAGATATTAAATTAAATCAAATGTATGCTAATGTGGCCATCATTTAAGTCCAGTTAGGTTTTGATGTATTCATAAAGTGTTCTTGGAAACCCATGGTTTCTAGAAAAAAAAACGTAGTCTAAAACACTTTGAGTTGTTTGGATACAAGAAATACCTTGATTTTGTAAACCTGAGAAATAGGTAAACATCTTTCTGATAAAATGCATGAATATTTTTAAAATACACAAGATTTCATGAACATTTCATTAATATACATGGACACTTTTTAAAATACACAAACTTTTTATAACTAGATTAATACTATTTAAAAAACATAACCACTTTTTATGTTTTTTCAATTACATGAACTATTTTAAAAATGCATGAACATGTTTTTATATTATCATCTTTGAAAATATGCAAACAATTTTTAAAATACACAAATACTTCTAAAATATGTGAACATATTTTGAAATTATAGGAACATTTTACAAAATATGTGAACATTTACTTACAATCATATGATCATTTTACAAAATAGGTGATTGATTTTTAATTATATGAACATTTTCAAAATAAGTGAACAACTTTTGAAATATGCATGAATATTTTTATATGTAAATTATCGCACAGTTCATTTACTTTATTGTCACTAAATCACTTTCGTTGATCGGCGGCAGTCTTTCCAGCTGTGAATTTCCTAGGTTAATTATATGCAAATAATACGATAAACATTATTTTTGTGTTTAATAAAAAATTAAATAATGTAGCTATTTTTTAGTGGTGTGGACGCACACTGAGTAGGTCGCGATATTGGTTTTTCGACCCGGAAGTAAAAGTTATTGAAAACACACTCCAATAACTTATGTGTAACTAGAATGGTAATTTACCCACCGTATGCCCGTGTCTACTTTTATCATATTACAAAAATAAAAAATTCTTTGTTGCAATTTATTGACTTTTTTTTCAATTTACATATCTACTACTACTAGATTTAATCCTTGCTAGTAACGAGTTCAAGGGGTTTGACAACCCTCTTGCCCGTGTTGCGTTCAAGTATTTGCTCTTGTATGTGCAGGTGTTGTTCACTAGGCTTGGTGTGATTCTCCTATTGGTGGCCTTGGTTCTCACTGAGAGAAATACTTATCAGCAACTATATTGCTTCACCCTTCCTCTCGGGGCAAAAACACAACGCAGCTTGCAAGTAGAAGAAAAAATTTCTGGCGCCGTTGCCGGTGAGACATCATCAAAAACCTACAAGTACCTACACTCAAATTATCATCTACTTGCTCTACTCCCTCTCTCTCAGTTTACAAGGTGTGTGCGTACCCCTAGGTCATTAATTTCACCAACCTAATAGAAGTCATATATTATAGAAAACATACCATTATAAACTTCAGGTGTTCTATTTTCAAACAATATAAATTTTGTGTTATATAGTTTATATTACGATGATAAAATTAGCAACCTAGGTATATGCGCAAGACTTGTAAACTGAAACGGAGGGAGTACTTTTTATTTGCTTTATTTTCTTCTATTAGTCTCGTTACAAAAATATCAAAAACACAAAAATATTTTACTTTGCTAGTTAGCTAGTTTGCTTGATTTGCCACTATGGCTATTAGTTCTCCTCCTGATTTGTCGTTCCATCCTTACATAGGAGAAGGCTCTGAGATTTTAGACTTTAAATAGTTAAATGATGAATCTTTAAAAGAAGCTTGAGACAAATTATTAGAGATACAAACAAGGGCTAACCCCAAAAGTCATATCAAGTTACTCCTTAGGAGCTTTTATGTTGGTTTATCTTTTATGCATAGACGTGTCTTGGATTCAATGTTTGGAAAGGATTTCCTTGGAATAATGCTTTTGACACCTATGAAAAGATTGAAAATGTGTTTGTATAACCAAAAATAGAAACTATTGAACCCATCATACTAGTAAGCTATCGCCACATTGAGTCAATAAAAGAGACTAAAGCTAGTATGAAAACTCACTTTAAAGGGTTATATAATATGTCCAATAAAATGAATGGTAAGGTAGTGTTACAAAATAGGAGAGGTGCTTTCTCATGGGTTCGATCTTGCGGTGCTCAATACCAGTGACAAAAAGGGACATGCCAGGTAATTGTATCATTGCCATTAAGAATAAAAAGATGGGCTTTATTTTACATATTTATATCATCTTTGGGACTAACCTACTAACCGGAGGCCCAGCCCGTATTGTTGTTTTTTTGCCTATTTCAGTATTTCGAAGAAAAGGAATATCAAACGGAGTCCAAATGGAATGAAACCTTCGGGAGCGTGATTTTTGGAACAAATCTGATCCGGAGAGCTTGGAGTGCAAGTCAAGAAGTCTCCGAGGGCCCCACAAGATAGGAGGGCACGCCCCTCCTGTAGGGCGCGCCCCCTGTCTTGTGGGCCCCTCGGGCGGCCATCGACGTACTTATTTTTCCTATATATACCTACGGACCCCGAAAACATCCAGGAGCACCACGAAACATAATTTCCACCGCCGTAACCTTCTGTATCCGCGAGATCTCATCCAGTGACAGAAAGGGTTGCAAGAAACGTATTGTATTGTTGCCATCAAGGATAACAAGATGGGGTTTATATCATATTGCATGTGTTTATCCCTCTACATCATGTCATCTTGCTTAAAGCGTTACTCTGTTCTTATGAACTTAATATTCTAGATGCAGGCAGGAGTCGGTCGATGTGTGGAGCAATAGTAGTAGATGCAGGCAGGAGTCGGTCTACTTGTTATGGACGTGATGCCTATATACATGACCATGCCTATATAATCTCATAACTATGCGCTTTTCTATCAATTGCTCGACAGTAATTTGTTCACCCACCGTAATACTTATGCTATCTCGAGAGAAGCCTCTAGTGAAACCTATGGCCCCGGGGTCTATCTCTTATCATATTTGCTTTCAATCTATCTTTATTTGCATCTTTACTTTTTGCATCTATATTACAAAATACCAAAAATATATTATTATCTCTCTATCAGATCTCACTTTCGTAAGTGGCCGTGAAGGGATTGACAACCCCTTTATTGCGTTGGTTGCGAGTTCTCAGTTTGTTTGTGTAGGTGCGTGGGACTTTTGAGGAGCCTCCTACTGGATTGATACCTTGGTTCTCAAAACTGAGGGAAATACTTACGCTACACTTTCCTGCATCACCCTCTCCTCTTCGAGGAAAACCAACGCAAGCTCAAGACATAGCAAGAAGGATTTATGGCACCGTTGACGAGGAGGTCTTTGTTGGAAATATGCCCTAGAGGCAATAATAAATTGATTATTATTATATTTCCTTGTTCATGATAATCGTTTATTATCCATGCTATAATTGTATTGATAGGAAACTCAGATACATGTGTGGATACATAGACAACACCATGTCCCTAGTAAGCCTCTAGTTGACTAGCTCGTTGATCAATAGATGGTTACGGTTTCCTGACCATGGACATTGGATGTCATTGATAACGGGATCACATCATTAGGAGAATGATGTGATGGACAAGACCCAATCCTAAGCATAGCACTAGATCGTGTAGTTCGTATGCTAAAGCTTTTCTAATGTCAAGTATCATTTCCTTAGACCATGAGATTGTGCAACTCCCGGATACTGTAGGAATGCTTTGGGTGTGCCAAACGTCACAACGTAACTGGGTGGCTATAAAGGTACACTACGGGTATCTCCGAAAGTGTCTGTTGGGTTGGCACGAATCGAGACTGGGATTTGTCACTCCGTGTGACGGAGAGGTATCTCTGGGCCCACTCGGTAGGACATCATCATAATGTGCACAATGTGATCAAGGAGTTGATCACGGGATGATGTGTTACGGAACGAGTAAAAGAGACTTGCCGGTAACGAGATTGAACTAGGTATTGGATACCGACGATCGAATCTCGGGCAAGTAACATACCGATAGACAAAGGGAATTGTATACGGGATTGATTGAGTCCTTGACATCGTGGTTCATCCGATGAGATCATTGTGGAACATGTGGGAGCCATCATGGGTATCCAGATCCCGCTGTTGGTTATTGACCGGAGAACGTCTCGGTCATGTCTGCATGTCTCCCGAACCCGTAGGGTCTACACACTTAAGGTTCGGTGACGCTAGGGTTATGAAGATATGTGTATGTAGTAACCCGAATATTGTTCGGAGTCCCGGATGAGATCCCGGACGTCACGAGGAGTTCCGGAATGGTCCGGAGGTAAAGAATTATATATAGGAAGTGCTGTTTCGGCCATCGGGACAAGTTTCGGGGTTATCGGTATTGTACCGGGACCACCGGAGGGGTCCCGGGGGTCCACCGGGTGGGGCCACCTGTCCCGGGGGGCCACATGGGCTGTAGGGGGTGCGCCTTGGCCTACATGGGCCAAGGGCACCAGCCCTACTAGGCCCATGCGCCTAGGGTTTCCATGGGGAGGAGTCCCACTAGTGGAAGGCACCCCTAAGTGCCTTGGGGGGGAGGGAAACCTCCCTGGCCGCCGCACCTAGGAGATTAGATCTCCTAGGCTGCGCACCAACCCCCCCTTGGCCCTCCTATATATAGTGGGGGAGAGGAGGGATTTCATACACCAGCCCCTGGCGCCTCCCTCTCTCCCCGTTACGTCTTTCTCTCGTAGTATAGGCGAAGCCCTGCTACTGTGACGCCCTGCATCCACCACCACGCCGTCGTGTTGCTGGATCTT
Source organism: Triticum urartu (assembly GCF_056163025.1). Taxonomy (NCBI): domain Eukaryota; kingdom Viridiplantae; phylum Streptophyta; class Magnoliopsida; order Poales; family Poaceae; genus Triticum; species Triticum urartu. The sequence continues at coordinate 672,050,754 of NC_141874.1, read as the reverse complement.
CATCGACCTCTCCCTCCTCCTTGCTGGATCAAGGCGTGGGAGACGTCTCCGTTCCGTACGTGTGTTGAACGCGGAGGTGCCGTGCGTTCGGCACTTGATCATCGGTGATTTGAATCACGACGAGTACGACTCCATCAACCTCGCTCACTTGAATGCTTCCGCTTAGCGATCTACAAGGGTATGTAGATGCGCTCTCCTTCCCCTCGTTGCTGGTTTCTCCATAGATAGATCTTGGTGATACGTAAGAAAATTTTGAATTTCTGCTACGTTCCCCAACAGTGGCATCATGAGCTAGGTCTATTGCGTAGATTCTATGCACGAGTAGAACACAAAGTAGTTGTGGGCGTTGATTTTGTTCAATATGCTTGCCGTTACTAGTCTTATCTTGATTCGGCGGCATCGTGGGATGAAGCGGCCCGGACCAACCTTACACGTACACTTACGTGAGACCGGTTCCACCGTCAAACATGCACTAGTTGCATAAGGTGGCTGGCGGGTGTCTGTCTCTCCCACTTTAGTCGGATCGGATTCGATGAACAGGGTCCTTATGAAGGGTAAATAGCAATTGGCATATCACGTTGTGGTCTTTGCGTAGGTAAGAAACGTTCTTGCTAGAAACCCATAGCAGCCACGTAAAACATGCAACAACAATTAGAGGACGTCTAACTTGTTTTTGCAGGGTATGCTATGTGATGTGATATGGCCAAAGGATGTGATGAATGATATATGTGATGTATGAGATTGATCATGTTCTTGTAATAGGAATCATGACTTGCATGTCGATGAGTATGACAACCGGCAGGAGCCATAGGAGTTGTCTTTATTTATTCATGACCTGCGTGTCAACATAAACGTCATGTAATTACTTTACTTTATTGCTAAACGTTAGCTGTAGTAGTAGAAGTAATAGATGACGTGACAACTTCAAGAAGACACGATGATGGAGATCATGGTGTCATGCCGGTGACGATGATGATCATGGAGCCCCGAAGATGGAGATCAAAAGGAGCAATATGATATTGGCCATATCATGTCACTATTTGATTGCATGTGATGTTTATCATGTTTATACATCTTATTTGCTTAGAACGACGGTAGTAAATAAGATGATCCCTCATAACAATTTCAAGAAGTGTTCTCCCCTAACTGTGCACCGTTCCTAAAGTTCGTCGTTTCTAAGCACGCCGTGATGATCGGGTGTGATGGATCCTTACGTTCACATACAACGGGTGTTGACGAGCCTAGCATGTACAGACATGGCCTCGGAACACATGCAAAACACTTAGGGTTAACTTGACGAGCCTAGCATGTACAGACATGGCCTCGGAACACAGAAGACCGAAAGGTCGAGCATGAGTCGTATAGAAGATACGATCAACATGAAGATGTTCACCGTCGTTGACTAGTCCGTCTCACGTGATGATCGGACACGGCCTAGTTGACTCGGATCATGTAATCACTTAGATGACTAGAGGGATGTCTATCTGAGTGGGAGTTCATAAGATGAACTTAATTATCCTGAACATAGTCAAAAGGATTTTGCAAATTATGTCGTAGCTCACGCTATAGTTCTACTGTTTAGATATGTTCCTAGAGAAAAATTAGTTGAAAGTTGATAGTAGCAATTATGCGGACTAGGTCCGTAAACCGAGGATTGTCCTCATTGCTTCATAGAAGGCTTATGTCCTTAATGCACCGCTCAGTGTGCTGAACCTCGAACGTCGTCTGTGGATGTTGCGAACATCTGACATACACGTTTTGATGACTACATGATAGTTCAGTTAAATGGTTTAGAATTGAAGCACCAAAGATGTTTTTGAAACGTCGCGAAACATATGAGATGTTTTGAGGGCTGAAATTGGGATTTCAAGCTCGTGCCCACGTCAAGAGGTATAAGACCTCCGACGATTTTCTTAGCCTACAAAACTAAGGAGAAGAGCTTAATTGTTGAGCTTGTGCTCAGATTGTCTAAGTACAACAATCACTTGAATCAAGTGGGAGTTGATCTTCCAGTTAAGATAATGATGTTTCTCCGAAGTCATTACCACCAAGCTGCTAGAGTTTCGTGTTGAACTATAATATATCAGGGATATATATGATGATCCTTGAGATATTCGCGATGTTTGACACCGCGAAAGTAGAAATCAAGAAGGAGCATCAATTGTTGATGGTTGGTGAAACCACTAGTTTCAAGAAGGGCAAGGGCAAAAAGGGATGCTTCATGAAACGGCAATTCAGCTGCTGCTCTAGTGAAGAAACCCAAGGTCGACCCAAACCCGAGACTGAGTGCTTCTGTAATAAGGGAACAGCCACTGGAGCAGAATTACCCTAGATACTTGGTAGATGAGAAGGCTGGCAAGGTCGATAGAAGTATATTGGATATAAATTGTGTTAATATGTACTTTACTAGTACTCCTAGTAGCACCAGGGTATTAGATACCGGTTCGGTTACTAAGTGTTAGTAACTCGAAATAAAAGCTGCGGAATAAACGGAGACTAACTAAAGGTGAGCTGACGATATGTGCTGGAAGTGTTTCCAATGTTGATATGATCAAGCATCGCACGCTCCCTCTACCATCGAGATTGGTGTTTGTGTTAAGCATAGACATGATTGGATTATGTCTATCGCAATACGATTGTTCATTTAAGGAGAATAACGGTTACTCTGTTTATTTGAATAATACCTTCAATGGTCTTACACCTAAAATGAATGGTTTATTGAATCTCGATCGTAGTGATATACATGTTCATGCCAAAAGATAGTAATGATAGTACCACCTACTTGTGGCACTGCCACGTAAGTCATATCGGTATAAAATGCATGAAGAAACTCCATGCAAATGGACCGTTTTGACTCACTTGATCTTGAATCACTTGAGACATGCAAATCATACCACATGGGCAAGATGACTGAAAGCCTCGGTTTCAGTAAAATGGAACTAGAAAGCAACTTGTTGGAAGTAATACATTTTGATGTGTGCAGTCCAATGAATGCTGAGGCATGAAGTGGCTATCGTTATGTTCTTACTTCACAGATGATTTGAGTAGATGTTGAGTATATTTACTTGATGAATCACGAGTCTGAATTATTGAAAGGTTCAAGTAATTTCAGGGTGAAGTTGAAAGATCGTCGTGGCAAGAGGATAAAAGATCTATGATATGATCATAGAGATGAATATCTGAATTACGATTTTGGCACAGAATTAAGACATTGTGGAAATTGTTTCACAACTGATACAGCCTGGAACACCATAGTGTGATGGTGTGTCCGAACATCATAACTGCACCCTATTGGATATGATGCATACCATGATGTCTCTTATCGAATTACCACGATAGTTTATGGGTTAGGCATTAGAGACAACCACATTCACTTTAAAAGGGCACCACATAATTCCGGTGAGATGACACCGTATGAACTATACCTAAGCTGTCATTTCTTAAAGGTTTGGGGCTGCGACGCTTATGTGAAAAAGTTTCAGGCTGATAAGCTCGAACCCAAAGCGGATAAATGCATCTTCATAGGACAACCCAAAAACAGTTGGGTATAACTCCTGTCTCAGATCCGAAAGCAATAAAGGATTGTTTCTAGAATCGGGTCCTTTCACGAGGAAAAGTTTCTCTCGAAAGAATTGAGTGGGAGGATGGTGGAAGACTTGATGAGGTTATTGAACCATCTCTTCAACTAGTGTGTGGCAGGGCACAGGAAGTTGTTCCTGTGGCACCTACACCAATTGAAGTGGAAGCTTATGATAGTGATCATGAAACTTCAGATCAAGTCACTACCAAACATCGTAGGATGACAAGGATGCGTACTACTTCAGAGTGGCACGTAACCCTGTCTTGGAAGTCATGTTGCTAGACAACAATGAACCTACGAGCTATGGAGAAGCGATGGTGGGCCTGGATTCCGATAAATGGCTTGAGGCCATATAATCTGAGAGAGGATCCATGTATGAAAACAAAGTGTAGACTTTGGAAGAACTACTTGATGGTCGTAAGGCTGTTGACTACAGATGGATTTTAAAAAGGGAAGACGGACAATGATGGTAAATGTCACCATTAAGAAAGCTCGACTTGTCGTTAAGATGTTTTCCGACAAGTTCAAAGAGTTGACTACGATGAGACTTTCTCACTCGTAGCGATGCTAAGAGTCTGTTGGAATTATATTAGCGATTACTGCATTATTTATGAAATCTTGCAAATAGGATGTCAAAACATTGTTTCCTCGACGATTTTTGAGGAAAGGTTGTATGTGATACAACCGGAAGTTTTTGTCAATCCTGAAAGATGCTAATAAGTATGCAAAGCTCCAGCAATCCTTCTGAGGACTGGAGTGAGCATCTCGGAGTTGGAATGTGTGCTTTGATGAGATGATCAAAGATTTTGGGTGTATTCAAAGTTTATGAGAAACTGGTATTTCCAAAGAAGTGAGTGGGAGCACTATAGAATTTCTGATGAGTATATGTTTTAACATATTGTTGATCGGAAATGACGTAGAATTTCTGGAAAGCATATAGGGTTATTTGGAAAGTGTTTTTCAATGGAAAACCTGGATTAAGCTACTTGAGCATTGAGCATCAAGATCTATAAGGATAGATCAAAACGCTTAATGGTACTTTCAAATGAGCACATACCTTTACATGATCTTGAAGCTGTTCAAGATGGATCAGTCAAAGAAGGAGTTCTTGCCTGAGTTGTAAGGTACGAAGTTAAGACTTAAAGCTCGACCATGGCAGAATAGAGAGAAAGGACGAAGGTCGTCCCCTATGCTTAAGACATAGGCTCTACAGTATGCTATGCTGTGTACCGCACCTGAAGTGTGCCTTGCCATGAGTCAGTCAAGGGGTACAAGAGTGATCCAGGAATGGATCACAGGACAGCGGTCAAAGTTATCCTTAGTAACTACTGTACTAAGGAAGTTTCTCGGTTATGGAGGTGGTAAAAGAGTTCGTCGTAAAGGGTTACGTCGATGCAAGCTTAACACCTATCCGGATAGCTCTGGGTAGAGATACCGGATGCATATAATGGAGCAACAATTTAGAATAGCTCCAAGCAGAACAGTTATTTGGATTAGCTCCAAATAGAACGTGGTAGCTACATCTAGGAGATGACATAGAGATTTGTAAAGCACACACGGATCTGAAAGGTTCAGACCCGTTGACTAAAACCTCTCTCACAAGCAACATGATCAAACCTAAAACTCATTGAGTGTTAATCACATAGTGATGTAAACTAGACTACTGACTCTAGTAAACTCTTGGGTGTTAGTCACATGGCGATGTGGCCTGTGAATGTTAATCACATGGCGATGTGAACTAGATTATTGACTCTAGTGCAAGTGGGAGACTGTTGGAAATATGCCCTAGAGGCAATAATAAATTGATTATTATTATATTTCCTTGTTCATGATAATCTTTTATTATCCATGCTATAATTGTATTGATAGGAAACTCAGATACATGTGTGGATACATAGACAACACCATGTCCCTAGTAAGCCTCTAGTTGACTAGCTCGTTGATCAATAGATGGTTACGGTTTCCTGACCATGGACATTGGATGTCATTGATAACGGGATCACATCATTAGGAGAATGATGTGATGGACAAGACCCAATCCTAAGCATAGCACTAGATCGTGTAGTTCGTATGCTAAAGCTTTTCTAGTGTCAAGTATCATTTCCTTAGACCATGAGATTGTGCAACTCCCGGATACCGTAGGAATGCTTTGGGTGTGCCAAACATCACAACGTAACTGGGTGGCTATAAAGGTACACTACGGGTATCTCCGAAAGTGTCTGTTGGGTTGGCACGAATCGAGACTGGGATTTGTCACTCCGTGTGACGGAGAGGTATCTCTGGGCCCACTCGGTAGGACATCATCATAATGTGCACAATGTGATCAAGGAGTTGATCACGGGATGATGTGTTACGGAACGAGTAAAAGAGACTTGCCGGTAACGAGATTGAACTAGGTATTGGATACCGACGATCGAATCTCGGGCAAGTAACATACCGATAGACAAAGGGAATTGTATACAGGATTGATTGAGTCCTTGACATCATGGTTCATCCGATGAGATCATCGTGGAACATGTGGGAGCCATCATGGGTATCCAGATCCCGCTGTTGGTTATTGACCGGAGAACGTCTCGGTCATGTCTGCATGTCTCCCGAACCCGTAGGGTCTACACACTTAAGGTTCGGTGACGCTAGGGTTATGAAGATATGTGTATGCAGTAACCCGAATATTGTTCGGAGTCCCGGATGAGATCCCGGACGTCACGAGGAGTTCCGGAATGGTCCGGAGGTAAAGAATTATATATAGGAAGTGCTGTTTCGGCCATCGGGACAAGTTTCGGGGTTATCGGTATTGTACCGGGACCACCGGAGGGGTCCCGGGAGTCCACCGGGTGGGGCCACCTGTCCCGGGGGGCCACATGGGCTGTAGGGGGTGCGCCTTGGCCTACATGGGCCAAGGGCACCAGCCCTACTAGGCCCATGCGCCTAGGGTTTCCATGGGGAGGAGTCCCACTAGTGGAAGGCACCCCTAAGTGCCTTGGGGGGGAGGGAAACCTCCCTGGCCGCCGCACCTAGGAGATTAGATCTCCTAGGCTGCGCACCAACCCCCCCTTGGCCCTCCTATATATAGTGGGGGAGAGGAGGGATTTCATACACCAGCCCCTGGCGCCTCCCTCTCTCCCCGTTACGTCTTTCTCTCGTAGTATAGGCGAAGCCCTGCTACTGTGACGCCCTGCATCCACCACCACGCCGTCGTGTTGCTGGATCTTCATCAACCTCTCCCTCCTCCTTGCTGGATCAAGGCGTGGGAGACGTCTCCGTTCCGTACGTGTGTTGAACGCGGAGGTGCCGTGCGTTCGGCACTTGATCATCGGTGATTTGAATCACGACGAGTACGACTCCATCAACCTCATTCACTTGAACGCTTCCGCTTAGCGATCTACAAGGGTATGTAGATGCACTCTCCTTCCCCTCGTTGCTGGTTTCTCCATAGGTAGATCTTGGTGATACGTATGAAAATTTTGAATTTCTGCTACGTTCCCCAACAGTCTTTGCTCAAGTCAAGACATACCAAGTACCCATCACAAACCCATCTCCCTCGCATTTACATTATTTGCCTCTCGTTTTCCCTCTCCCCCTCTTCACCCTTGCCGTTTTATTCGCCCTCTCTTTCCCAATCTCCTCCTCTCTTTTTTCGCTTGCCTTATTTTGTGTGCTTGCTTGCTTGTTTGACCTTATGGCTGAGCCTAAGGGTCCTAACCACCTTCTTAGAAGGATGGACGAGATTGAATCAAATATTAGAAGCTTTATGAATTTGCAATTTGAGCATAATAATTTCTTTAGAAAAGAGCTTAAGAGTGGCAAGAGTGGCGTCATAGCAACTCATGGTTTGAAACCATAAGACTGCTCTCACGCACCACCTTTTATAGTGGATACCCTCAAACATAGGAGGTCTCATGGAAGCAGCAAAACCACTTGGGGTAAATTGCCTATCATAAGGTTTTTGGATTGTTGGAAATATGAGCAATTTACCATATGATTTTATTAACGGAAATACTGAATAAAGTATGACTAAAATAGCAGAGATAAAGCAAGTCATGCGATCTGACAGAGAGAAGGTAAATATCATCTTCACATATGAACTGTAGGCAAACATATCTAGGGCAAGCAGCATATATGAAGTAGAGCCTAACATATGTAGGGCAAACAGTAGAACAAGGAACTGTGACATTACTTCTAACAAAAAAAGTAAGAACACGTACGGGACAGTGGCAGTAGTGGTAGCACTGGACTTGGGGTCGGTGTCCTCGCTAGCCATGTCGTCGAGGAGGTTGTCAACATCACGGAAGAAGTCGTCGGAGTCCGTGACGAAGGAGTGGAGTCAGTAGTCGTGCAGAGCGCTCCCCAAAAACCTTATCACCCTTCTCCCGTACAGGACTCAAAAGGTGTGGTTTCGAAGGCCTATTGTCCCGACCTGCGGTGCACGCCGCAAGCCGGGATGGGGAACATCGTAGCAGCAGCGCATTGCTCAGGAACTGGTGGTGAGAGGAGGAAGTAGTTCTGGTGCGTCTCTCCGAGAGGAGCGATCTCCCTTTTATAGGCGCAAGAGAAGGAGGCGAGAGGCTGCGCCGGGAGCTGAAGGGAACGCGGGAGACGAAACGAATAGGCAGCAGCCGAAGAGGCGCGCCGTTCGGATTCAGTGTCCACTACAGAAAAACGTTTCAGCTTCGGAGTGACCTTTTGTATACCCGTAGTGCGTGGCAAAAATTTAGACATCGTCTTGGCTCATTCCCGCAACCGGCGCGGCGCGGCACAGCGAGGTGGGCGGTGGAGGAGAAGCGCGCGTGGATGTCCCTCTTGTTCTCATGCTCATACAAGTGGGGAAAGAACCTCCCTTATAAAGAGGTCCAACTCCCTCTAAACTAGCAATCTGGGACTAAACTTTAGTTCCACCTCTTGCCTTGCAAGAATGGGCTGCGTGGGCCTCTAGGATTTATTAGGTATTTCTGAAACTGCTATTGGGCTAGGTCCAAATAGACAAAAATTCCAGCATAGAGAATGAATTTAGTTTTGCAGTATTTTTCCTCTTTTCAACTGAAAACAAATGCTATATGGGAGGGAGAGAGAGTTCATTCATCGTCAGTAAATGTAACCACTAATTAGATGTTGTTTATTTATGTTAAAGTGCTCAAATATACGAACAAATCAATAGTACATTTTTTCGACCCAAGAAATTAACAGGCCGCTGCATCAAGGTGGAAAACTCAAACAACCACATGCATCATATGGTGCAGCAGGGGAGTGGGGACGGTGGCAGATCAGAGTGGGGCAGCAGCGGTGGAGTGGGGAGGCGGCCGGAGTGGGGGCGTCTGGATAGTGGGGCGGCAGGGGAGTGGAGAGGCGGCTGGAGTGTGAGCGGCGGCGGCCGGAGTGGGGCAGCAGGGGAGTGGGGAGGCGACAGGCGGCGAGAGCGAGGGGAAGGAGCAGCGGAGGGCGGCGACCGAGAGACGGCGGCAAGAGCGCGCGGGCAGCAAGAGAGGGGGCGACGAGAGGGAGGAGAAGCAGCGGAGGGGATGGGCATTACCCGTGCCGGCGACGAGAGGACCTGCGGCGGCGGTGGAAGTGGCGGCTAGGAGGTGTTGGGGAACGTTGCAGAAAACAAAAATTTTCCTACAGTTTCACCAAGATCCATCTATGAGTTCATCTAGCAACGAGTATTCAGATTTCATCTACATACCTTTGTAGATCGCGAGCGGAAGCGTTCACTAGAACGTGGATGATGGAGTCGTACTCGCCGTGATCCAAATCACCGATGACCAAGCGCCGAACGGACGGCGCCTCCGCGTTCAACACACGTACGGAGCGGATGACGTCTCCTCCTTCTTGATCTAGCAAGGGGGAAGGAAAGGTTGATGAAGATCCAGCAGCACGACGGCGTGGTGGTGGATGCAGTTGTCACCGCAGCAGGGCTTCGTCGAGCGTCTGCGCGAGAGGGAGAGGTGTAGCAGGGGAGAGGGAGGCGCCAAGGCTGTAGGGTGCGGCTGCCCCCTCCCTCCCCCCCTTTATATAGGCCCCTGGGGGGGCGCCGGCCCTTGGAGATTGGATCTCCCAAGGGGGGCGGCGGCCAAGGGGGGTGGAGTACCCCCCAAGGCAAGTGGGGCGCCCCCCCCCACCCTAGGGTTTCAACCCTAGGCGCAGGGGGTGGGCCAAGGGGGGCGCACCAGCCCACTATGGGCTGGTTCCCCCTCCCACTTCAGCCCATGGGGCCCTCCGGGATGGGTGGCCCCACCCGGTGGACCCCCGGGACCCATCCGGTGGTCCCGGTACAATACCGGTGACCCCCGAAACTTTCCCGATGGTCGAAACTGCACTTCCTATATATAATTCTTTACCTCCGGACCATTCCGGAACTCCTCGTGATGTCCGGGATATCATCCGGGACTCCGAACAACTTTCGGATTACTGCATATATATATATCTTTACAACCCTAGCGTCACCGAACCTTAAGTGTGTAGACCCTACGGGTTCGGGAGACATGCAGACATGACCGAGACGCCTCTCCAGTCAATAACCAACAGCTTATCTATTTTACCTCACATGTAATGTAATTCCTCCACTGGCTCTTTGTTTCCCTTATTTTCTTTCTTCCAAAAATTTTGAGAACATCAATGAGTTGTAGTGTAACACATTGGATGGTATTGTCTGAGTTTTCTTGAACATCTATCGGGGATTGAACTGACTTCTTTGTCCTTTTCTATATTAGTAACTATCAGTAGATCAAGAGGTTTCGCTATAACCTTGTGTCTGCACAACAAGTTGTTGTCGACTTATTGTGTTCTTTGTGTCGTCCATGGATCTGATGGAGTTTTCTTGTTCTGATATTTTAATGCCCTCGTTGTGGTTTTGGCTTCCTGTGTATGGTTATGCCATAATTAATTGTCTCAAAGTTTGTTGTCGGATTTACCTTTTTGTTTTGCATCAGTGGTTTGCTTTGAGTATGCTGGTCCTTGCCACAGTTTGAGTCTTAGGCCTCCTTTGGTTCATAGGATTGGAACAATATTGGATTAGGAAAATCATAGGAAGTGAAATGACGTGCTCTCAATTCCTATAGGAAACGAGATGTCATTTGATAGGATATGAATTTTTCCATTGAGGCTAGGCTAATGTTCTCCCTTTGATATGTGCATTGTGTGGCTGAATGAAAGCTATATCTTCTCGAGTATCCGTCCTGGTGGAATTTGAACTGAATACCTCGATATTCTCTTTGGTATTAGTAATTATCATCAAATGAATTTTTTTTATTTTAACCTTGTGTAAGTGCATAACTTGTTATAGGCTTGCTGCCTTCGATCTTCAGAAAGATGGTGACAATATTTTATAATGGGTAGTGATAACTTGGTGCCTTTCATCAAGCTCTTATGCTTATGTAGGACTTGAAACGATAACTGCAGAGACAGTTAGTTAGTGAACTCAGCTAATTGGCTGACGTTGATGGTTATTTTAACTTGCATAATATTGACGTGGAACAGGATTTGGATGCCCTAAACTCATTAAATCCAGGAGGAAGATGCTGCTCTCGCTGGGCGTGCAGGGCGCTGGCTATGCGGCGAACTGGTTCTACGACGTGCACCAGAAGCTGCTCGTCCGGGTGGAGCAGTGTGCCGCCGCGGAGCTCATCCAGAATCAGTGAGCACAAAAACCACCACTTGATTTTTTTTCACCGGTGCTTTATTTCGGTCTGTTAGTCTAGAATCTCATTCATCTATGTAGGTCTTGCTTATATGTGTATGTGGTTGTGTTCTAAATTGGTGAGCACAACAGCAGCTATGTTGTCTTAGTGGGTAACAAACACCAGTTGATTTATCGGTCTCTTGTCTGGGTCAAATAAGTGTGTCTAGCCACCACAAGGAACCCGATATTATGGTCAAAGATATAGTATTGTTTTCTAGCTGCATGCCCCCATTCATCATTCCCAGTTCAAAGCTGTGCTTACATGCTTTGCAACTTGAATTGACATCTACATATATACATGTGTAACATGTCCCATCTATGTGTCCTGCAGCAGCAGCACCAGGTTGTTGATGGCAGGGTTTGGCACCAAGATGAAGGCGAACCCGCTGGTGGCCAAGCCGGCGCACCCTTGGTTGACTTGAGCTCTAATACCGGATGAACAATTTGACTCACTTGGTTTGGTCTCAGAGAAACCAATTGCCCGTCGATGAAAATAATTTGTAATTCTGGAGCTTTAGTTTTCATGATCAACGGTTTGATTTCAAACAAGTGTAGTTTTGCTTGTTCGTGGCCTGCCAATGAGCAGCAGCGGATCAATGGTGTGGTTGGGCGGCCAAGACGAAGAACCTATTGGTGGCCCGCACACCCTCCTCTCACTTGAGCTTTAGTATTGGATGAACACTTTGACACACATGTGGCTGATTCTTCAAGGTCGGCTACAACCTTCTACATCCTCGGCTTCCGCAACCGTGGGAGTGGTGAGTTCTCTTTGAGCTGTCCAGGATGACCCTTTTTAGCTTGCTTATCTTTAGTCCATATTAAGCATTGGTGGGTTATTTCAAGTATGCCAGTGAGAGGATTGTCACAGTTTCAGTCTTAAGAATGCATTGTATAGCTGAATGAAAGGTGTGTCAGTTTAGGTCCTGTCAGGATTATGCACAGGCAATATATGTCAACTGTAGACAAGTCCCAACACAAACTAGACAAGGCTTGTTTTATATAGGTGGTTGTTCAGGGAGGTTTGACAAGAGAGTGAGTGATTTTTCTTTATTGCCGATGGGTGATGGCTTAGTAGGTCTTGCCTGTTGTGACGTATGAGTGTTGCAATATTTGGTTCACTTTCTCACCGTAACATATCTACTATTGTTGGTGGTCAAATATCTTTCTAGCTGCATGCCCCCATCCATCATGCCTAGTTAAAAATTCTGCTTGCACGGTTTGCATCATGAATCGATATCTACCATGTGCAACATGTTCCATCTATGTGTCCTGCAGCAACAGCAGCAGCAGCAGCGGGTTATTGATAGTGGTGTTTCGTGCCGAGATGAAGAAGAACCTGGTGGTGGCTAGGCCGGCGCACACCCTCCCATGGCTTGACCTCCAACATTGGATGAACACTTTGACTGACTTGAGAAATCAATTGCCCGTTGATGAAAATAATTTGTAGTGCTGGTTCTTTAGTTTTCATGATCAACAATGCGATTTCAAACAAGTGTAGCTTTGCCTAGTTTACTGGCTAGCTTGTTACTAGATGCCTGTCAATGTCCCTCTTGTATGCAGGCATGAGATACAATGCGTATGTACAACCAAGTGTAAAGAAGTAAAGATGTTAATGTTGAGAATACACATCTTTAATTAGCATGGCGATCATTTTGTTCCGTGGCCATCTATCTGTCAATCCCTATCGTTTTTGAGAGTTTTTCTCCAGATTACTACACCATGACTCAGTGAGTTGGAGTGTTAGATTACAACTTATAACTTGCGGTTCCAATTAGTTACCAAGCACTGGGATTTTTCCAAATTTCCATCACTGCTGATATAGCCGATGGCGCGAAGCCGAACGCAGACAGAGATGTGCAATGGTTCATTCTACAAAGGGTGTTTCATCCAAATTAATTAATTCAAATTTATCACCGTCTGCCGGAGTTTTTTCTTCTTCATAGAAACACCTTTTTTTGTTGTAGTAGTATATGCATCATTTAACGGGTTCTCTTCCTCAGTCCATGAAGCATGTGAATTGTTGCATCTATCAAAACGAATTGATCTGGTGGCAAACGCCTCGGAAAGGAACCAACCTCATTGAATGACGTGGCCTTGAGAAACCCGTGCCACTTAACTCACTTTCCTGTGAATGAAATGAATGCGTGCCTAAGGATGGCCATGAGGCAGCGAGGGAGGGCCTTGGTTGCGCCACCTCACCGATCCGTGGCCTTCTTCTCTTTTCCCATGGAGCACACTACCCCTCCTTATTCTCCTCACATCACGCGGCCATGTCCTCTTATATATACAAAAGTGGTCGTCCGTCCGCGTGCGGGGTGCGCGTGCGACTTGGACTTGGGACGACGTGCGCCGGGAGGAGGAGGAGAAGGCTTGACTCTTTTTTTTGCAACTTGAAGGATTGACTCTTCTTGACTATCTCTCTCTCTCTGTGTGTGTGTGTGTGTGAGGAGATTCTTGCTTGAACTGTACTTGGATCCGGCTCCACTCTGCTCAAATCCCGACCGTAATCACGTTTCTTGTTGGACTGTCCAATTCCTCCACTGATTCTCACACACAGGTCACAATTGAAGAGGCTGACAGATTCTCGGTGGTGCGGCCGCGGTTCAAAGTGGGCGCGCAACTGTGGGAGGGGAGACTCAGATCGAGAGGGAGATCCGCTGAGCATCAATCATGCTTTTTTGTTGTTGTTGTTGTTATTATTAGAAATAACAATTTGTTGGTTCGTTCAGTCAGTTTGATCTAATTTCTTTTTTTCCTTATCACCCTCCCAGGAGATCAACAAGGATCATACTAATTAGATCGTCAGAGAGTCAGCGATTACGAGCGGTTCCTGAACCTGGGGCTGTACGACCAACTTTTTTCACCGGACGACAGAAGAGGCGGCTGAACATGGCAAGGTGCTGCCAACACTGACGCCTGCCAAGGGCCGTGCCACCAACAGGGTGGAGTGGAGTGGATGTCATTTTGCCACCAATCCACGAACTCCTCCACGTCGACCCATGAAAGTGATGGGGCTCGACCATGACCAGTTGTCCATTTGGGTCTCGTCTAGTCTTCTCTACACGACGGTGACCTCCTGCAACGACAAAGTGCTTGTGTTCCTCCAGACAAAGATGTGGTGCTTGGCGTAGTTGTAGAGACATTTTACGGTGCATCATACTCCTCTAAATAGTGGGTAGTATATAGGTGATCCAATGGTCATTATTGATCCCTGTTTTTTTTCTCTTGAGGACATTTTAGTAATTGGATGTAAGGGTAGATTAGTCCTTTCTTAATGATAATGTTATTAATTAGTAATATGGGTAATTGCAGTGATTAATAACGTAAGTAATCACAGCTGGAATAGAATCATAAGTAATCACAGCTGGAATAGAATTGCTGTATCTTAGTTCATAGGTTTCACTTATCGTGTGTTCTTCGCTTTTGTGCCGCCGCCTATCTGCCCGGCAGCCGTCGCACAGGGGCCGCCTCTCCTTCTCCCGCCCTGCGGATCGCTCCGTCGCACATGGGCCGCCTCTCCTTCCCCCTCCCATCGGCCGCCGTTGCCTGAGTCGCACTTGGGCAGCCGCTCCGTCTCCCGCCCTGCGGTCGCCGCCGCAAGATCTTGGACGGCCCCCAAGATCTTCAACGGCGCAGCCGGGCCGCGCCGCCCGGCGGCCCTCTCTCTCTCTGTGGATCTTCAACGGCGCAGCCGGCCCGCGCCGCCCGGCGGCCCTCTCTCTCTGTCGCAGGATCTTCTGACGGCGCCCGAGATCGGTTCCTCCGCACGTCGTGATTGAGATCCCTCGCATAGGTACGTTGCCTCTGTGCACGCAATACCAATTCAAAAATGGCTGCTGGGTTTTCTGTGCGTGTGGATCAAGGACATACTTATAACGCAGAAGTACCTTAAGTGCCTCACAACACCAGATCATTCCTCCTTTGCAGACCGATGTAAGTGCTAACGCAAATTAGTATCTTTGATTATTTATATGTTTTCCAGTTAAACTAATATCTTCTTTCTTAGGTACTCGATGCGGCCATTGAACTCCTACGCTTGGACGGACTAGAAGGTGTACGAGACGATGGTACCGTGTATGTTGAAAGGTCGACCATTGTCAACATCCTGAAGAGAGATGGCACAATCCCGAATTGTACCTTGGATGTTTTAAGCGGCAAATCAGGCACTAAATGGGGAGATAACTACCTCAAACATGACATGGTACCAACCATCCACCCTTCTGTTATATTAATAAGAAATTTTATTTTTAGGCACTTCAAACCACTTACAAATTTTGCACGCAGATTTTCCTTCCTTCAAATATTCCCAAGAACCACTGGTTCCTGGCTGTTGTCAACTCCCAAAAGAGGGAGATTCAAATTCTGGACTCAAGCCAATCACGCAACAACCGCAAAGAAGTAATTGCTGCGGTGAGGCTCTAACAACATTTTATATAACTTACAGTTTATACGAATAATGCACTAAATTGTGTGATATGTTACTTGCAGCTTCTTGGAATGGAAACACATATTGATATAGCAGTGATGGAAAATGGAATGCAAGGAAGTAGATGGCCGGACACTCAAGTGGCTTCATGGCCTATCAAAGACTATGAAGTGCCACAGCAAACAGATGGCTGTTCCTGTGCTCTCTGGGTGTTGAAATACATCCAATATTGGACTGGTGTGAGATTGTCGGCAATATTCAACCAGGTACATCTTCCCTATCTAACTTAACTTTCACATATACGTCTACCTCCTAACGTCTACCTCCTATGCAGGATGACATAACACAGTTCAGAAGATGGCTTGCTGCTGCGTTGATCAATTCACCTCACAATGAGTTGAAAGTTCGGAAGGCCATACCAGCGGTTGACTTACAAGATGATTTAGAAGACCTCGACCTCGGAGGTGACGACGGACACAACGACAGTGGCGGAGATGTCTCGGGAGACGATGGTTCCGCACTAGGGTAGAGTTAATAGGATTGGGCGTGGTGTGGTTTTTGCCCCGTAGACGGTTTCCACACTGTTTTCAATTTTATTACTTTATCTATACAGCGGAGATGTATCAAACAATTCTTTTGGTTGTGCTACTTTATCTATACGGCAAATTGCCGTAAATTTACCTACTTTTATCCGCATTGAATATCTACATTAATTTTTCATTAAAAGTCTTTCACGCACAAAATCTTGTATTCTTTGTTTAATGATGCAATTCCCTTTGGTTTATAGGATGTGATTGATAAACAAAATTTCTAAGTGGCTTTACACTTTCGGTCGCAATTTCCTTCTTACTTCTGTCCTTGGAAGCAACACATTCTTTTTAAACCTGGGGTTTCAATTCTGTATTATGCCAATGAATGATAGGCAAATGTTGTCCTGTTATGTCAACTTGTGCATCCTACCATTTAATTGATGATCAGGATTTTGTAAAGAGCCAACTTGGCCACCAACTTGGAAACTACCCATTGCCTATCTGAGTGTTCAACAGGTGTACTAATTAACTAGACTGAACTGAAACTGAAACATGCTCTATGTGGAATCTGAAACTGCACATGCTCTGCACTAATATCACATAAAAAAAAATCCTTGTGTACATGAGCTCCTGTACTTTCGGACTCGCTGCTATATATCACATACAAAAAAATCCTTGTGTACATGAGCTCCTGGACTTTCGGACTTGCTGCTATACAAGCTAGTGTGGATTTCTGAATTTGAACAAGTACACAAGATGAGCAGAGAGGACGAGCATGGACCTGAACTGCTGCTGGTGTGATGGAACTCGTCCTCCTCCTAGGCGAGGACCATGGCTGGATCAGCTTTTTCCCTCCAAATCGCTTGTCACTGCTACACAGGAAGGATAGATATCTTAATGATTCATGAACTAAGCTGAATAAGCCTAGGTCCAATTTCAGAATAAGCCTCGGTACAGACACAGCTAGCAAGTGGCGATGCCTGGGCCAGAGACGATGGAGAAGCTAGCTTACGAAATCGAGGAAAGAAATGGGGGCCAATGGATCGATGGGTCGGATGCGAGTACCTGCATCGGCCGCGACAGATCTGTACGGCACTGGTCCGCGGCACGTAGGGCCTTGACGGCGACGGGGCATGCCGGCGACGTCTCGCCTTAGTCCTCCCCCTCGGCGACCCGCTCCACATCCCACAGCTTAGGAGGGGAACACGAACGGCGGGGACATTTAGCCGCCGACCACACCCGCCTAGGACACCGGGGAGGGACGGCGCCCGCGGTGCTGGCTCGTCCGGGTACGGCGGGGCGCCAAACCATACCGCCCGCAAATACTGCGCGGAGGGCACTCACGGCGACCGGGGTTCCCCGTCGTCCTGTCGCCATAGCGCCGCCATCGGTCGCCCTTTTCCTTTGACCTTTCATTCGAGGTTGTGTGCGTGGGTCTTCCGTCAGACTGCGGGTGAGGAAGGGCGACGATGGCTATTGAAAAAACAAATGATCACGTTAAATTCCACTAATGCCCTTCACTTGTTTTTCGGGGGAACCAGCCCGCGTTTTCGTTAAACAGTGAACTACCGAGACTACCCCTGAGCGCAAAATATACTACCAGAAATGGGGAGTAGTATTTCCATATCTGGGCCATCCATACAGAAAAATGAACGGCCAAAATTCATCTGATGCACCGTAAAATGTCTCTGTTGTAGCCTGGCACCATGTAAAATGTCGGAGCAGTACTAGTGGCTAGGTCAAACAGAATGTTTGTTGAGGTTAGCATGGGCTCTACTGTGACCGGTGGCACATTCGGGTCTTGTGCTCTTGTCCCTGTTAGGCTTGCCCAGAAGGAAGAAGGGCAACGCACGCACACGCACACGCACACGAGAAGGAAGAAGAGACACGCACAGACTTGGCACATACACAACTGACGCTGCTTTCTTGTATTTCTTCTCGACTAACAGAACTGATTACAAGTGTTTTTGCAGGGAAATATGACCACATCTGCAGATTACTATCACATATATTTTTCGAGAATTATTACTAACACATATTACTAGGATTTATTACCACATCTGTAGATTACAGCCCGTTTGGTGGAAGAATCAGATCAGATATAGCGTGCAATGATTCTGCCGTTTGTGCTAGCTAGTGCATCAGCAGCCAAACCTTCCCTAGAAATATAATGTTTGTATCCCCAAAGCCCGTGTGAAATCACAAGCTGAGTAAGAAGAATTTCTCTTGTAAAAACAGCAAGAGCAACTAAGACACGCGTGCTGAAGCAAACCATTTTATAGAACATAATTAACCGGCAGCCACAGGCCTAGCTTCCATTGCATAAAACAAAGAGGCAAAAGATGATATGGACTACAAACCAACAACTTATCCATGCAAATTGTTTTAGTAAATTGTAGTATAAACTAGAGCGGGGCAATGTTGGGGACGGGGCGTCCATCGGTGGCACTGTTGAAGACGACAAGCAGCGACGGTGTTGGTGGCGTGAGCGTGCGGCGCCAAGCTGCACAAGTGCCCCGCGCGCTGGCGTAGCACTTGAGGTCATGGAGGATGTCACCTACACGGTGGAGGAGGTCGGCCGGCAGGTCCGCCCAGGGCCCGAACGGTAGCAATGGTGTGGCAGTGGGTGGAGTAGTGGTGGTTAGGCCTAGGGTTTCTGTTGGAACAGAGGCCATGATCAAGATTGTGAAATTTTTCGCTTTCAAAGAAGTCCCCTCCCCTCATCTAGAGGGAGAGAGGCGCTTGTGTTATTCGTTGGAGTGAAGACTTACATGAGAATGAACCTGTTTAAATTAAAACAAAAAACATGAATAATTCGGCAAACATTTACCCGCCAGTAGCCTCCGGCACTTGTCCCATCGGTTCGGTCCAACAATCACATGAGAATCAAAAAGTTATAAATTATATCAAAACGTAGCTAATCTAGCAAACATTTACTATCCAATAGGCCTCCAGCGTATGTACCGTGTTAAAAAAAGCATGCCTAATGCAACAAACATTTACGTCCCAGCAAGGAATTAAGACGCACAAAGAATGAAATAATGGAAATTGAACAAAAGCATGCCTAATGCAACAAACATTTACGTCCCAGCAAGGTGCTTGTCCAGTCGCTTTGGGTGCAGAGTCGCACCCAAAAATGACATACATTAAAACGAAATGGTCGCTAATCCGGTAAACATTTATAGGCCACACGGAATGGAAAGATATTAAATTAAATCAAATGTATGCTAATGTGGCCATCATTTAAGTCCAGTTAGGTTTTGATGTATTCATAAAGTGTTCTTGGAAACCCATGGTTTCTAGAAAAAAAAACGTAGTCTAAAACACTTTGAGTTGTTTGGATACAAGAAATACCTTGATTTTGTAAACCTGAGAAATAGGTAAACATCTTTCTGATAAAATGCATGAATATTTTTAAAATACACAAGATTTCATGAACATTTCATTAATATACATGGACACTTTTTAAAATACACAAACTTTTTATAACTAGATTAATACTATTTAAAAAACATAACCACTTTTTATGTTTTTTCAATTACATGAACTATTTTAAAAATGCATGAACATGTTTTTATATTATCATCTTTGAAAATATGCAAACAATTTTTAAAATACACAAATACTTCTAAAATATGTGAACATATTTTGAAATTATAGGAACATTTTACAAAATATGTGAACATTTACTTACAATCATATGATCATTTTACAAAATAGGTGATTGATTTTTAATTATATGAACATTTTCAAAATAAGTGAACAACTTTTGAAATATGCATGAATATTTTTATATGTAAATTATCGCACAGTTCATTTACTTTATTGTCACTAAATCACTTTCGTTGATCGGCGGCAGTCTTTCCAGCTGTGAATTTCCTAGGTTAATTATATGCAAATAATACGATAAACATTATTTTTGTGTTTAATAAAAAATTAAATAATGTAGCTATTTTTTAGTGGTGTGGACGCACACTGAGTAGGTCGCGATATTGGTTTTTCGACCCGGAAGTAAAAGTTATTGAAAACACACTCCAATAACTTATGTGTAACTAGAATGGTAATTTACCCACCGTATGCCCGTGTCTACTTTTATCATATTACAAAAATAAAAAATTCTTTGTTGCAATTTATTGACTTTTTTTTCAATTTACATATCTACTACTACTAGATTTAATCCTTGCTAGTAACGAGTTCAAGGGGTTTGACAACCCTCTTGCCCGTGTTGCGTTCAAGTATTTGCTCTTGTATGTGCAGGTGTTGTTCACTAGGCTTGGTGTGATTCTCCTATTGGTGGCCTTGGTTCTCACTGAGAGAAATACTTATCAGCAACTATATTGCTTCACCCTTCCTCTCGGGGCAAAAACACAACGCAGCTTGCAAGTAGAAGAAAAAATTTCTGGCGCCGTTGCCGGTGAGACATCATCAAAAACCTACAAGTACCTACACTCAAATTATCATCTACTTGCTCTACTCCCTCTCTCTCAGTTTACAAGGTGTGTGCGTACCCCTAGGTCATTAATTTCACCAACCTAATAGAAGTCATATATTATAGAAAACATACCATTATAAACTTCAGGTGTTCTATTTTCAAACAATATAAATTTTGTGTTATATAGTTTATATTACGATGATAAAATTAGCAACCTAGGTATATGCGCAAGACTTGTAAACTGAAACGGAGGGAGTACTTTTTATTTGCTTTATTTTCTTCTATTAGTCTCGTTACAAAAATATCAAAAACACAAAAATATTTTACTTTGCTAGTTAGCTAGTTTGCTTGATTTGCCACTATGGCTATTAGTTCTCCTCCTGATTTGTCGTTCCATCCTTACATAGGAGAAGGCTCTGAGATTTTAGACTTTAAATAGTTAAATGATGAATCTTTAAAAGAAGCTTGAGACAAATTATTAGAGATACAAACAAGGGCTAACCCCAAAAGTCATATCAAGTTACTCCTTAGGAGCTTTTATGTTGGTTTATCTTTTATGCATAGACGTGTCTTGGATTCAATGTTTGGAAAGGATTTCCTTGGAATAATGCTTTTGACACCTATGAAAAGATTGAAAATGTGTTTGTATAACCAAAAATAGAAACTATTGAACCCATCATACTAGTAAGCTATCGCCACATTGAGTCAATAAAAGAGACTAAAGCTAGTATGAAAACTCACTTTAAAGGGTTATATAATATGTCCAATAAAATGAATGGTAAGGTAGTGTTACAAAATAGGAGAGGTGCTTTCTCATGGGTTCGATCTTGCGGTGCTCAATACCAGTGACAAAAAGGGACATGCCAGGTAATTGTATCATTGCCATTAAGAATAAAAAGATGGGCTTTATTTTACATATTTATATCATCTTTGGGACTAACCTACTAACCGGAGGCCCAGCCCGTATTGTTGTTTTTTTGCCTATTTCAGTATTTCGAAGAAAAGGAATATCAAACGGAGTCCAAATGGAATGAAACCTTCGGGAGCGTGATTTTTGGAACAAATCTGATCCGAAGAGCTTGGAGTGCAAGTCAAGAAGTCTCCGAGGGCCCCACAAGATAGGAGGGCACGCCCCTCCTGTAGGGCGCGCCCCCTGTCTTGTGGGCCCCTCGGGCGGCCATCGACGTACTTATTTTTCCTATATATACCTACGGACCCCGAAAACATCCAGGAGCACCACGAAACATAATTTCCACCGCCGTAACCTTCTGTATCCGCGAGATCTCATCCAGTGACAGAAAGGGTTGCAAGAAACGTATTGTATTGTTGCCATCAAGGATAACAAGATGGGGTTTATATCATATTGCATGTGTTTATCCCTCTACATCATGTCATCTTGCTTAAAGCGTTACTCTGTTCTTATGAACTTAATATTCTAGATGCAGGCAGGAGTCGGTCGATGTGTGGAGCAATAGTAGTAGATGCAGGCAGGAGTCGGTCTACTTGTTATGGACGTGATGCCTATATACATGACCATGCCTATATAATCTCATAACTATGCGCTTTTCTATCAATTGCTCGACAGTAATTTGTTCACCCACCGTAATACTTATGCTATCTCGAGAGAAGCCTCTAGTGAAACCTATGGCCCCGGGGTCTATCTCTTATCATATTTGCTTTCAATCTATCTTTATTTGCATCTTTACTTTTTGCATCTATATTACAAAATATCAAAAATATATTATTATCTCTCTATCAGATCTCACTTTCGTAAGTGGCCGTGAAGGGATTGACAACCCCTTTATTGCGTTGGTTGCGAGTTCTCAGTTTGTTTGTGTAGGTGCGTGGGACTTTTGAGGAGCCTCCTACTGGATTGATACCTTGGTTCTCAAAACTGAGGGAAATACTTACGCTACACTTTCCTGCATCACCCTCTCCTCTTCGAGGAAAACCAACGCAAGCTCAAGACATAGCAAGAAGGATTTATGGCACCGTTGACGAGGAGGTCTTTGTTGGAAATATGCCCTAGAGGCAATAATAAATTGATTATTATTATATTTCCTTGTTCATGATAATCGTTTATTATCCATGCTATAATTGTATTGATAGGAAACTCAGATACATGTGTGGATACATAGACAACACCATGTCCCTAGTAAGCCTCTAGTTGACTAGCTCGTTGATCAATAGATGGTTACGGTTTCCTGACCATGGACATTGGATGTCATTGATAACGGGATCACATCATTAGGAGAATGATGTGATGGACAAGACCCAATCCTAAGCATAGCACTAGATCGTGTAGTTCGTATGCTAAAGCTTTTCTAATGTCAAGTATCATTTCCTTAGACCATGAGATTGTGCAACTCCCGGATACTGTAGGAATGCTTTGGGTGTGCCAAACGTCACAACGTAACTGGGTGGCTATAAAGGTACACTACGGGTATCTCCGAAAGTGTCTGTTGGGTTGGCACGAATCGAGACTGGGATTTGTCACTCCGTGTGACGGAGAGGTATCTCTGGGCCCACTCGGTAGGACATCATCATAATGTGCACAATGTGATCAAGGAGTTGATCACGGGATGATGTGTTACGGAACGAGTAAAAGAGACTTGCCGGTAACGAGATTGAACTAGGTATTGGATACCGACGATCGAATCTCGGGCAAGTAACATACCGATAGACAAAGGGAATTGTATACGGGATTGATTGAGTCCTTGACATCGTGGTTCATCCGATGAGATCATCGTGGAACATGTGGGAGCCATCATGGGTATCCAGATCCCGCTGTTGGTTATTGACCGGAGAACGTCTCGGTCATGTCTGCATGTCTCCCGAACCCGTAGGGTCTACACACTTAAGGTTCGGTGACGCTAGGGTTATGAAGATATGTGTATGTAGTAACCCGAATATTGTTCGGAGTCCCGGATGAGATCCCGGACGTCACGAGGAGTTCCGGAATGGTCCGGAGGTAAAGAATTATATATAGGAAGTGCTGTTTCGGCCATCGGGACAAGTTTCGGGGTTATCGGTATTGTACCGGGACCACCGGAGGGGTCCCGGGGGTCCACCGGGTGGGGCCACCTGTCCCGGGGGGCCACATGGGCTGTAGGGGGTGCGCCTTGGCCTGCATGGGCCAAGGGCACCAGCCCTACTAGGCCCATGCGCCTAGGGTTTCCATGGGGAGGAGTCCCACTAGTGGAAGGCACCCCTAAGTGCCTTGGGGGGGAGGGAAACCTCCCTGGCCGCCGCACCTAGGAGATTAGATCTCCTAGGCTGCGCACCAACCCCCCCTTGGCCCTCCTATATATAGTGGGGGAGAGGAGGGATTTCATACACCAGCCCCTGGCGCCTCCCTCTCTCCCCATTACGTCTTTCTCTCGTAGTATAGGCGAAGCCCTGCTACTGTGACGCCCTGCATCCACCACCACGCCGTCGTGTTGCTGGATCTTCATCAACCTCTCCCTCCTCCTTGCTGGATCAAGGCGTGGGAGACGTCTCCGTTCCGTACGTGTGTTGAACGCGGAGGTGCCGTGCGTTCGGCACTTGATCATCGGTGATTTGAATCACGACAAGTACGACTCCATCAACCTCGCTCACTTGAATGCTTCCGCTTAGCGATCTACAAGGGTATGTAGATGCGCTCTCCTTCCCCTCGTTGCTGGTTTCTCCATAGATAGATCTTGGTGATACGTAAGAAAATTTTGAATTTCTGCTACGTTCCCCAACAGTGGCATCATGAGCTAGGTCTATTGCGTAGATTCTATGCACGAGTAGAACACAAAGTAGTTGTGGGCGTTGATTTTGTTCAATATGCTTGCCGTTACTAGTCTTATCTTGATTCGGCGGCATCGTGGGATGAAGCGGCCCGGACCAACCTTACACGTACACTTACGTGAGACCGGTTCCACCGTCAAACATGCACTAGTTGCATAAGGTGGCTGGCGGGTGTCTGTCTCTCCCACTTTAGTCGGATCGGATTCGATGAACAGGGTCCTTATGAAGGGTAAATAGCAATTGGCATATCACGTTGTGGTCTTTGCGTAGGTAAGAAACGTTCTTGCTAGAAACCCATAGCAGCCACGTAAAACATGCAACAACAATTAGAGGACGTCTAACTTGTTTTTGCAGGGTATGCTATGTGATGTGATATGGCCAAAGGATGTGATGAATGATATATGTGATGTATGAGATTGATCATGTTCTTGTAATAGGAATCATGACTTGCATGTCGATGAGTATGACAACCGGCAGGAGCCATAGGAGTTGTCTTTATTTATTCATGACCTGCGTGTCAACATAAACGTCATGTAATTACTTTACTTTATTGCTAAACGTTAGCTGTAGTAGTAGAAGTAATAGATGACGTGACAACTTCAAGAAGACACGATGATGGAGATCATGGTGTCATGCCGGTGACGATGATGATCATGGAGCCCCGAAGATGGAGATCAAAAGGAGCAATATGATATTGGCCATATCATGTCACTATTTGATTGCATGTGATGTTTATCATGTTTATACATCTTATTTGCTTAGAACGACGGTAGTAAATAAGATGATCCCTCATAACAATTTCAAGAAGTGTTCTCCCCTAACTGTGCACCGTTCCTAAAGTTCGTCGTTTCTAAGCACGCCGTGATGATCGGGTGTGATGGATCCTTACGTTCACATACAACGGGTGTTGACGAGCCTAGCATGTACAGACATGGCCTCGGAACACATGCAAAACACTTAGGGTTAACTTGACGAGCCTAGCATGTACAGACATGGCCTCGGAACACAGAAGACCGAAAGGTCGAGCATGAGTCGTATAGAAGATACGATCAACATGAAGATGTTCACCGTCGTTGACTAGTCCGTCTCACGTGATGATCGGACACGGCCTAGTTGACTCGGATCATGTAATCACTTAGATGACTAGAGGGATGTCTATCTGAGTGGGAGTTCATAAGATGAACTTAATTATCCTGAACATAGTCAAAAGGATTTTGCAAATTATGTCGTAGCTCACGCTATAGTTCTACTGTTTAGATATGTTCCTAGAGAAAAATTAGTTGAAAGTTGATAGTAGCAATTATGCGGACTAGGTCCGTAAACCGAGGATTGTCCTCATTGCTTCATAGAAGGCTTATGTCCTTAATGCACCGCTCAGTGTGCTGAACCTCGAACGTCGTCTGTGGATGTTGCGAACATCTGACATACACGTTTTGATGACTACATGATAGTTCAGTTAAATGGTTTAGAATTGAAGCACCAAAGATGTTTTTGAAACGTCGCGAAACATATGAGATGTTTTGAGGGCTGAAATTGGGATTTCAAGCTCGTGCCCACGTCAAGAGGTATAAGACCTCCGACGATTTTCTTAGCCTACAAAACTAAGGAGAAGAGCTTAATTGTTGAGCTTGTGCTCAGATTGTCTAAGTACAACAATCACTTGAATCAAGTGGGAGTTGATCTTCCAGTTAAGATAATGATGTTTCTCCGAAGTCATTACCACCAAGCTGCTAGAGTTTCGTGTTGAACTATAATATATCAGGGATATATATGATGATCCTTGAGATATTCGCGATGTTTGACACCGCGAAAGTAGAAATCAAGAAGGAGCATCAATTGTTGATGGTTGGTGAAACCACTAGTTTCAAGAAGGGCAAGGGCAAAAAGGGATGCTTCATGAAACGGCAATTCAGCTGCTGCTCTAGTGAAGAAACCCAAGGTCGACCCAAACCCGAGACTGAGTGCTTCTGTAATAAGGGAACAGCCACTGGAGCAGAATTACCCTAGATACTTGGTAGATGAGAAGGCTGGCAAGGTCGATAGAAGTATATTGGATATAAATTGTGTTAATATGTACTTTACTAGTACTCCTAGTAGCACCAGGGTATTAGATACCGGTTCGGTTACTAAGTGTTAGTAACTCGAAATAAAAGCTGCGGAATAAACGGAGACTAACTAAAGGTGAGCTGACGATATGTGCTGGAAGTGTTTCCAATGTTGATATGATCAAGCATCGCACGCTCCCTCTACCATCGAGATTGGTGTTTGTGTTAAGCATAGACATGATTGGATTATGTCTATCGCAATACGATTGTTCATTTAAGGAGAATAACGGTTACTCTGTTTATTTGAATAATACCTTCAATGGTCTTACACCTAAAATGAATGGTTTATTGAATCTCGATCGTAGTGATATACATGTTCATGCCAAAAGATAGTAATGATAGTACCACCTACTTGTGGCACTGCCACGTAAGTCATATCGGTATAAAATGCATGAAGAAACTCCATGCAAATGGACCGTTTTGACTCACTTGATCTTGAATCACTTGAGACATGCAAATCATACCACATGGGCAAGATGACTGAAAGCCTCGGTTTCAGTAAAATGGAACTAGAAAGCAACTTGTTGGAAGTAATACATTTTGATGTGTGCAGTCCAATGAATGCTGAGGCATGAAGTGGCTATCGTTATGTTCTTACTTCACAGATGATTTGAGTAGATGTTGAGTATATTTACTTGATGAATCACGAGTCTGAATTATTGAAAGGTTCAAGTAATTTCAGGGTGAAGTTGAAAGATCGTCGTGGCAAGAGGATAAAAGATCTATGATATGATCATAGAGATGAATATCTGAATTACGATTTTGGCACAGAATTAAGACATTGTGGAAATTGTTTCACAACTGATACAGCCTGGAACACCATAGTGTGATGGTGTGTCCGAACATCATAACTGCACCCTATTGGATATGATGCATACCATGATGTCTCTTATCGAATTACCACGATAGTTTATGGGTTAGGCATTAGAGACAACCACATTCACTTTAAAAGGGCACCACATAATTCCGGTGAGATGACACCGTATGAACTATACCTAAGCTGTCATTTCTTAAAGGTTTGGGGCTGCGACGCTTATGTGAAAAAGTTTCAGGCTGATAAGCTCGAACCCAAAGCGGATAAATGCATCTTCATAGGACAACCCAAAAACAGTTGGGTATAACTCCTGTCTCAGATCCGAAAGCAATAAAGGATTGTTTCTAGAATCGGGTCCTTTCACGAGGAAAAGTTTCTCTCGAAAGAATTGAGTGGGAGGATGGTGGAAGACTTGATGAGGTTATTGAACCATCTCTTCAACTAGTGTGTGGCAGGGCACAGGAAGTTGTTCCTGTGGCACCTACACCAATTGAAGTGGAAGCTTATGATAGTGATCATGAAACTTCAGATCAAGTCACTACCAAACATCGTAGGATGACAAGGATGCGTACTACTTCAGAGTGGCACGTAACCCTGTCTTGGAAGTCATGTTGCTAGACAACAATGAACCTACGAGCTATGGAGAAGCGATGGTGGGCCTGGATTCCGATAAATGGCTTGAGGCCATATAATCTGAGAGAGGATCCATGTATGAAAACAAAGTGTAGACTTTGGAAGAACTACTTGATGGTCGTAAGGCTGTTGAGTACAGATGGATTTTAAAAAGGGAAGACGGACAATGATGGTAAATGTCACCATTAAGAAAGCTCGACTTGTCGTTAAGATGTTTTCTGACAAGTTCAAAGAGTTGACTACGATGAGACTTTCTCACTCGTAGCGATGCTAAGAGTCTGTTGGAATTATATTAGCGATTACTGCATTATTTATGAAATCTTGCAAATAGGATGTCAAAACATTGTTTCCTCGACGATTTTTGAGGAAAGGTTGTATGTGATACAACCGGAAGTTTTTGTCAATCCTGAAAGATGCTAATAAGTATGCAAAGCTCCAGCAATCCTTCTGAGGACTGGAGTGAGCATCTCGGAGTTGGAATGTGTGCTTTGATGAGATGATCAAAGATTTTGGGTGTATTCAAAGTTTATGAGAAACTGGTATTTCCAAAGAAGTGAGTGGGAGCACTATAGAATTTCTGATGAGTATATGTTTTAACATATTGTTGATCGGAAATGACGTAGAATTTCTGGAAAGCATATAGGGTTATTTGGAAAGTGTTTTTCAATGGAAAACCTGGATTAAGCTACTTGAGCATTGAGCATCAAGATCTATAAGGATAGATCAAAACGCTTAATGGTACTTTCAAATGAGCACATACCTTTACATGATCTTGAAGCTGTTCAAGATGGATCAGTCAAAGAAGGAGTTCTTGCCTGAGTTGTAAGGTACGAAGTTAAGACTTAAAGCTCGACCATGGCAGAATAGAGAGAAAGGACGAAGGTCGTCCCCTATGCTTAAGACATAGGCTCTACAGTATGCTATGCTGTGTACCGCACCTGAAGTGTGCCTTGCCATGAGTCAGTCAAGGGGTACAAGAGTGATCCAGGAATGGATCACAGGACAGCGGTCAAAGTTATCCTTAGTAACTACTGTACTAAGGAAGTTTCTCGGTTATGGAGGTGGTAAAAGAGTTCGTCGTAAAGGGTTACGTCGATGCAAGCTTAACACCTATCCGGATAGCTCTGGGTAGAGATACCGGATGCATATAATGGAGCAACAATTTAGAATAGCTCCAAGCAGAACAGTTATTTGGATTAGCTCCAAATAGAACGTGGTAGCTACATCTAGGAGATGACATAGAGATTTGTAAAGCACACACGGATCTGAAAGGTTCAGACCCGTTGACTAAAACCTCTCTCACAAGCAACATGATCAAACCTAAAACTCATTGAGTGTTAATCACATAGTGATGTAAACTAGACTACTGACTCTAGTAAACTCTTGGGTGTTAGTCACATGGCGATGTGGCCTGTGAATGTTAATCACATGGCGATGTGAACTAGATTATTGACTCTAGTGCAAGTGGGAGACTGTTGGAAATATGCCCTAGAGGCAATAATAAATTGATTATTATTATATTTCCTTGTTCATGATAATCTTTTATTATCCATGCTATAATTGTATTGATAGGAAACTCAGATACATGTGTGGATACATAGACAACACCATGTCCCTAGTAAGCCTCTAGTTGACTAGCTCGTTGATCAATAGATGGTTACGGTTTCCTGACCATGGACATTGGATGTCATTGATAACGGGATCACATCATTAGGAGAATGATGTGATGGACAAGACCCAATCCTAAGCATAGCACTAGATCGTGTAGTTCGTATGCTAAAGCTTTTCTAATGTCAAGTATCATTTCCTTAGACCATGAGATTGTGCAACTCCCGGATACCGTAGGAATGCTTTGGGTGTGCCAAACATCACAACGTAACTGGGTGGCTATAAAGGTACACTACGGGTATCTCCGAAAGTGTCTGTTGGGTTGGCACGAATCGAGACTGGGATTTGTCACTCCGTGTGACGGAGAGGTATCTCTGGGCCCACTCGGTAGGACATCATCATAATGTGCACAATGTGATCAAGGAGTTGATCACGGGATGATGTGTTACGGAACGAGTAAAAGAGACTTGCCGGTAACGAGATTGAACTAGGTATTGGATACCGACGATCGAATCTCGGGCAAGTAACATACCGATAGACAAAGGGAATTGTATACGGGATTGATTGAGTCCTTGACATCATGGTTCATCCGATGAGATCATCGTGGAACATGTGGGAGCCATCATGGGTATCCAGATCCCGCTGTTGGTTATTGACCGGAGAACGTCTCGGTCATGTCTGCATGTCTCCCGAACCCGTAGGGTCTACACACTTAAGGTTCGGTGACGCTAGGGTTATGAAGATATGTGTATGCAGTAACCCGAATATTGTTCGGAGTCCCGGATGAGATCCTGGACGTCACGAGGAGTTCCGGAATGGTCCGGAGGTAAAGAATTATATATAGGAAGTGCTGTTTCGGCCATCGGGACAAGTTTCGGGGTTATCGATATTGTACCGGGACCACCGGAGGGGTCCCGGGAGTCCACCGGGTGGGGCCACCTGTCCCGGGGGGCCACATGGGCTGTAGGGGGTGCGCCTTGGCCTACATGGGCCAAGGGCACCAGCCCTACTAGGCCCATGCGCCTAGGGTTTCCATGGGGAGGAGTCCCACTAGTGGAAGGCACCCCTAAGTGCCTTGGGGGGGAGGGAAACCTCCCTGGCCGCCGCACCTAGGAGATTAGATCTCCTAGGCTGTGCACCAACCCCCCCTTGGCCCTCCTATATATATTGGGGGAGAGGAGGGATTTCATACACCAGCCCCTGGCGCCTCCCTCTCTCCCCGTTACGTCTTTCTCTCGTAGTATAGGCGAAGCCCTGCTACTATGACGCCCTGCATCCACCACCACGCCGTCGTGTTGCTGGATCTTCATCAACCTCTCCCTCCTCCTTGCTGGATCAAGGCGTGGGAGACGTCTCCGTTCCGTACGTGTGTTGAACGCGGAGGTGCCGTGCGTTCGGCACTTGATCATCGGTGATTTGAATCACGACGAGTACGACTCCATCAACCTCGTTCACTTGAACGCTTCCGCTTAGCGATCTACAAGGGTATGTAGATGCACTCTCCTTCCCCTCGTTGCTGGTTTCTCCATAGGTAGATCTTGGTGATACGTATGAAAATTTTGAATTTCTGCTACGTTCCCCAACAGTCTTTGCTCAAGTCAAGACATACCAAGTACCCATCACAAACCCATCTCCCTCGCATTTACATTATTTGCCTCTCGTTTTCCCTCTCCCCCTCTTCACCCTTGCCGTTTTATTCGCCCTCTCTTTCCCAATCTCCTCCTCTCTTTTTTCGCTTGCCTTATTTTGTGTGCTTGCTTGCTTGTTTGACCTTATGGCTGAGCCTAAGGGTCCTAACCACCTTCTTAGAAGGATGGACGAGATTGAATCAAATATTAGAAGCTTTATGAATTTGCAATTTGAGCATAATAATTTCTTTAGAAAAGAGCTTAAGAGTGGCAAGAGTGGCGTCATAGCAACTCATGGTTTGAAACCATAAGACTGCTCTCACGCACCACCTTTTATAGTGGATACCCTCAAACATAGGAGGTCTCATGGAAGCAGCAAAACCACTTGGGGTAAATTGCCTATCATAAGGTTTTTGGATTGTTGGAAATATGAGCAATTTACCATATGATTTTATTAACGGAAATACTGAATAAAGCATGACTAAAATAGCTGAGATAAAGCAAGTCATGCGATCTGACAGAGAGAAGGTAAATATCATCTTCACATATGAACTGTAGGCAAACATATCTAGGGCAAGCAGCATATATGAAGTAGAGCCTAACATATGTAGGGCAAACAGTAGAACAAGGAACTGTGACATTACTTCTAACAAAAAAAGTAAGAACACGTACGGGACAGTGGCAGTAGCGGTAGCACTGGACTTGGGGTCGGTGTCCTCGCTAGCCATGTCGTCGAGGAGGTTGTCAACATCACGGAAGAAGTCGTCGGAGTCCGTGACGAAGGAGTGGAGTCAGTAGTCGTGCAGAGCGCTCCCCAAAAACCTTATCACCCTTCTCCCGTACAGGACTCAAAAGGTGTGGTTTCGAAGGCCTATTGTCCCGACCTGCGGTGCACGCCGCAAGCCGGGATGGGGAACATCGTAGCAGCAGCGCATTGCTCAGGAACCGGTGGTGAGAGGAGGAAGTAGTTCTGGTGCGTCTCTCCGAGAGGAGCGATCTCCCTTTTATAGGCGCAAGAGAAGGAGGCGAGAGGCTGCGCCGGGAGCTGAAGGGAACGCGGGAGACGAAACGAATAGGCAGCAGCCGAAGAGGCGCGCCGTTCGGATTCAGTGTCCACTACAGAAAAACGTTTCAGCTTCGGAGTGACCTTTCGTATACCCGTAGTGCGTGGCAAAAATTTAGACATCGTCTTGGCTCATTCCCGCAACCAGCGCGGCGCGGCGCAGCGAGGTGGGCGGTGGAGGAGAAGCGCGCGTGGATGTCCCTCTTGTTCTCATGCTCATACAAGTGGGGAAAGAACCTCCCTTATAAAGAGGTCCAACTCCCTCTAAACTAGCAATCTGGGACTAAACTTTAGTTCCACCTCTTGCCTTGCAAGAATGGGCTGCGTGGGCCTCTAGGATTTATTAGGTATTTCTGAAACTGCTATTGGGCTAGGTCCAAATAGACAAAAATTCCAGCATAGAGAACGAATTTAGTTTTGCAGTATTTTTCCTCTTTTCAACTGAAAACAAATGCTATATGGGAGGGAGAGAGAGTTCATGCATCGTCAGTAAATGTAACCACTAATTAGATGTTGTTTATTTATGTTAAAGAGCTCAAATATACGAACAAATCAATAGTACATTTTTTCGACCCAAGAAATTAACAGGCCGCTGCATCAAGGTGGAAAACTCAAACAACCACATGCATCATATGGTGCAGCAGGGGAGTGGGGACGGTGGCAGATCAGAGTGGGGCAGCAGCGGTGGAGTGGGGAGGCGGCCGGAGTGGGGGGCGTCTGGATAGTGGGGCAGCAGGGGAGTGGAGAGGCGGCTGGAGTGTGAGCGGCGGCGGCCGGAGTGGGGCAGCAGGGGAGTGGGGAGGCGACAGGCGGCGAGAGCGAGGGGAAGGAGCAGCGGAGGGCGGCGACCGAGAGACGGCGGCAAGAGCGCGCGGGCAGCAAGAGAGGGGGCGATGAGAGGGAGGAGAAGCAGCGGAGGGGATGGGCATTACCCGTGCCGGCGACGAGAGGACCTGCGGCGGCGGTGGAAGTGGCGGCTAGGAGGTGTTGGGGAACGTTGCAGAAAACAAAAAATTTCCGACGGTTTCACCAAGATCCATCTATGAGTTCATCTAGCAACGAGTATTCAGATTGCATCTACATACCTTTGTAGATCGCGAGCGGAAGCGTTCACTAGAACATGGATGATGGAGTCGTACTCGCCGTGATCCAAATCACCGATGACCAAGCGCCGAACGGACGGCGCCTCCGCGTTCAACACACGTACGGAGCGGATGACGTCTCCTCCTTCTTGATCCAGCAAGGGGGAAGGAGAGGTTGATGAAGATCCAGCAGCACGAGATACCTCGTACCGTAATGCATGATCCCGTGACCAACCCCTTGGTCACATTGAGCTTCTCATATGGTCCATGACGTTCAAAACGTCTTTGAAGTCCCGATTCTAAGCCATTAAGCATGGTGCACTTAAACTATCAAGTAGTCATCATATTGAGCTAGCCAAACGTTCATAACGTCTGCATCTGCTCCTGCAATAGGTCTGTCACCTAGCGGTGCATCAAGGACATAATTCTTCTGTGCAGCAATGAGGATAAACCTCAGATCACGGATCCAATCCGCATCATTGCTACTAACATCTTTCAGCACAATTTTCTCTAGGAACATATCAAAATAAGCATGTGAAAGTAACAATGCGAGCTATTGATCTACAACATAGATATGGTAATACTACCAGGACTATGTTCATGATAAATTAAAGTTCAATTAATCATATTACTTAAGAACTCCCACTTAGATAGACATCCCTCTAATCCTCTAAGTGATCACGTGATCCAAATCAACTAAACCATGTCCGATCATCACGTGAGATGGAGCAGTTTCATTGGTGAACATCACTATGTTGATCATATCTACTATATGATTCACGCTCGACCTTTCGGTCTCCGTGTTCCGAGGCCATATATGTATATGCTTGGCTCGTCAAGTATAACCTGAGTATTCCGCGTGCGCAACTGTTTTGCACCCGTTGTATTTGAACGTAGAGCCTATCACACCCGATCATCACGTGGTGTCTCAGCACGAAGAACTTTCGCAACGGTGCATACTCAGGGAGAACACTTCTTGATAATTTAGTGAGAGATCATCTTATAATGCTACCGTCAATCAAAGCAAGATAAGATGCATAAAAGATAAACATCACATGCAATCAATATAAGTGATATGATATGGCCATCATCATCTTGTGCCTGTGATCTCCATCTCCGAAGCACCGTCATGATCACCATCGTCACCGGCGCGACACCTTGATCTCTATCGTAGCATCGTTGTCGTCTCGCCAATCTTATGCTTCCACGACTA
Organism: Triticum urartu; assembly: GCF_056163025.1. Lineage (NCBI taxonomy): Eukaryota > Viridiplantae > Streptophyta > Magnoliopsida > Poales > Poaceae > Triticum > Triticum urartu. The sequence goes on along the minus strand of NC_141874.1, from coordinate 672,016,188 downwards.
TCACTACCGTTTAGTAATAAAGTAAAGCATTACATCGCGATTGCATTGCATACAATAAAGCGACAACCATATGGCTCCTGCCAGTTGCCGATAACTCGGTTACAAAACATGATCATCTCATACAATAAAATTCAGCATCATGTCTTGACCATATCACATCACAACATGCCCTGCAAAAACAAGTTAGACGTCCTCTACTTTGTTGTTGCATGTTTTACGTGGCTGCTACGGGCTTAAGTAAGAACCAATCTCACCTACGGATCAAAACCACAACGATAGTTTGTCAAATAGACTCCGTTTTAACCTTCGCAAGGACCGGGCGTAGCCATACTTGGTTCAACTAAAGTTGGAGAGACAGTCGCCCGCAAGCCATCTATGTGCAAAGCACGTCGAGGGAACCGGTCTCGCGTAAGCGTACGCGTAAGGTTGGTCCGGGTCGTCTCGTCCAACAATACCGCCAAACCAAAGTATGACATGCTGGTAGGCAGTATGACTTGTATCGTCCACAACTCACTTGTGTTCTACTCGTGCATATAACATCAACATAAATAACCTAGGCTCGGATGCCACTTATGGGTTTCGTAGTAATTTCAAAAAATTTCCTACGCACACGCAAGATCATGTGATGCATAGCAACGAGGGGGAGAGTGTTGTCTACGTACCCAACGCAGACCGACTGCGGAAGCGATGACACGACGTAGAGGAAGTAGTCGTACGTCTTCACGATCCAACCGATCAAGCACCGAAACTACGGCACCTCCGAGTTCGAGCACACGTTCAGCTCGATGACGATCCCCGGACTCCGATCCAGCAAAGTGTCGGGGAAGAGTTCCGTCAGCACGGCGGCGTGGTGACGATCTTGATGTACTACAGCAGCAAGGCTTCGCCTAAACTCCGCTACAGTATTATCGAGGTATATGGTGGCAGGGGGCACCGCACACGGCTAAGGAATAGATCACGTGGATCAACTTGTGTGTCAAGAGGTGTCCCCTGCCTCCGTATATAAAGGAGTAGAGGAGGGGAGGCTGGCAGGCCAAGGAGGAAGGCGCAGGAGAGTCCTACTCCCTCTGGGAGTAGGATTCCCCCCCCCCCCAATCCTAGTTGGAATAGGATTCGCGGAGGGGGAAAAGAGGAGGAGGGGGCCGGCCACCTCTCCTAGTCCTAATAGGACAAGGGGAAGGGGGAGGCGCGCAGCCCATCTAGGGCAGCCCCTTCTCTTTTCCACCAAGGCCCACTATGGCCCATATAGCTCCCGGGGGGTTCCGGTAACCCTCCCGGTATTCCGGTAAAATCCCGATTTCACCCGGAACACTTCCGATATCCAAACATAGGCTTCCAATATATCAACCTTTATGTCTCGACCATTTCAAGACCCCTCGTCATGTCCGTGATCACATCCGGGACTCCGAAAAACCTTCGGTACATCAAAATGCATAAACTCATAATATAACTGTCATCGTAACCTTAAGCGTGCGGACCCTACGGGTTCGAGAACAATGTAGACATGACCGAGACATGTCTCCGGTCAATAACCAATAGCGGGACCTGGATGCCCATATTGGCTCCTACATATTCTACGAAGATCTTTATCGGTCAGACCGCATAACAACATACGTTGTTCCCTTTGTCATCGGTATGTTACTTGCCCGAGATTCGATCGTCGGTATCCAATACCTAGTTCAATCTCGTTACCGGCAAGTCTCTTTACTCGTTCCGTAATACATCATCTCACAACTAACATATTAGTTGTAATGCTTGCAAGGCTTATGTGATGTGTATTACCGAGAGGGCCCAGAGATACCTCTCCGACAATCGGAGTGACAAATCCTAATCTCGAAATACGCCAACCCAACATCTACCTTTGGAGACACCTGTAATGCTCCTTTATAATCACCCAGTTACGTTGTGACGTTTGGTAGCACCCAAAGTGTTCCTCCGGCAAACGGGAGTTGCATAATCTCATAGTCATAGGAACATGTATAAGTCATAAAGAAAGCAATAGCAACATACTAAACGATCGAGTGCTAAGCTAATGGAATGGGTCATGTCAATCAGATCATTCAACTAATGATGTGACCTCGTTAATCAAATAACAACTCTTTGTCTATGGTTAGGAAACATAACCATCTTTGATTAACGAGCTAGTCAAGTAGAGGCATACTAGTGACACTCTGTTTGTCTATGTATTCACACATGTATTATGTTTCCGGTTAATACAATTCTAGCATGAATAATAAACATTTATCATGAAATAAGGAAATAAATAATAACTTTATTATTGCCTCTAGGGCATATTTCCTTCAGTCTCCCACTTGCACTAGAGTCAATAATCTAGTTCACATCGCCATGTGATTTAACAGCAATAGTTCACATCACCATGTGATTAACACCCATAGTTCACATCGACATGTGATCAACACCCAAAGGGTTTACAAGAGTCAGTAATCTAGTTCACATCGCTATGTGATTAACACCCAAAGAGTACTAAGGTGTGATCATGTTTTGCTTGTGAGATAATTTTAGTCAACGGGTCTGTCATATTCAGATCCGTAAGTATTTTGCGAATTTCTATGTCAACAATGCTCTGCACGGAGCTACTCTAGCTAATTGCTCCCACTTTCAATATGTATCCAGATTGAGACTTAGAAACATATCCTTATTTCACTAAGGATAATTCTGACCGCTGTCCAGTGATCTACTCCTAGATCACTATTGTACTCCCTTGTCAAATCAGTGCAGGGTATACAATAGATTTGGTACACAGCATGACATACTTTATAGAACCTATAGCCAAGACATAGGGAATGACTTTCATTTTTTTCTATCTTCTGCCGTGGTCGGGCTTTGAGTCTTACTCAACTTCACACCTAGTAACACAGGCAAGAAACTTTTTCTTTGACTGTTCCATTTTGAACTACTTCAAAATCTTGTCAAGGTATGTACTCATTGAAAAACTTATCAAGCGTCTTGATCTATCTCTATAGATCTTGAAGCTCAATATGTAAGCAGCTTTACCGAAGTCTTTCTTTGAAAAACTCCTTTCAAACACTCCTTTATGCTTTACAGAATAATTCTACATTATTTTCGATCAACAATATGTCATTCACATATACTTATCAGAAATGTTGTAGTGCTCCCACTCACTTTCTTGTAAATACAGGCTTCACCGCAAGTCTGTATAACACTATATGCTTTGATCAACTCATCAAAGCGTATATTCCAACTCCAAGATGCTTGTACCAGTCCATAAATAGATTGCTGGAGCTTGCATATTTTGTTAACACCTTTAGGATCGACAAAACCTTCTGGTTGTATCATATACAACTCTTCTTTAATAAATCTATTAAGGAATGCAGTTTTGTTTATCCATTTGCCAGATTTCATAAAATGCGGCAATTGCTAACATGATTCGGACAGACTTAAGCATAGATACGAGTGAGAAACTCTCATCGTAGTCAACACCTTGAACTTGTCGAAAACCTTTTGCGACAATTCTAGCTTTGTAGATAGTAACACTACTATCAGCGTCCGTCTTCCTCTTGAAGATCCATTTATTTTCTATGGCTTGCCGATCATCGGGCAAATCCATCAAAGTCCATACTTTGTTCTCATACATGGATCATATCTCAGATTTCATGGCCTCAAACCATTTCGCGGAATCTGGGCTCATCATCGCTTCCTCATAGTTCGTAGGTTCATCATGATCTAGTAGCATGATTTCTAGAAAAAGATTACCGTACCACTCTGGCGCGGATCTTACTCTGGTTGATCTACGAGGTTCAGTAGTATCTTGTTCTGAAGTTTCATGATCATCATCATTAGCTTCCTCACTAACTGGTGTAGGTGTCACAGAAATAGTTTTCTGTGATGTACTACTTTCCAATAAGGGAGTAGGTACAGTTACCTCGTCAAGTTCTACTTTCCTCCCACTCACTTCTTTCGAGAAAAACTCCTTCTCCAGAAAGTTTCCGAATTTAGCAACAAAAGTCTTGCCTTCGGATCTGTGATAGAAGGTGTATCCAATAGTTTCCTTTGGATATCCTATGAAGACGCACTTCTCCGATTTGACTTTGAGCTTATCAGGATGAAACTTTTTCATATAAGCATCGCAACCCCAAACTTTAAGAAACGACAGCTTAGGTTTCTTGCCAAACCATAGTTCACACGGTGTTGTCTCAACGGATTTAGATGGTGCCCTATTTAACGTGAATGCAGCTGTCTCTAATGCATAACCCCAAAACGATAGTGGTAGATCGGTAAGAGATATCATAGATTGCACTATATCCAATAAAGTACGATTATGACGTTCGGACACACCATTATGCTGTGGTGTTCCATGTGGCATGAGTTTGTGAAACTATTCCACATTGTTTTAATTGAAGACCAAACTCGTAACTCAAATATTTTACCTCTGCGATCATATCGTAGAAACTTCTATTTTCTTGTTACGATGATTCTCCACTTCACTCTGAAATTCTTTGAACTTTTCAAATGTTTCAGACTTGTGTTTCATCAAGTAGATATACTCATATCTGCTCAAATCATCTGTGAAGATCAGAAAATAATGATACCTGTCGCGAGCCTCAATATTCATTGGACCACATACATCAGTATGTATGATTTCCAACAAATCTGTTGCTCGCTCCATTGTTCCGAAGAATAGCGTTTTAGTCATCTTGCCCATAAGGCATGGTTCGCAAGCATCAAGTGATTCATAATCAAGTGATTCCAAAATCCCATCAGCATGGAGTTTCTTCATGCGCTTTACACCAATATGACCTAAACGCCAGTGCTACAAATAAGTTGCACTATCATTATTAACTTTGCATCTTTTGGTTTCAATATTATGATTATGTGTATCACTACGATCGAGATCCAACGAACTATTTTCATTGGGTGTGTAACCATATAAGGTTTTATTCGTGTAAACAGAACAACAATTTATTCTCTTACTTAAATGAATAACCGTATTATAATAAACATAATCAAATCATATTCATGCTCAACGCAAACACCAAATAACACTTATTTAGGTTCAACACTAATCCCGAAATTATAGGGAGTGTGCGATGATGATCATATCAATCTTGGAACCACTTCCAACACACATCGTCACTTCACCCTTAACTAGTCTCTGTTTATTTTGCAACTCCCGTTTCGAGTTACTAATCTTAGCAACTGAACTAGTATCAAATACTGAGGGTTTGCTATAAACACTAGTAAAGTACACATCAATAACATGTATATCAAATATACTTATGTTCACTTTGCCATCCTTCTTATCCGCCAATCACTTGGGGTAGATCCACTTCCAGTGACCAGTCCCTTTGCAGTAGAAGCACTTAGTCTCAGGCTTAGGACCAGACTTGGGCTTCTTCACTTGAGCAGCAACTTGCTTGCTGTTCTTCTTGAAGTTCCCCTTCTTCCCTCTGCCCTTTTCTTGAAACTAGTGATCTTTTCAACCATCAACACATGATGTTTTTCTTGATTTCTACCTTCGTTGATTTCAGCATCACGAAGAGCTTGGGAGCTGTTTCCGTTATCCCTTTGCATATTATAGTTCATCACAAAGTTCTACTAACTTGGTGATGGTGACTAGAGAATTCTGTCAATCACTATCTTATCTGGAAGATTAACTCCCACTTGATTCAAGCGATTGTAGTACCCAGACAATCTAAGCACGTGCTCACTAGTTGAGCGATTCTCCTCCATCTTTTAGCTATAGAATTTGTTGGAGATTTCATATCTCTCAACTCGGGTATTTGCTTGAAATATTAACTTCAACTCCTGGAACATCTCATATGGTCCATGACGTTCAAAACGTCTTTGAAGTCCCGATTCTAAGCCGTTAAGCATGGTGCACTTAAACTATCAAGTAGTCATCATATTGAGCTAGCCAAACGTTCATAACATCTGCATCTGCTCCTACAATAGGTCTGTCACCTAGCGGTGCATCAAGGACATAATTCTTCTGTGCAGCAATGAGGATAAACCTCAGATCACGGATCCAATCCGCATCATTGCTACTAACATCTTTCAGCACAATTTTCTCTAGGAACATATCAAAATAAGCATATGAAAGTAACAACGCGAGCTATTGATCTACAACATAGATATGGTAATACTACCAGGACTAAGTTCATGATAAATTAAAGTTCAATTAATCATATTACTTAAGAACTCCCACTTAGATAGACATCCCTCTAATCCTCTAAGTGATCACGTGATCCAAATCAACTAAACCATGTCCGATCATCACGTGAGATGGAGCAGTTTCATTGGTGAACATCACTATGTTGATCATATCTACTATATGATTCACGCTCGACCTTTCGGTCTCCGTGTTCCGAGGCCATATATGTATATGCTTGGCTCGTCAAGTACAACCTGAGTATTCCGCGTGCGCAACTGTTTTGCACCCGTTGTATTTGAACGTAGAGCCTATCACACCCGATCATCACGTGGTGTCTCAGCATGAAGAACTTTCGCAACGGTGCATACTCAGGGAGAACACTTCTTGATAATTTAGTGAGAGATCATCTTATAATGCTACCGTCAATCAAAGCAAGATAAGATGCATAAAAGATAAACATCACATGCAATCAATATAAGTGATATGATATGGCCATCATCATCTTGTGCCTGTGATCTCCATCTCCGAAGCACCGTCATGAGCACCATCGTCACTGGCGCGACACCTTGATCTCTATCGTAGCATCGTTGTCGTCTCGCCAATCTTATGCTTCCACGACTATCACTGCCGTTTAGTAATAAAGTAAAGCATTACATCGCGATTGCATTGCATACAATAAAGCGACAACCATATGGCTCCTGCCAGTTGCCGATAACTCGGTTACAAAACATGATCATCTCATACAATAAAATTCAGCATCATGTCTTGACCATATCACATCACAACATGCCCTGCAAAAACAAGTTAGACGTCCTCTACTTTGTTGTTGCATGTTTTACGTGGCTGCTACGGGCTTAAGTAAGAACCAATCTCACCTACGCATCAAAACCACAACGATAGTTTGTCAAATAGACTCCGTTTTAACCTTCGCAAGGACCGGGCGTAGCCATACTTGGTTCAACTAAAGTTGGAGAGACAGTCGCCCGCAAGCCATCTATGTGCAAAGCACGTCGAGGGAACCGGTCTCGCGTAAGCGTACGCGTAAGGTTGGTCCGGGTCGTCTCGTCCAACAATACCGCCAAACCAAAGTATGACATGCTGGTAGGCAGTATGACTTGTATCGTCCACAACTCACTTGTGTTCTACTCGTGCATATAACATCAACATAAATAACCTAGGCTCGGATGCCACTTATGGGTTTCGTAGTAATTTCAAAAAATTTCCTACGCACACGCAAGATCATGTGATGCATAGCAACGAGGGGGAGAGTGTTGTCTACGTACCCAACGCAGACCGACTACGGAAGCGATGACACGACGTAGAGGAAGTAGTCGTACGTCTTCACGATCCAACCGATCAAGCACCGAAACTACGGCACCTCCGAGTTCGAGCACACGTTCAGCTCGATGACGATCCCCGGACTCCGATCCAGCAAAGTGTCGGGGAAGAGTTCCGTCAGCATGATGGCGTGGTGACGATCTTGATGTACTACAGTAGCAAGGCTTCGCCTAAACTCCGCTACAGTATTATCGAGGTATATGGTGGCAGGGGGCACCGCACACGGCTAAGGAATAGATCACGTGGATCAACTTGTGTGTCAAGAGGTGTCCCCTGCCTCCGTATATAAAGGAGTAGAGGAGGGGAGGCTGGCAGGCCAAGGAGGAAGGCGCAGGAGAGTCCTACTCCCTCTGGGAGTAGGATTCCCCCCCCCCCAATCCTAGTTGGAATAGGATTCGCGGAGGGGGAAAAGAGGAGGAGGGGGCCGGCCACCTCTCCTAGTCCTAATAGGACAAGGGGAAGGGGGAGGCGCGCAGCCCATCTAGGGCAGCCCCTTCTCTTTTCCACCAAGGCCCACTATGGCCCATATAGCTCCCGGGGGGTTCCGGTAACCCTCCCGGTATTCCGGTAAAATCCCGATTTCACCCGGAACACTTCCGATATCCAAACATAGGCTTCCAATATATCAATCTTTATGTCTCGACCATTTCGAGACCCCTCGTCATGTCCGTGATCACATCCGGGACTCCGAACAACCTTCGGTACATCAAAATGCATAAACTCATAATATAACTGTCATCGTAACCTTAAGCGTGCGGACCCTACGGGTTCGAGAACAATGTAAACATGACCGAGACATGTCTCCGGTCAATAACCAATAGCGGGACCTGGATGCCCATATTGGCTCCTACATATTCTACGAAGATCTTTATCGGTCAGACCGCATAACAACATACGTTGTTCCCTTTGTCATCGGTATGTTACTTGCCCGAGATTCGATCGTCGGTATCCAATACCTAGTTCAATCTCGTTACCGGCAAGTCTCTTTACTCGTTCCGTAATACATCATCTCACAACTAACATATTAGTTGTAATGCTTGCAAGGCTTATGTGATGTGTATTACCGAGAGGGCCCAGAGATACCTCTCCGACAATCGGAGTGACAAATCCTAATCTCGAAATACACCAACCCAACATCTACCTTTGGAGACACCTGTAATGCTCCTTTATAATCACCCAGTTACGTTGTGACGTTTGGTAGCACCCAAAGTGTTCCTCCGGCAAACGGGAGTTGCATAATCTCATAGTCATAGGAACATGTATAAGTCATAAAGAAAGCAATAGCAACATACTAAACGATCGGGTGCTAACCTAATGGAATGGGTCATGTCAATCAGATCATTCAACTAATGATGTGACCTCGTTAATCAAATAACAACTCTTTGTCTGTGGTTAGGAAACATAACCATCTTTGATTAACGAGCTAGTCAAGTAGAGGCATACTAGTGACACTCTGTTTGTCTATGTATTCACACATGTATTATGTTTCCGGTTAATACAATTCTAGCATGAATAATAAACATTTATCATGAAATAAGGAAATAAATAATAACTTTATTATTGCCTCTAGGGCATATTTCCTTCAGTTGTCACCGCAGCAGGGCTTCGCCGAGCGTCTGCGCGAGAGGGAGAGGTGTAGCAGGGGAGAGGGAGGCGCCAAGGCTGTAGGGTGCAGCTGCCCCCTCCCTCCCCCCCTTTATATAGGCCCCTGGGGGGGCGCCGGCCCTTGGAGATTGGATCTCCCAAGGGGGGCGGCGGCCAAGGGGGGTGGAGTACCCCCCAAGGCAAGTGGGGCGCCCCCCACCCTAGGGTTTCAACCCTAGGCGCAGGGGGTGGGCCAAGGGGGCGCACCAGCCCACTATGGGCTGGTTCCCCCTCCCTCTTCAGCCCATGGGGCCCTCCGGGATGGGTGGCCCCACCCGGTGGACCCCCGGGACCCATCCGGTGGTCCCGGTACAATACCGGTGACCCCCGAAACTTTCCCGATGGCCGAAACTGCACTTCCTATATATAATTCTTTACCTCCGGACCATTCCGGAACTCCTCGTGATGTCCGGGATATCATCCGGGACTCCGAACAACTTTCGGATTACTGCATATATATATATATATATATATATATATATATATATATCTTTACAACCCTAGCGTCACCGAACCTTAAGTGTGTAGACCCTACGGGTTCGGGAGACATGCAGACATGACCGAGATGCCTCTCCAGTCAATAACCAACAGCTTATCTATTTTACCTCACATGTAATGTAATTCCTCCACTGGCTCTTTGTTTCCCTTATTTTCTTTCTTCCAAAAATTTTGAGAACATCAATGAGTTGTAGTGTAACACATTGGATGGTATTGTCTGAGTTTTCTTGAACATCTATAGGGGATTGAACTGACTTCTTTGTCCTTTTCTATATTAGTAACTATCAGTAGATCAAGAGGTTTCGCTATAACCTTGTGTCTACACAACAAGTTGTTGTCGACTTATTGTGTTCTTTGTGTCGTCCATGGATCTGATGGAGTTTTCTTGTTCTGATATTTTAATGCCCTCGTTGTGGTTTTGGCTTCCTGTGTATGGTTATGCCATAATTAATTGTCTCAAAGTTTGTTGTCGGATTTACCTTTTTGTTTTGCATCAGTGGTTTGCTTTGAGTATGCTGGTCCTTGCCACAGTTTCAGTCTTAGGCCTCCTTTGGTTCATGGGATTGGAACAATATTGGATTAGGAAAATCATAGGAAGTGAAATGACGTGCTCTCAATTCCTATAGGAAACGAGATGTCATTTGATAGGATATGAATTTTTCCATTGAGGCTAGGCTAATGTTCTCCCTTTGATATGTGCATTGTGTGGCTGAATGAAAGCTATATCTTCTCGAGTATCCGTCCTGGTGGAATTTGAACTGAATACCTCGATATTCTCTTTGGTATTAGTAATTATCATCAAATGAATTTTTTTTATTTTAACCTTGTGTAAGTGCATAACTTGTTATAGGCTTGCTGCCTTCGATCTTCAGAAAGATGGTGACAATATTTTATAATGGGTAGTGATAACTTGGTGCCTTTCATCAAGCTCTTATGCTTATGTAGGACTTGAAACGATAACTGTAGAGACAGTTAGTTAGTGAACTCAGCTAATTGGCTGACGTTGATGGTTATTTTAACTTGCATAATATTGACGTGGAACAGGATTTGGATGCCCTAAACTCATTAAATCCAGGAGGAAGATGCTGCTCTCGCTGGGCGTGCAGGGCGCTGGCTATGCGGCGAACTGGTTCTACGACGTGCACCAGAAGCTGCTCGTCCGGGTGGAGCAGTGTGCCGCCGCGGAGCTCATCCAGAATCAGTGAGCACACAAACCACCACTTGATTTTTTTTCACCGGTGCTTTATTTCGGTCTGTTAGTCTAGAATCTCATTCATCTATGTAGGTCTTGCTTATATGTGTATGTGGTTGTGTTCTAAATTGGTCAGCACAACAGCAGCTATGTTGTCTTAGTGGGTAACAAACACCAGTTGATTTATCGGTCTCTTGTCTGGGTCAAATAAGTGTGTCTAGCCACCACAAGGAACCCGATATTATGGTCAAAGATATAGTATTATTTTCTAGCTGCATGCCCCCATTCATCATTCCCAGTTCAAAGCTGTGCTTACATGCTTTGCAACTTGAATTGACATCTACATATATACATGTGTAACATGTCCCATCTATGTGTCCTGCAGCAGCAGCACCAGGTTGTTGATGGCAGGGTTTGGCACCAAGATGAAGGCGAACCCGCTGGTGGCCAAGCTGGCGCACCCTTGGTTGACTTGAGCTCTAATACCGGATGAACAATTTGACTCACTTGGTTTGGTCTCAAAGAAACCAATTGCCCGTCGATGAAAATAATTTGTAATTCTGGAGCTTTAGTTTTCATGATCAACGGTTTGATTTCGAACAAGTGTAGTTTTGCTTGTTCGTGGCCTGCCAATGAGCAGCAGCGGATCAATGGTGTGGTTGGGCGGCCAAGACGAAGAACCTATTGGTGGCCGGCACACCCTCCTCTCACTTGAGCTTTAGTATTGGATGAACACTTTGACACACATGTGGCTGATTCTTCAAGGTCGGCTACAACCTTCTACATCCTCGGCTTCCGCAACCGTGGGAGTGGTGAGTTCTCTTTGAGCTGTCCAGGATGACCCTTTTTAGCTTGCTTATCTTTAGTCCATATTAAGCATTGGTGGGTTATTTCAAGTATGCTAGTGAGAGGATTGACACAGTTTCAGTCTTAAGAATGCATTGTATAGCTGAATGAAAGGTGTGTCAGTTTAGGTCCTGTTAGGATTATGCACAGGCAATATATGTCAACTGTAGACAAGTCCCAACACAAACTAGACAAGGCTTGTTTTATATAGGTGGTTGTTCAGGGAGGTTTGACAAGAGAGTGAGTGATTTTTCTTTATTGCCGATGGGTGATGGCTTAGTAGGTCATGCCTGTTGTGACGTATGAGTGTTGCAATATTTGGTTCACTTTCTCACCGTAACATATCTACTATTGTTGGTGGTCAAATATCTTTCTAGCTGCATGCCCCCATCCATCATGCCTAGTTAAAATTTTCGCTTGCACGGTTTGCATCATGAATCGATATCTACCATGTGCAACATGTTCCATCTATGTGTCCTGCAGCAGCAGCAGCGGGTTATTGATAGTGGTGTTTCGTGCCGAGATGAAGAAGAACCTGGTGGTGGCTAGGCCGGCGCACACCCTCCCATGGCTTGACCTCCAACATTGGATGAACACTTTGACTGACTTGAGAAATCAATTGCCCGTTGATGAAAATAATTTGTAGTGCTGGTTCTTTAGTTTTCATGATCAACAATGCGATTTCAAACAAGTGTAGCTTTGCCTGGTTTACTGGCTAGCTTGTTACTAGATGCCTGTCAATGTCCCTCTTGTATGCAGGCATGAGATACAATGCGTATGTACAACCAAGTGTAAAGAAGTAAAGATGTTAATGTTGAGAATACACATCTTTAATTAGCATGGCGATCATTTTGTTCCGTGGCCATCTATCTGTCAATCCCTATCGTTTTTGAGAGTTTTTCTCCAGATTACTACACCATGACTCAGTGAGTTGGAGTGTTAGATTACAACTTATAACTTGCGGTTCCAATTAGTTACCAAGCACTGGGATTTTTTCAAATTTCCATCACTGCTGATATAGCCGATGGCGCGAAGCCGAACGCAGACAGAGATGTGCAATGGTTCATTCTACAAAGGGTGTTTCATCCAAATTAATTAATTCAAATTTATCACCGTCTGCCGGAGTTTTTTCTTCTTCATAGAAACACCTTTTTTTTGTTGTAGTAGTATATGCATCATTTAACGGGTTCTCTTCCTCAGTCCATGAAGCATGTGAATTGTTGCATCTATCAAAACGAATTGATCTGGTGGCAAACGCCTCGGAAAGGAACCAACCTCATTGAATGACGTGGCCTTGAGAAACCCGTGCCACTTAACTCACTTTCCTGTGAATGAAATTTTCCTACGGTTTCACCAAGATCCATCTATGAGTTCATCTAGCAACGAGTATTCAGATTGCATCTACATACCTTTGTAGATCGCGAGCAGAAGCGTTCACTAGAACGTGGATGATGGAGTCGTACTCGCCGTGATCCAAATCACCGATGACCAAGCGCCGAACGGACGGCGCCTCCGCGTTCAACACACGTACGGAGCGGATGACGTCTCCTCCTTCTTGATCCAGCAAGGGGGAAGGAGAGGTTGATGAAGATCCAGCAGCACGACGGCGTGGTGGTGGATGCAGTTGTCACCGCAGCAGGGCTTCGCCGAGCGTCTGCGCGAGAGGGAGAGGTGTAGCAGGGGAGAGGAAGGCGCCAAGGCTGTAGGGTGCGGCTGCCCCCTCCCTCCCCCCCTTTATATAGGCCCCTGGGGGGGCGCCGGCCCTTGGAGATTGGATCTCCCAAGGGGGGCGGCGGCCAAGGGGGGTGGAGTACCCCCCAAGGCAAGTGGGGCGCCCCCCCCCCACCCTAGGGTTTCAACCCTAGGCGCAGGGGGTGGGCCAAGGGGGGCGCACCAGCCCACTATGGGCTGGTTCCCCCTCCCACTTCAGCCCATGGGGCCCTCCGGGATGGGTGGCCCCACCCGGTGGACCCCCGGGACCCATCCGGTGGTCCCGGTACAATACCGGTGACCCCCGAAACTTTCCCGATGGTCGAAACTGCACTTCCTATATATAATTCTTTACCTCCGGACCATTCCGGAACTCCTCGTGATGTCCGGGATATCATCCGGGACTCCGAACAACTTTCGGATTACTGCATATATATATATCTTTACAACCCTAGCGTCACCGAACCTTAAGTGTGTAGACCCTACGGGTTCGGGAGACATGCAGACATGCAGACGTTTTGCTTGCAACTGCACCAGCTTACTGCCCCACCATTCAAAATATACATGTATCCGGTTTGTGACTTAGAGTCATCTAGATCTATGTCGAAGCTAGCGTCGACGTAACCCTTTACGACGAGCTCTTCGGCACCTCCATAAACGAGAAACATATCCTTGGTCCTTTTCAGGTACTTTAGGATGTTCTTGACCGCTGTCCAGTGTTCCTTGCCGGGATTACTTTGGTACCTACCTACCAAACTTATGGCAAGGTTTACATCAGGTCTGGTACACAGCATGGCATACATAATAGATCCTATGGCTGAGGCATAGGGGATGACACTCATCTCTTCTATATCTTCTGCCGTGGTCGGGCATTGAGCCGTGCTCAATTGGACACCTTGCAATACAGGCAAGAACCCCTTCTTGGACTGATCCATATTGAACTTCTTCAATATCTTGTCAAGTTACGTACTTTGTGAAAGACCGATGAGGCGTCTCGATCTATCTCTATAGATCTTGATGCCTAATATATAAGCAGCTTCTCCAAGGTCCTTCATTGAAAAACTCTTATTCAAGTATGCCTTAACGTTGTCCAAAAGTTCTATATCATTTCCCATCAAAAGTATGTCATCTACATATAATATGAGAAATGCTACAGAGCTCCCACTCACTTTCTTGTAAACGCAGGCTTCTCCATAAGTCTGCATAAACCCAAACGCCTTGATCATCTCATCAAAGCGAATGTTCCAACTCCGAGATGCTTGCACCAGCCCATAAATGGATCGCTGGAGCTTGCATACCTTGTTAGCATTCTTAGGGTCGACAAAACCTTCCGGCTGCATCATATACAGTTCTTCCTTAAGATAGCCGTTAAGGAATGCCGTTTTGACGTCCATTTGCCATATCTCATAATCATAGTATGCGGCAATTGCTAACATGATTCGGACGGACTTCAGCTTCGCTACGGGAGAGAAAGTCTCATCGTAGTCAACCCCTTGAACTTGCCGATAACCCTTAGCGACAAGTCGAGCTTTATAGATGGTAACATTACCATCCGCGTCCGTCTTCTTCTTAAAGATCCATTTATTTTCTATCGCTCGCTGATCATCGGGCAAGTCTGTCAAAGTCCATACTTTGTTTTCATACATGGATCCTATCTCGGATTGCATGGCCTCTAGCCATTTGTTGGAATCTGGGCCCACCATTGCTTCTTCATAGTTCCAAGGTTCACCATTGTCTAACAACATGATTTCCAGGACAGGGTTGCCGTACCACTCTGGTGCGGAACGTGTCCTTGTGGACCTACGAAGTTCAGTAGGAGCTTGATCCGAAGTATCTTGATCATCATCATTAACCTCCTCTCTAATCGGTGCAGGCACCACAGGAACATTTTCCTGAGCTGCACTACTCTCCGTTTCAAGAGGCAGTACTTCATCAAGCTCCACTTTCCTCCCACTTACTTCTTTCGAGAGAAACTCTTTCTCTAGAAAGGATCCATTCCTAGCAACAAAGATCTTGCCTTCGGATCTGAGGTAGAAGGTATACCCAATGGTTTCCTTAGGGTATCCTATGAAGACGCATTTTTCCGACTTGGGTTCGAGCTTTTCAGGTTGAAGTTTCTTGACATAAGCATCGCATCCCCAAACTTTTAGAAACGACGGCTTAGGTTTCTTCCCAAACCATAATTCATACGGTGTCGTCTCAACGGATTTAGACGGTGCCCTATTTAAAGTGAATGCGGCTGTCTCTAGAGCGTATCCCCAAAGTGATAGCGGTAAATCAGTAAGAGACATCATAGATCGCACCATATCCAATAGAGTGCGATTACGACGTTCGGACACACCATTACGTTGAGGTGTTCCAGGCGGCATGAGTTGTGAAACGATTCCACATTTCCTTAAGTGTGTGCCAAATTCGTGACTTAAGTATTCTCCTCCACGATCTGATCGTAAGAACTTTATTTTTCGGTCACGTTGATTCTCTACCTCATTCTGAAATTCCTTGAACTTTTCAAAGGTCTCAGACTTGTGTTTCATCAAGTAGACATACCCATATCTACTCAAGTCATCAGTGAGAGTGAGAACATAACGATATCCTCCGCGAGCCTCAACACTCATTGGACCGCACACATCAGTATGTATGATTTCCAATAAGTTGGTTGCTCGCTCCATTGTTCCGGAGAACGGAGTCTTGGTCATTTTGCCCATAAGGCATGGTTCGCATGTGTCAAATGATTCATAATCGAGAGACTCTAAAAGTCCATAAGCATGGAGCTTCTTCATGCGCTTGACACCAATGTGACCAAGGCGGCAGTGCCACAAGTATGTGGGACTATCGTTATCAACTTTAATTCTTTTGGTATTCACACTATTAATATGTGTAACATCACGTTCGAGATTCATTAAGAATAAACCATTGACCATCGGAGCATGACCATAAAACATATCACTCATATAAATAGAACAACCATTATTCTCGGATTTAAATGAGTAGCCATCTCAAATTAAACGAGATCCTGATACAATGTTCATGCTCAAACTTGGCACTAAATAACAATTATTGAGGTTCAAAACTAATCCTGTAGGTAAATGTAGAGGTAGCGTGCCGACGGCGATCACATCGACCTTGGAACCATTCCCGACGCGCATCGTCACCTCGTCCTTCGCCAGTCTCCTCTTATTCCGCAGCTCCTGCTTTGAGTTACAAATATGAGCAACAGCACCGGTATCAAATACCCAGGAGCTACTACGAGCACTGGTAAGATACACATCAATTACATGTATATCACATATACCTTTAGTGTTGCCGGCCTTCTTGTCCGCTAAGTATTTGGGGCAGTTCCGCTTCCAATGACCCTTCCCTTTGCAATAAAAGCACTCAGTCTCAGGCTTGGGTCCATACTTTGACTTCTTCCCGGCAACTTGCTTGAAGTTCTTCTTGCCCCTACCTTTCTTGAACTTGGTGGTTTTATTGACCATCAACACTTGATGTTCCTTTTTGATCTCCACCGCCGCTGATTTCAGCATTGAATATACCTCGGGAATGGTCTTTTCCATCCCTTGCATATTGAAGTTCATCACAAAGCTCTTGTAGCTTGGTGGAAGCGACTGAAGGATTCTGTCAATGACCGCGTCATCCGGGAGATTAACTCCCAGCTGAGTCAAGCGGTTGTGCAACCCAGACATCTTGAGTATGTGTTCACTGATAGAGCTATTTTCCTCCATCTTACAACTAAAGAACTTGTCGGAGACTTCATATCTCTCGACCCGGGCATGAGCTTGGAAAACCATTTTCAACTCCTCGAACATCTCATATGCTCCGTGTTGCTCAAAACGCTTTTGGAGCCCCGGTTCTAAGTTGTAAAGCATGCCGCACTGAACGAGGGAGTAATCATCAGCACGTGACTGATAGGCGTTCATAACATCTTGGTTTGCTGGGAATGGTGCTTCACCTAGCGGTTCTTCTAGGACATAATCTTTCTTGGCAGCTATGAGGATGATCCTCAGGTTCCGGACCCAGTCCGTATAGTTGCTGCCATCATCTTTCAGCTTGGTTTTCTCTAGGAACGCGTTGAAGTTGAGGGCAACATTAGCGTGGGCCATTTGATCTACAAGACACATTGAAAGATTTTAGACTAAGTTCATGATAATTAAGTTCATCTAATCAAATTGGTGCTTCAAAACAACGAACTGTCGCAACGGTGCACAGTTAGGGGGAACACTTTCTTGAAATTATTATGAGGGATCATCTTATTTACTACCGTCGTTCTAAGTAAACAAGATGCAAAACATGATAAACATCACATGCAATCAAATAATAATAGTGACATGATATGGCCAATATCATATAGCTCCTTTGATCTCCATCTTGGGGCTCCATGATCATCTTGTCACCGGCATGACACCATGATCTCCATCATCGTGTCTCCATGAAGTTGCTCACCAACTATTACTTCTACTACTAAGGCTAACACGTTTAGCAATAAAGTAAAGTAATTTACATGGCGTTTCCAATGACACGCAGGTCATATAAAAAATAATGACAACTCCTATGGCTCCTGCCGGTTGTCATACTCATCGACATGCAAGTCGTGATTCCTATTACATGAACATGATCTCATACATCACATATATATCATTCATCATTCATCACAACTTTGGCCATATCATATCACAAAGCACTTGCTGCAAAAACAAGTTAGACGTCCTCTAATTGTTGTTGCAAGTTTTACGTGGCTGCAATAGGGTTCTAGCAAGAACGTTTTCTTACCTACGTAAAAGCCACAACGTGATTTGTCAACTTCTATTTACCCTTCATAAGGACCCTTTTCGTCGAATCTGCTCCAACTAAAGTGGGAGAGACAGACACCCGCCAGCCACCTTATGCAACTAGTGCATGTCAGTCGGTGGAACCGGTCTCACGTAAGCGTACGTGTAAGGTTGGTCCGGGCCGCTTCATCCCACAATACCGCTGAAGCAAAATAAGACTAGTAGCGGCAAGAAAGTTGACAACATCAACGCCCACAACAATTGTGTTCTACTCGTGCAAAGAGAACTACGCATAGACCTAGCTCATGATGCCACTGTTGGGGAACGTTGTAGAAAACAAAAAATTTCCTACGGTTTCACCAAGATCCATCTATGAGTTCATCTAGCAACGAGTATTCAGATTGCATCTACATACCTTTGTAGATCGCGAGCGGAAGCGTTCACTAGAACATGGATGATGGAGTCGTACTCGCCGTGATCCAAATCACCGATGACCAAGCGCCGAACGGATGGCGCCTCCGCGTTCAACACACGTACGGAGCGGATGACGTAGTGTACCTTTATAGCCACCCAGTTACGTTGTGACGTTTGGCACACCCAAAGCACTCATACGGTGTCCGGGAGTTGCACAACCTCATGGTCTAAGGAAATGATACTTGACATTGCAAAAGCTCTAGCAAACGAACTACACGATCTTTATGCTATGCTTAGGTTTGGGTCTTGTCCATCACATCATTCTCCTAATGATGTGATCCCGTTATCAATGACATCCCCATGTCCATAGCCAGGAAACCATGACTATCTGTTGATCAACGAGCTAGTCAACTAGAGGCTCACTAGGGACACATTGTGCTCTATGTATTCACACATGTATTACGATTTCCGGACAATACATTTATAGCATGAACAATAGACAATTATCATGAATAAGGAAATATAATAATCTTTTATTATTGCCTCTAGGGCATATTTCCAATAGTCTCCCACTTTAACTAGAGACAATAGTCCAGTTACATTGTGATGAATCGAACACCCATGGAATTTTGGTGTTGATCATGTTTTGCTCTAGGGAGAGGTTTAGTCAACGGATCTGCCACATTCAGGTCCGTATGTACTTTACAAATCTCTATGTCTCCATTTTGAACACTTTCACGAATGAAGTTGAAGCGACGCTTGATATGCCTGGTCTTCCTGTGAAACCTGGGCTCCTTCGCAAGGGCAATAGCTCCAGTGTTGTCACAGAAGAGTGTCATCGGGTCCGACGCATTGGGTATGACTCCTAGGTCGGTAATGAACTCCTTCACCCAGACTGCTTCTTGTGTTGCCTCCGAGGCTGCCATATACTCTGCTTCACATGTAGATCCCGCCACGACGTTTTGCTTGCAACTGCACCAGCTTACTGCCCCACCATTCAAAATATACATGTATCCGGTTTGTGACTTAGAGTCATCTAGATCTATGTCGAAGCTAGCGTCGACGTAACCCTTTACGACGAGCTCTTCGGCACCTCCATAAACGAGAAACATATCCTTGGTCCTTTTCAGGTACTTTAGGATGTTCTTGACCGCTGTCCAGTGTTCCTTGCCGGGATTACTTTGGTACCTACCTACCAAACTTATGGCAAGGTTTACATCAGGTCTGGTACATAGCATGGCATACATAATAGATCCTATGGCTGAGGCATAGGGGATGACACTCATCTCTTCTATATCTTCTGCCGTGGTCGGGCATTGAGCCGTGCTCAATTGGACACCTTGCAATACAGGCAAGAACCCCTTCTTGGACTGATCCATATTGAACTTCTTCAATATCTTGTCAAGTTACGTACTTTGTGAAAGACCGATGAGGCGTCTCGATCTATCTCTATAGATCTTGATGCCTAATATATAAGCAGCTTCTCCAAGGTCCTTCATTGAAAAACTCTTATTCAAGTATGCCTTAACGTTGTCCAAAAGTTCTATATCATTTCCCATCAAAAGTATGTCATCTACATATAATATGAGAAATGCTACAGAGCTCCCACTCACTTTCTTGTAAACGCAGGCTTCTCCATAAGTCTGCATAAACCCAAACGCCTTGATCATCTCATCAAAGCGAATGTTCCAACTCCGAGATGCTTGCACCAGCCCATAAATGGATCGCTGGAGCTTGCATACCTTGTTAGCATTCTTAGGGTCGACAAAACCTTCCGGCTGCATCATATACAGTTCTTCCTTAAGATAGCCGTTAAGGAATGCCGTTTTGACGTCCATTTGCCATATCTCATAATCATAGTATGCGGCAATTGCTAACATGATTCGGACGGACTTCAGCTTCGCTACGGGAGAGAAAGTCTCATCGTAGTCAACCCCTTGAACTTGCCGATAACCCTTAGCGACAAGTCGAGCTTTATAGATGGTAACATTACCATCCGCGTCCGTCTTCTTCTTAAAGATCCATTTATTTTCTATCGCTCGCTGATCATCGGGCAAGTCTGTCAAAGTCCATACTTTGTTTTCATACATGGATCCTATCTCGGATTGCATGGCCTCTAGCCATTTGTTGGAATCTGGGCCCACCATTGCTTCTTCATAGTTCCAAGGTTCACCATTGTCTAACAACATGATTTCCAGGACAGGGTTGCCGTACCACTCTGGTGCGGAACATGTCCTTGTGGACCTACGAAGTTCAGTAGGAGCTTGATCCGAAGTATCTTGATCATCATCATTAACCTCCTCTCTAATCGGTGCAGGCACCACAGGAACATTTTCCTGAGCTGCACTACTCTCCGTTTCAAGAGGCAGTACTTCATCAAGCTCCACTTTCCTCCCACTTACTTCTTTCGAGAGAAACTCTTTCTCTAGAAAGGATCCATTCCTAGCAACAAAGATCTTGCCTTCGGATCTGAGGTAGAAGGTATACCCAATGGTTTCCTTAGGGTATCCTATGAAGACGCATTTTTCCGACTTGGGTTCGAGCTTTTCAGGTTGAAGTTTCTTGACATAAGCATCGCATCCCCAAACTTTTAGAAACGACGGCTTAGGTTTCTTCCCAAACCATAATTCATACGGTGTCGTCTCAACGGATTTAGACGGTGCCCTATTTAAAGTGAATGCGGCTGTCTCTAGAGCGTATCCCCAAAGTGATAGCGGTAAATCAGTAAGAGACATCATAGATCGCACCATATCCAATAGAGTGCGATTACGACGTTCGGACACACCATTACGTTGAGGTGTTCCAGGCGGCATGAGTTGTGAAATGATTCCACATTTCCTTAAGTGTGTGCCAAATTCGTGACTTAAGTATTCTCCTCCACGATCTGATCGTAAGAACTTTATTTTTCGGTCACGTTGATTCTCTACCTCATTCTGAAATTCCTTGAACTTTTCAAAGGTCTCAGACTTGTGTTTCATCAAGTAGACATACCCATATCTACTCAAGTCATCAGTGAGAGTGAGAACATAACGATATCCTCCGCGAGCCTCAACACTCATTGGACCGCACACATCAGTATGTATGATTTCCAATAAGTTGGTTGCTCGCTCCATTGTTCCGGAGAACGGAGTCTTGGTCATTTTGCCCATAAGGCATGGTTCGCATGTGTCAAATGATTCATAATCGAGAGACTCTAAAAGTCCATCAGCATGGAGCTTCTTCATGCGCTTGACACCAATGTGACCAAGGCGGCAGTGCCACAAGTATGTGGGACTATCGTTATCAACTTTAATTATTTTGGTATTCACACTATTAATATGTGTAACATCACGTTCGAGATTCATTAAGAATAAACCATTGACCATCGGAGCATGACCATAAAACATATCACTCATATAAATAGAACAACCATTATTCTCGGATTTAAATGAGTAGCCATCTCAAATTAAACGAGATCCTGATACAATGTTCATGCTCAAACTTGGCACTAAATAACAATTATTGAGGTTCAAAACTAATCCTGTAGGTAAATGTAGAGGTAGCGTGCCGACGGCGATCACATCGACCTTGGAACCATTCCCGACGCGCATCGTCACCTCGTCCTTCGCCAGTCTCCTCTTATTCCGCAGCTCCTGCTTTGAGTTACAAATATGAGCAACAGCACCGGTATCAAATACCCAGGAGCTACTACGAGCACTGGTAAGATACACATCAATTACATGTATATCACATATACCTTTAGTGTTGCCGGCCTTCTTGTCCGCTAAGTATTTGGGGCAGTTCCGCTTCCAATGACCCTTCCCTTTGCAATAAAAGCACTCAGTCTCAGGCTTGGGTCCATACTTTGACTTCTTCCCGGCAACTTGCTTGAAGTTCTTCTTGCCCCTGCCTTTCTTGAACTTGGTGGTTTTATTGACCATCAACACTTGATGTTCCTTTTTGATCTCCACCTCCGCTGATTTCAGCATTGAATATACCTCGGGAATGGTCTTTTCCATCCCTTGCATATTGAAGTTCATCACAAAGCTCTTGTAGCTTGGTGGAAGCGACTGAAGGATTCTGTCAATGACCGCGTCATCCGGGAGATTAACTCCCAGCTGAGTCAAGCGGTTGTGCAACCCAGACATCTTGAGTATGTGTTCACTGATAGAGCTATTTTCCTCCATCTTACAACTAAAGAACTTGTCGGAGACTTCATATCTCTCGACCCGGGCATGAGCTTGGAAAACCATTTTCAGCTCCTCGAACATCTCATATGCTCCGTGTTGCTCAAAACGCTTTTGGAGCCCCGGTTCTAAGCTGTAAAGCATGCCGCACTGAACGAGGGAGTAATCATCAGCACGTGACTGATAGGCGTTCATAACATCTTGGTTTGCTGGGAATGGTGCTTCACCTAGCGGTTCTTCTAGGACATAATCTTTCTTGGCAGCTATGAGGATGATCCTCAGGTTCCGGACCCAGTCCGTATAGTTGCTGCCATCATCTTTCAGCTTGGTTTTCTCTAGGAACGCGTTGAAGTTGAGGGCAACATTAGCGTGGGCCATTTGATCTACAAGACACATTGAAAGATTTTAGACTAAGTTCATGATAATTAAGTTCATCTAATCAAATTGGTGCTTCAAAACAACGAACTGTCGCAACGGTGCACAGTTAGGGGGAACACTTTCTTGAAATTATTATGAGGGATCATCTTATTTACTACCGTCGTTCTAAGTAAACAAGATGCAAAACATGATAACATCACATGCAATCAAATAATAATAGTGACATGATATGGCCAATATCATATAGCTCCTTTGATCTCCATCTTGGGGCTCCATGATCATCTTGTCACCGGCATGACACCATGATCTCCATCATCATGATCTCCATCATCGTGTCTCCATGAAGTTGCTCACCAACTATTACTTCTACTACTAAGGCTAACACGTTTAGCAATAAAGTAAAGTAATTTATATGGCGTTTCCAATGACACGCAGGTCATATAAAAAATAATGACAACTCCTATGGCTCCTGCCGGTTGTCATACTCATCGACATGCAAGTCGTGATTCCTATTACATGAACATGATCTCATACATCACATATATATCATTCATCATTCATCACAACTTTGGCCATATCATATCACAAAGCACTTGCTGCAAAAACAAGTTAGACGTCCTCTAATTGTTGTTGCAAGTTTTACGTGGCTGCAATAGGGTTCTAGCAAGAACGTTTTCTTACCTACGTAAAAGCCACAACGTGATTTGTCAACTTCTATTTACCCTTCATAAGGACCCTTTTCGTCGAATCTGCTCCAACTAAAGTGGGAGAGACAGACACCCGCCAGCCACCTTATGCAACTAGTGCATGTCAGTCGGTGGAACCGGTCTCACGTAAGCGTACGTGTAAGGTTGGTCCGGGCCGCTTCATCCCACAATACCGCTGAAGCAAAATAAGACTAGTAGCGGCAAGAAAGTTGACAACATCAACGCCCACAACAATTGTGTTCTACTCGTGCAAAGAGAACTACGCATAGACCTAGCTCATGATGCCACTGTTGGGGAACGTTGTAGAAAACAAAAAATTTCCTACGGTTTCACCAAGATCCATCTATGAGTTCATCTAGCAACGAGTATTCAGATTGCATCTACATACCTTTGTAGATCGCGAGCGGAAGCGTTCACTAGAACGTGGATGATGGAGTCGTACTCGCCGTGATCCAAATCACCGATGACCAAGCGCCGAACGGACGGCGCCTCCGCGTTCAACACACGTACGGAGCGGATGACGTCTCCTCCTTGATCCAGCAAGGGGGAAGGAGAGGTTGATGAAGATCCAGCAGCACGAGATACCTCGTACCGTAATGCATGATCCCGTGACCAACCCCTTGGTCACATTGAGCTCATTATGATGATGCATTACCGAGTGGGCCCAAGAGATACCTCTCCGTCACACGGAGTGACAAATCCCAATCTCGGTTCGTGCCAACCCAACAGACACTTTTGGAGATACCCGTAGTGTACCTTTATAGCCACCCAGTTACGTTGTGACGTTTGGCACACCCAAAGCACTCATACGGTATCCGGGAGTTGCACAACCTCATGGTCTAAGGAAATGATACTTGACATTGCAAAAGCTCTAGCAAACGAACTACACGATCTTTATGCTATGCTTAGGTTTGGGTCTTGTCCATCACATCATTCTCCTAGTGATGTGATCCCGTTATCAATGACATCCCCATGTTCATAGCCAGGAAACCATGACTATCTGTTGATCAACGAGCTAGTCAACTAGAGGCTCACTAGGGACACATTGTGGTCTATGTATTCACACATGTATTACGATTTCCGGACAATACAATTATAGCATGAACAATAGACAATTATCATGAACAAGGAAATATAATAATCTTTTATTATTGCCTCTAGGGCATATTTCCAACAGGAGGAACCCTAACCGCGTCGGCGGCGGCGGGTGGAGGGGACAGGAATGGGATGATCGAAGTGATGGTGCGGGAGGGGGGGCAGGCGCACGGCCCACGCTACAGCTAAGTGGGCTAACGTGTTGGCCTTACGGCCCACATAACAACAATGCAGCCCAGGGTAACCAATGTTGCTGCTACGCAGTAGCAGTAGCGCGTTTTGTACCAGGCGCTACTGGTACATGCTAGTAGCGTGTGGGGGGGCAAACAGGCGCTACCGGTAAACTTCTATGTATAAGCATTTTCCTAGCAGTGTGACAAGGCACTACAACAAGCAAAAGGAGGAAGAAAAGTGGACAGGTCATTACTAAACAGTAAAACTGAGCTAGCTATGCCTCCTCACATCGATTTTGGGTCCTAAGCCGTCCGATTAGGCACACGAACGCATCAGATGATTCTATCGTCCCGCATCATTCTCTGGGCCTCATCCGCTTGCACAAGCTGACAAACCAACACGTCAAAAGGGCTGCTGCTCCACAGGTTTTTCTAGGCACCTTCTCATGAACTGGGCTGTTGGGCCGCGAGCTGAGTTCTTCGTGGAGCGATTGGGCCGGCTGATCTGTGGCGCTGTTCTCCAAAAAACAAAAGTATGTGGTGCTGCAGCCTGTGATTGCTTGATTAATTTGCTGTTTCTTAATGGTGCATAAGGTGGCCGGCTGTTGCGTTCCCGAGTTCCATCACCGTCCGGTTATAAGTGGACGGGAGTATTTGGTTACATATAGTTTCATTGCATCATTCTTTATTCATTTGCTTCCTTTGTGCAGCATCTAAGATGTCAAGGCTCCGGACAATGACGTGTGCCATCGAGACATGCTCCACCACTTACTCGAATGTCTTACCAAATGAATGCTAGACAAACTTTTTTGTACTATGAAATTCAAATGCTAATTTAGATGGCAGTGTCACCTGTGTCAATTTTAAAACCCGTATACCCCACCATAAGTATATTGATGTACTATTCCCTCAAAAAAGTATATTGATGTACTTTACAAAATGCTCCTTTTCTTTCTCTTATTGTGTGATGTCCAAATTTTCTTATATAATTGAATCTTTTCCTATTATTCCCATAAAATATACGGGCGCAGCAACGCGCGCTTTTATGTTCTAGTATGTCATAAGATAAGGAAGTTGGTTGAAAAAAAATACAGAGTACTAAAGCAACTGTTTTGTTGAGGGAGTTTTTGTGATAATCTCTTTTCAGTTGGAGATAGGTTTAGCTCTACTGGTACTAACTATGTGGTTGATCTCAAGACAAAGAAGTGTAGTTGCAACCGATGGCAACAATCAGGAGTACCTTGTCCACATGCCATTGCTTGCGTGAGGCAAGAGAACATTGATCCTCTTCTTCTCTAGTGGACAAGGGTTACTCCATTGAGATGCACAAGAAAGCCTATGCCAACATAGTACGTACATCCTTGCAAAGATAGGACTGAATGGGAGAAGATGAATGGACTGCAGCTACTGTCAAGGCATGGGGGTGATTATGCATGCACTGCAGCTACTGTGAACTACCAGATCATAATAGAAATGGTTCAAAAATGGCTTAGTTCCACCGAATTCAGGACCACTAAATGTTCCAACAACACCTGCTGCGCCTGCACCTAACCCTGAACCAGTCTCTACTCAGGTAATTTTATCTATAGGCACTGTTCATTTCATCTTGTTCATGCATTGTACTCATCTATTTCATGTTGTACAGGAGAGTAACATCCATGGACACATTGAGATGGCACAGAAATTGCTTGCTCTGCACTACAGAGGGATAAGACCAAGGCAAGAATGTAGCCATTCTAGAGGCCAAGTTGGAAGCTCAGTTGAAGAAAGCAGAGGATGCGGCTCAGAAAAGAATTGAGAAAGAGCATGTAAAAGCTCAAGCAAAGGCAGCAGAAATAGCAGCTGAAAGAAAGGGCAGAAGCTGAGCTGAACAAGCTTGCAAGAGCAGAGACAAGAAGAAGTATACCAAGAAACAGTCTATATAATACTTGGCCTACTACTAACTGATTAGTGGTTGTTGTTTACATTGACTATCGATGCATCAAACAACCGCTAAGCAGCTCTGTTGATCAAATAGTGAATTCTCAATGCCTGAGTACATGTTATAGCTGGGACAAATCAATAGTACATGTTTTTTTCGACCCAAGCAATTAAGCATCCAGCACGAGCAGGTGAAAAGCTCAACACAACCACTAACGATGCATCATATCGAGTTGATCCACAAAGACAGCCGACAAAGAAACTGATCAATGAATGGTCGCTGTCTAGACGGCAACCCGGGCAGCTGCTGCTCCTCTTTCGAGCCGTTCCTCTGCTGCGGATGCGGCGGCGTCCCTCATCTGCTGCAGCTGCTGCTCCTGGAGCTGGGACCCGGCTGGTCCTGGAGGTGGAGCAACACCTCCAAGAAAACCTGTTTGTTTACAAGCCATGACAATGCACTTGAGAAACAGTCATCCACAACAAAAAAGAAAAGCAAAGCAAAAGTTGGGATTAGTGTTAATATGATTACCCTGCAGCTTGGCCCATTGCACTAGCCTGTATACTCCATACGCAATGGCCAGTAAACCAAGAAAGCCGCCTAACAATGAAGGCAACAGCGTTGACACAGATATGCGGCGGCCACGATGCGATGAAGATGGTGGTGGCTGCTGGAGCGTCGCAGGAGGAGGAGGGGAGTTAACCGGTCCACACTGGCCAGGAAGCACCTGCTCTCCACCGCATATGGTGTAGAAAGAGATAATGTGTTTTCGCGCCATATGTGTGCTCGCTCGAACTTCCGGCTCCTCGCAAACTTCGCACAAACAGCTCTGCTTCATGATCGTAGAGATGATCTCGCAGCAACTTGGAGTTGGCGTGTTCTCGCTTGTATCACAGGTTAGCACTAGCCGGTTTGCCAACTGCTCCGTGGCGCACTTGTTGGTGTACGCACCTGATCAAGTTCAACCATTTGTTATAAAAGTTCAGTAACATGCATATATCAGAGCACAGTTCAACAATGATCGAGGAGCTAGCAAATGAAGAAGAAGCCATGATCATCACACATGAGCAGAAAGCAACTAGAACTACATATCGATTCAGATCATATCAATCACATATATAGCATAGCAGCAGGGTACGAAGAAAGCTAAACATGCATATATCAATCACTACAGAGAAGAAGAAAGCTAAACCGTTGCTCCACAAATCAAATGGAATGGACATAGATCGAGGAGCAAATGAAGAGGCATCATCACACATGAGCAGAAAGCAAGCACAACTAGGAGTCCTAAGCACAACTACAGATCGATTCAGTGATTCAGACCATGCATGTCGACCACACAGCATAGCAGCAGGGTACGTACGTAGTTCATCTTCAAAAATAGAGCTAGAAGCAGTAGTGATTCAGAGCATATCGATCGCATAGCATAGAAGCAGTACCTAACTGTTGCATTCACAAACCATAGGAGAGCAAAAATAGATGCCACTCGATCTGTAACCCAAACATCATGACTCTGTTTCACTCGATGAGCAAGAAAGCAAGCACGACTACATATGGATTCAGTGATTCAGAAATAGAGCTGCAGCATGTAAGTAATTCAGTGATTCAGTAATTCAGTGATTCAGTGATTCAGAAAGCAAGCACAACTACATATGGATTCAGTGATTCAGTGGTTCAGTGATATATTTCAGTGAAGGCCTCCCTGCTGGCAAAGACAAGAAGCTAGTAGCCTAGGTACAGCAGCACACAAGTGCATCATCACATTCACACCACACCAGCAGCAGAAAGTAAGTAATTAAGGAAGCTGCAGCATGCGGATTGGTGCTAGTTACCGTACCGGACACATGGTCTCGGACGACAGCGCTGCTGTAGAGGAGGTGGGACGATGAGGCGCCCGAGTGTGGCGCCGGGGAGATGACAGCAGCGGACGCGAGCGGGGCCTTGGCCTTGGAGTGGTGAGGCGGCTGCTTCTCGGTGGTGGCCTCATCTGCAACTGCAAAACCATTCCCGTAGTGATAATTAAGATGGAGGAGGCCGCTGGTGAATCGGAAGTAGAAAGGCGATGGAGGTTTGCTTAATTACGTGGTGAGGTCTTGGAGTGGGCGTCGCGCTGCAGGTGAGGTCCTGTTCCTGTTGCTGTACATGGTCGACAAACAACAACAACAACAAGTTAATAATTCCGAAATTCGAAAACCGCATGCAGAAGGCAAAGCAAAGCAGCAGTTGATTAGACGATGACGATGGAGCAGCTACGATACGGACGGATAAGAAAGTAGAGAGACTCCCTCCCTCCGCTGGAGAGGAGAGGAGAGGAGAGCACCGCAAAACGAACGACCGCTGGAGAGGAGAGGAGAGGAGAGCACCGCAAAACGAACGACCGCTGGAGAGGAGAGGATCGCGAGGCACCGCAACTCCAGATCCAGACCAGACCAACAAGGACAAGGACAAGCAAAACCCCTCGCGCGCGGCGAATCTATCCAACACTGAACTGCATCGATCGATCGGGCGGGAGAGGCGCGCGTACCTTGGGAATGGCAGGCGGCGAGGTCGGCGCACAGCAGTCCCCCGCAGGAGGTGAGGAGGCCCGTGGGCTCGGCGGCGACGCGGCAGAGGCAGGCCCATCCATGAAGGTCGACGGCGGCCAGCAGCGGGTCGCAGCAGAGGTCGGAGGTGATGTCCGTCGCGCAGAACCGGGCTACCCTGGTGGCCAGCAGGGCCGGCTCGCACGGCTGCGGCCCGTAGGTGGCGGCGGCGGCGGCCGGGAGCAGCAAGGCAGCCAGGAGGAGGAGGCGGAAGGAGGCGGCCATGGTTCCTCCACCCGCTAGGGTTTCGTCTCGATCTGCGGCGGGGCGGGGCGGGGCGGAGTGGAAGCCTCCCTCCCTCCCTCCACAGAGAGAGAGAGAGAGAATGACGATGGGAGAAGCGGGTGGGGTGGCAGCCTTCTTATAAAGGAAAGGAAAGCTCGGGCTGATCCTGTGCCTCCGTTCCAGCCGTGGACGGTTGAGATGCAGCTCCCGGCGTCCCGTCAGAGAGAGAGAGAGTGTTCCGGTTTGGTGGGTGGGTGACGTCAACCAACAGGTTCCTTGGGATTGGAGCCCGCCCAAATTTTTGAAAAAAAATGGCATCCAAAACCCAAAACAAACTTCATTTAAAAAATAAAAATGCAAAATGTTACACCCAAGATTTCAATGTAGGTTTACACTTCCAGTTTGGTGGTCATGTTCACCTGTTTAAACTTTAAATCGGTGCCATGCCAAGTTTCCAGTGAATCAAAAGATTAGACCACCAAGATTAGATGGTAGCATCATTAGCTTCAATATATTAGCAGAAAATATCAGCACCACTTGGTGCTCTAATTTAAATGAGACTGAGCATCTTGATGGATACATGACCAGCACCTTGAGGTTTTCGCTAGAACCGCATTTCCTGTGATCATGTATATGGATAAATGCACCTGCTTCCAATCCTTCCCCGACCTAAAAGTTTGAACCCAAACGCCTCAAGTGCATGTTTCTTATCAACATTCTCAGTTATCAGAAACCAAAGATACATTTGTTTGTGTGTCACATGGCAACATACCAGCGTTGCGATGCGACGGATATAGCACAACTAGTAAACCCTAACAAGAGGATGCAACATAAGGAAGGAAAGGATACACAGATGACAGGGAGGGAGGCTGGCTTTCTCCAAACACTAGTTACAATAAGGCTGGCTTCACATCCTAGATTGACAGCGAAGCTTCTCTCATCTCTACTCGCTGTTTGTACCTTCTCGACGCCCGCCCGCCCAGACAGGGACCGAGGGCAGCTTCTTTCTACATTCCCGACACCACAAAAGGGAACCAACCACCCTACGTTGCCACTGTAGCAAGCCTGACGACATCCCAGGCCACCCTCATCACGCCGCCGTGCCTCGACTCCGCCTCCTGGAAAGTCTTCCCGGATGCCTCAGAAGGGTGTCGGAGCTCCCTCCACTTCTCAACCTTGAGCTCAGCGACGTCGATGATGCAGATGTGGCTCTCCGCCAGGCTCTTTCCCTGTGCCCTGCCCTCAACCTGGAAGATCTCACCCTTCGTTGTCCATCAGCAGAACGGGGCGGCCAGGTTCGAATGACCTTGACCTTGTGAACGGGCGGGGCGGCTCGTCATCATGTCTTGTGTGGTTGGCTCGCTGGAGTCTGGGGTAACGAGCCTGCTGCTGCCCTTGGAGTTGGATAAGCCTAGAGCATTCAGCACTCTTGAAGGCGGCAAATAGCTCTCCTCACCACCACTCTCTGAGGAGTCGCCCAACTGAGAAGTAGCTGGTGTAGATGACTTGTCGGCACTCGGCACCCTCGCCATCGTATGGCACTCCTCTTTCTTTCGCGATACGAGCAAGCTTGGCTTTTCTGTTCTTCAGCCTAGATAGAATTTAAAATAAAAGCCTATTATTACAAACAGATACAGAATGCAGGCACAAAAGAAAATCTGTATGATACAGGAATAACGAAATTTGAAGGACTAAGAGCTGGTTATATTATGCAACAGTACATTCCTAGGAAAGAAGACGGATAATTTCACCTTACCAATTCTTTAGTTGCGATGATGTGATCTCCGCACCCTGAAAAGCAAGGACGCATTTTCATTAATTAATCAGACAAAGCCCACTCAGCTTCTCTGCCCATGTCTGAAGGGAAGCGGCATTCTTATGCATCTCGGGCTCATCAACCAGAGCATTCTCAATTTCATTTACCTGCCCGTCATTCATGATGGTTTGCTTCTTTCCTCTCCTCCTACTACTAGCAGGGTGCCTCTCATCCTCGTCCCGGAGACCACTTTCCTTGCTAGGTTCTGGTGTTTTGAAATGGTCTACACTTCTGCAGCGTGGGACCTCCATGCTGGTAGCAGTACTGGGACCCGGATAGCCCGCGCTAGTCGTCCTCGCAACGCCAAGATGGATTAGGTTCTGACCGACTGAATTTTGCAGGACCCCACCATTTGTAGTGGCACGGTTTCTTGGAGTCTCATCCCTAGCATTTCCATCTTGTTTCATGGGGGGCGTCGCCATAGACTCTTCGATGTTTTGCACATCCTGCTAGCATCAATTTTGGATTGGGATCAAATACATTACCAAGTCAATGGCTAATATTAATGTAATCGATAATGTTACCTTAGGAGGGCCATCCATATTGGGATCTGGAACACTAGCCCTTCATTTCTGATGTGACGTCACTTTTTGCCACCTAAAACATCACATAATGAAATCATCTAACATAAGAAAATGAGGTACTGGCAAAAACTTTTGAGTAGACTGCTAAGAAGTATGAAGCTGGCACCCAATGCATGGTTCCAGGCTATTTTCTATTTTACACATTGAGCACACCCATCACACCAGCCATACAAAAGAAACAATGAATTTGCCTGACGACATTATACACTTTAAAACTATACTTGCAGAAATGTAATTTACTAATTTTACAGATTATCCCTTGAGAACCAGAGAACAGAGAGCCTAAACATAATGCTTTGGTATGATGTTTGAGACCAATGAGTAAAGCAAACAAACCTGCGATATTCTCTGTCCAACTTGCGATTTACACCAACGTTGCAACTTATAAGCAAAATCACTGCAGAGAGGAAAGGTAAAGCTTAGAGAAGCATCAACAAAGAAGTTGCCAGGTGAGGGCAACAAATTTAAACCAATCAGGCATACAACAAGAAAAGTATAAAGAATATTGTTTCTATGTGGCACACCAAGGACCACTCAAAATGACATTACCCACCTTAATAGTTGCACATCTTCCTCATTTAACAAGTTACCAGGGATTAATGATTTAGCATAATGGGACAAAGATCCTGCAAAACCAGCAAAAGGAGACGTTAGATATGCAATGCGATGAATTAACATAATCACAACAAATTATAAAACAAAAATACAAGTGATTGTACCCAAGTTTGTACAAACTATAGTGATCTCATCAGCTGCTGGATGGTCCAATGATGGCTTGGGACTCTCTGATAACAAGTATTTCTGGAATTTCTGAAGAAAGAGGTCTCTTTCTTGCTCTGTTAACATGCATGACAACGGAACTTGCGTTTAACAAGGTCACACAAAAAATCATACGGCATCTCATAGCAACTAAGAGAAGTTCTGACCTTCGCATATGTTTGGAACAAAGACGTGCAAATTTGCTATTATTTTCACCACACAGGATGTTCTTGTCTGCATATTGTATTGAAGGCATGCTGATAGAGCGAAAATTGCATGAATAGTTAACTTTAGCTTCAGTCAGCATATTTGAAGCAGCTAACAGTGCCAGTCAGCTGCACCAAATGGATCATAATCCAGATTAGCATCATCTTCTATCACTGGCAGATCGACAGAGCACCAACTCGAGACAAACTCATCATGAGGAGTCGCCAAAATTTGTGTCAGAAAGGGAATCTACAGAAAAGATGAACAGAATTGAATTAGTAACAGTTTTGCAGTTGCAAAAAGACTATATATAACTCTAGGTAGGTGTTAAAAGCAGTCGGTTTCAAAGCTTACAGTATTAGTTATGAAGGAAGGTTAGAACCCACGGGGTAACTCTTATCATGGGAACCGGCAGCAGGTTTTTGTTTTCTTCCAAATGCGATCTTCAGCAAATCAAGAACCTGCAGTAATCATTGTGATAAATTTGATAGGACCCAAATGATATTTTCAGATGCTGCAGAAAAGGAGTAATTTCAACCCCAGCTGTGGTCAGACCTAGGAGAACTAACCTCCAGCCCTAGTTGCATGCTCTTTGGTAAAGTGGCGACTTCATCGAGGTAAGAAATACTTTCAGATTCACGCTAGTTATGAACTCAACACTGGCAGTAGACAGTAGCAGTACTTGGATTAAACAAAGTAATTCAAGACTCATGACAAACTTACGATAGAAAGGATTTTAGCCTTCTGTCTGGAAATGGAAGAAGCGATATCAGTTGATCCTTTCAGCCATTCTGGAACACCTAACTTCAATATTGTGAACGAGAGTGACAGTATACCTCCATTTCTACAGAGCTCCTGCATTTAGTAACTTCTTAAGTCAATATCCTCCGAGGGCATACACGATGTAATGATATACAGAAACAGTAACATATTTGAGTACATACTCACTTCTTTTAGTAGAAAAGAAAGGAAGATGTATGTGTCACTAAATTAAAGTATTATTCCGCACACTAGATTAGTCTAGGTTAATCAGTTAATCTATTTTCTGGAAATCTTATGCAAGGGGGTAACGAGATGGAATTGAACTAAAACTGGAGAACAAGTAATGAGTTTTTTTTAGGGAGAGAACAATTATGAGTTAGTGTGATATAATTCTATTTGCATCACTGATCAGTATGCCGAAACAAGTATATCTATATAAATCATAAAGAAGAAAAGGAGCTCACATTCAGCAGTTGTTCCCTTAACAGTGGAACTAAAAATGCAAGGAAATGTATTTCAAAAAAAATACAAGGAAATGAGACGCATAGGGATATACGGGACCTTGTTTTTTAAAATACGATCTCAGAATAACTTCTGCTGGCACAGTGACAAAAGAAATTGCAATGATGCTTCGCACTGCTGGCATATGAAGTAAGTGAATTGTGAGTCAAAAGGGCCAACAGGAAAGGCTTTGGTGCCCAATGTTGATAGCCTGACACTCAATAACCTCATATCTTCGTGCAGACTATCAAAGGCTACATCCAAAAAGATATCAACCTGACCACAAAACAGCAAATATTAACAGAGATGAGCAGATTGAATACAAAGTACCTAACAGGCAGATCTATGTCTTGCTGGTATAACATTCATATCAAAGGATGCCATAGTGATCCAGGGAGTACACAAAGAAAGAACTAGGAGAAGGTCAGGTGTTTGCTTTTTTTCTACCGAAATATCTTTCTACTGAGATGTATAAACGAAACAGGAATCAATAACTAAACAGTAGTCAGCAAAAACTTATCAGCAACTAAGGTTCAGATAACCCAGTAGAATAGCTAAAGGTTTAAATACTAAACATAATCTCTTAGTATTATATAATAAAATGATGCCTGCGGATAACAGCCTGTAATAATATAGCGCAGAAGTTGGCACATTTTAGGAATACTACTAATTTTAGCTCAGATTGGAATCACAAAACCAGCGATAAATGAATTTCAGCCTGTAATCTACACTTGTTACTAATCTGGTTGAACCACAAAACACCACAAGTATAAATGAATTTGATTGGAATCTCTAAGAAAAGAGTTGACACTCCGCAATATGTTACAAATTCTATTCAGGATGAGGACAAAACCAGCGATAAACATGTCATTATCATTTATGAAACAACATGCAGCGCAACAAGATTATTACAGAAAAGTTGACCGTGATGATGAAAAACAACAAAATCTGGGAGTTCAGAAATCAAAAGCAATGCAAAATAGGGGCAAGGTTAAAAAATACTCTCTCCGCCCCATAATATAAGACATTTTTTTGACACTATCATAGTGTAAAAAATGATCTTATATTATGGGATGGAGGGAGTAGAATTTAAACATTAACATGTTATAAATTCTGGAAGCTAGTTATATGCTTTTATATTTCACTGTTTATTCAGAATCAAGCCATGGAACGAAATAATCACTAAATTACCATATGGGTTACCTACTACTTACCTTTGGATGTGCAAGAAGAATATGAACAAGTTCATGCCACAGAGATGAGAAGTAATTTGTCATCAGATGAAGATTTCCTGCTACAAGTGATGAATGTATGAAGGGAGAAGCGCCGAGATGATCTTCCTAATTCAGAACAATAGCTGTTACCAGAAATTAGTAATGAAATGGTAACAGTTAAGTAAAAGCATGCCGCCCTCAATAAATAATTTGGTGGTTGCCGAACCTTCTTCCAGTGGGACAGAACGGACAGCAGATAGAATATCAGGTCCATAACTTGTTCAGATAAGTTGACATCATCCAGAAGAACCTGCACGAAGATAAACAAGGATTGTGACTCAATGCTCATCTTTTACTCATTTAGCATTTAATCATACAGTAAAACCAAAATTACTGAACGAATTAAGCTTTATCGGAGACAAGACACAAAGACCATATGATGTGATTCATGGGTCAACTATGACATGGAGAAAGAGAGAAGTCGCGGAACATCAAGATTCAAATGAACAGGGTAAGAAATTCATATATGATGAAACGGACGAGCCAGTGTTAAATAACGAGAAGTTCACCTGCTCCAGCTTTGTGTGGCGAGTTGCTAGCTCAGACAAGCAATGCAAAAAGCGCACGCCACGGAGCACATATGTCAAATCTGTGCCTCTTGCGATATCCAAACTTAGAGCAAGAAGATGGAGAGGAAGCGATGAGACAAGCTTCTCCATGTCCACCTGCAGAGAAGACGCGTGAGCGAAAGGGTGGCTGAAACAGGTGTGAACATTTTACCTCCTAATAAGCAAGCACCTGCTCTGGACCTCCGTTTTGCGCCTTGGACTGCAAGACGAAGCTGTCGGACTCCTTGAGCATCTCACTAAGTTCCCTGGTGGTCAGCCCACTAAGGTCTTGGACAGCTGAAATCATGTCAATCATCTGCACCCAACAATGGAAACGTAAGTGGTTTTTTCTGAAGCTCAAACCAGGTGCACGAAACTTGTCAAGTGGCTAACCATGATGTTTCATAGAATATAGGCAGGGTCAATCATATATATATATATATATATATATATATATATATATATATATATATATATATATATATATATATATATATCTGTGTGTGTGTGTGTGTGTGTGTGTGTCTTCCAAAGCATAAAGCTGCATCACTCAGAGCATGTGCGGCATCATTTGTACAACAAGGAATGCAGCATGGCATTCACAAATTGACTAGTGAATCTGAATGCTAAATAAACGAGCATTACCGCATCACAAACTAAGACATGTCGGAAAATTTGGCCAAAGTCAGTCAGTCAGTCGCTCACTCACCAGGTAACTAACTAACTAACTTGCTTGGAGCTTAAGCTTATTGTACTCTTTGTTAGCTACAGTAGTAATAATGAAAATATAGCGAAAGTCGGCGGCGGCTGAGGAATCCATACATACATACATAGATAGAGTGATGAGAAGGACGAAATGCGCACCTTGTCTGTCCCGATCTAGGTGAAGCTCAGCTTGTCCCGAAGCTGGAGGCCGGCGGAGGCGGCGAGAGCGGGGCCTGGGCGGCGGATCTGGCAGCGTGGGAGCTCGGTGGGGGTGGGCCGCGGCGGCGGAGGTGGTCGGGGACGGGGACAGCGGAGGGCGAAACCCTAGGGGAGGCGAGGGGAGGGGAGCCGCTCGCTCGCTCGTCGCAGGGAGAGGGAGAGAGATGAGAGGAGAGTGGCAGGCGGAGGTAATTTCTCTTTCTCCCAAGTCGGATATTGGATCTGCAACCAACCAACCAACCGGAGGCCCAATATCCATCCCTCCCTCCCTCTCTCTAAATTTTTATAAATGAAGTTTTACACAGGGAGAAATTAAGATACCAAGATCGAAGTTCGCGATCCTGACCTTGACATCAGTGTTGAGACCAGTGCTCGGGTGCCACTCCTTTGGCAGGTCACCATCCACCCATATCTGAATCTCCTCAGCCGGTGGCTCCTCCCCTCTTACGACGTCGAAGAGTTCGACGACATAGGAGAAGTGGCGATAAACACCGAACCAGAGCCTGAGCTCCGGGGCGTAGTCCGCCTTTGTCGTGGAACGGCATGAGCTAGTCGTTGGTCTTTCTCCACTCGCGAGTCATGGTGTGGAAAGTAGGTGCCGATGTCCTCGGCATAACCGATGGTGTCGCTGCTAATGACGACGTAGGGGCTGACGGAGGTGTGCTTGTTGTGGATGATGAAAGGTGGCAGCGGGAGGACGTCGCAGTGCCGGGCAGGGAGACTGCCAACGGCGTGTTCTTTTGCTCGTGTAGGCTCGACATGGTGAGCACGAAGTCAGTATCGGTGTCGAAGCGGAAGATGTAGTTGGCGTGGTCGGCGACGATGACCTTATTCTCCAATGTTGTCATGAAGAAAGTCACAGAGCGAATGAACGTCCAGAAGGACTGGCGGCCTCACAGTCACCAGGGTTGTCGGCGGCTTGATCTTGGGTGCCGCCATCTCTAAGTCAGCCTTGCAGATTCTCCTTGTGTTGGGCGTCGACGCCTTGGCGGGCGTGAGCGTCGGCACCACCTTGGTGTGCGTGGCCGCTTCTTCAGGTGTCTGGTAGAACAAGTCGACCTTAGAGAGGTCCAAGCGTCGAAGCGAATACAAGTTATTGCGCCCGTTGAACACCCTCAGGTTCAAGAAACCGCCCGCGCGACGACGTTGTCGCTTATCAAAGTCGAGTGGCACGGATGATCTACTGGCGGCGGTGAACCTGGAATAGCAGAACAGCGACGGAACGACAGGAGAGTTGGATGGGAGGTGGCCTAGAGCACGTGCAAGTCATGGCGCATTTGTACAGATCATCGTCGATGGGACCTCCTACTCGGCGACCCGCGTGTCGGAAACCGGCCGCGTGCATCCCCTCGCTCCCCAACACGCCCTTCAGGGCGGGCCCATGTGTGGGCCGGAACACCCCCTGATTTTTTCCCTTTTGTTTTGTCAACAATTCAGGATATAAAACAGTTCTAGACTTCAGAAAAGTATTGAATTTTGAAAAATGAATGAATTCAAAAAATGCTCGAGAACTCGAAAATGTTCACGAATTTGTGCAAAAATGTTCATGAATTTAAAAATAGTTAATGAATTTAAAAAATGTTAATGATTTCGAAAATGTTCACCATTTCAAGAAATGTTCACGAATTCAAAAAATGTACAAGATTTAAGAGAATGTTCACGAACTCATAAAAAATATTCACGAATTTAAAAAATGTTCATGATTTTGAAAAATTGTTAATGAATTCAAAAATGTTCACGATCTCAAAAAAAAAGTTCACCAATTCGGTAAATGTTCACAATTTAAGATAATTATCACAAATTTATAAAAAATTATGAATTGGAAAAATGTTCAAGATTTAAAAAAATCGTGAATTTAAAAAATGATCATGATTCCAAAAAATCTTCATGATTTCAAAAAAAATCATGACCTAAGACAATATTCGCAAATTTGTAAAACAATGTTCTAGATTTGAAAAAAAACTGTTCATGAATTTTAAAAATGAACATTCATGGTTTCAAAAAATAGGGTTTTTAAAAATGTTCACAAACTAAAATACTTTCGCAAATTGAAATATAAAACGAAAAAAATGAGAAATAAGTAAAAAAATAAAACCGATGAAGAAACATAAACGAAAGACGAAAAAAGAAAAAGAAAGAAAAATATAAGGAAAACCAGAAAAATCCACATGGAATGAAACCCGAAAATGGGCCGGCCCATACATAAACCAGCACGTAGGGGGGGGGTGTGGGTTACGCGTGCGGTCGAGTCGATGGCCCGTGCGCCAAATAGTATTCCCTGTCATCGATCTGCGGAGGATCGCGGCCTTTGATTGCTTCAGTCAGACTGCGTCGGAGGACGGTTGTGTGTGCCATCTTCATGCATGGGCCTAACAAATAGGGCTTCCTTCTTGTTCCTTTATGTATAAGTGCGCTTCTTAGTTAGCTCTTTAGGCACCCGTTAGCATACATTTAGCAAATGGGAACACACAGCCCTCCGCGTTGGGCCGGTCTAGATTCCCTTTGTTTATCTATTTTTAAAATGCAAAAAAAAGCGCCCTAGGAGGGAATCAAACCACCGATTTCCTGCATTGAGGGACACACTAACCACCACATCACACAACAGGATCTGATAAGTTACTCCTTTTTTATCGTTTCTTCTTCTTCTTCTTCTTCTTCTTTCCCTTTTTCATTTTTTCTTTCCTTTTTTTCATTTTCTGTTTTTTCAAAATTTTCCTTCTTCCTTACTCGATGGGGAAAAAATAAATTCATGAACTTTTTTCATTTTACGATGAACTTTTTGGAAAATTGAAGATTTGTTTTCAAATTTTGATGAAAATTTTCATTTTTTGATGAACTTATTCAAATTTTATGATTTCTTTTTGAAAACTGATGAACGTTTTTCAAATTTGATAAATGTTTATTCAAATTCGATGAACTTTTTTCCAATTTGATGAATTTTTTAAAGTTTGTGAACTTCTTTCAAATCCATGATCATTTTTGAATTCATGAATTTTTTCAATTTTTATGCAAAAAAATTGGATTTTTTGTTTTTCTATTTTTTTAGTCAATAGTTGACCAGTCAACGATTGAAATCACAGTAGATCTGAGTTGAGAGTTTTTGTACCTATTACTTTTAAGTGTTGCACACTCTATAGATGAATAGTGTAGGCTTGAATGTCAAAGAGTAGTTTTTTTCACCAAGTCAAAGTTTTCAGCAACCAAGAGTAATTGTAGTCCGCGAAGCAAGTTTGTTGAAGGTTTGGACATTGCCAGTAATGATCTATCCTAGCTGAATTCAACTGAAGTCTTATCAACATCACGTTGAAGAAGATTAGAACGAAGAGAGTTTATCTTTTGGGTTGAATCCCAAGTCCCTTCAACCAGACGTAGCTCTTTGGCAGAAGAGTGAATTGGTCTATCAAATAATCAATATCGTCTTCGAGCACCATTAGTTATTTCGACTCTATTGCAGTTCTTTCAGTAGTTTATCTTCTGTACTATGTGTTTCGATAGATAATTGTGATCATATATCTTCCTTTGTTTATTATGTGTAGCATGGCTACGCTGTTCAGTGCATTTCAATTTGCCAAGCTTAAGATAGTTTGTCTGTATGCTCGTCTCTTGATTATCTTGTGCTACTTTGTTATTCAGCTGAGTTATGCTCTGATGAACATTTCTCAGTAGGGTGTATTTAGTATCGTGATCTGTTTCGTCATATTGTCCTCCATGGTGTTTGTGTTGCTTCCTTTCTGTGTGACCATTGCTGTCGCAAGAGTTCTCTACCACTACACTAGGAAGATTATCATCGCTTTCATCGATAGTTTTGCTTAGTCGTACTGGTTTAGCCTGCTTGTCTTCATGCGCTTGTGTTGTTCCTATTGTAGTATTACTTCTGTTGTTTTGTCTCGAGAGGTTTGAAGTTTTGAAAATAATCCCATTGACCCCCCACCCCCTCCCCGCCTCTAGTTGGTATACTCTCGATCCTACACAATGTTTGTCTAGAGTCAAAGGGTACAAAAATTGTTCAAGTTTATATGAAAACTATCAACAAACACAATACCGAATTAGTTATCATTAAATACGTCATA
Source organism: Triticum urartu (assembly GCF_056163025.1). Classification (NCBI taxonomy): domain Eukaryota; kingdom Viridiplantae; phylum Streptophyta; class Magnoliopsida; order Poales; family Poaceae; genus Triticum; species Triticum urartu. Next base: position 671,974,958 of record NC_141874.1, on the reverse strand, counting down.
GAATGTACTTTCAAAAATATATCAAATTAGCATTGTAATTTTTGGTAGTTTTTCTGCAAACATGGTCTATATTTGTTATATGCCCTCGGTTAGCAGCCTTCACCGAGTGCTTGAAGGATGCACACACTCGTCATATAATCATTTCCCGGTAGTAATTTATTGGAGAGAAAAAAAATATTGCCCATCATGGCAATATTGGAGCTGAGTTTGTCAGCTCTCTCAATTCATTTTCACCCGCAAAAATAAATAAATCATTTCACCGGTCACAACACAAGTACACAAAAGAGGACATACGGTTTTGCTTTTCTCCTTTCTATTATCTTCTTCTGAGCCAAAAAAAAAAACATGCTTGTAACCTCCCTAGCCATGCAACAAGAGAAAACAGGCGTGCCACTCGTGCACTAAGAAATTCTGCCAAGATGCAAACACATCAAATTCTGCTAGCAGCAACAAAATGAATGTTCTTTTCACAAAAACAAACAAACAAATTGGATGTACAAAAAAAAAGCAACAACAAAATGAGATGAATACATGCATGTGAAAACATGAATGAAGGACTCTGAAATGAAGCACTCCCTCTGGTACATTTGTCAACCTCTACAATACCATATATACATACTATGAAACTTTATTTCATAATGAATCTAACACTATTGATCTGACATGGTAAATATTGATGCTTTTTTCTATAAGTTTGGTCAAAATAAAGATATTTTGACTTCGGACAAAACTTATACGAGGACGAGATGCATGCATGCATTTTCAAGCGGCCAGAATCTTGACGATGCATACTTTACGACAGTCTTCACTTGTGCTCTTCTGTTCGCAACAGCCCTTGAAGCAATCCAAGTTTTGTTGTATGGCATTCTTGTGGGCGGGGTTGGCCTTGATGTAGCAGAACCTCGACGCCGTGCTTGCATGCCGCGCCGAGGTCGCCGATGCAGTGCTCGCCGGCGAACTCTCCGACCGTCTTGTTGCCGGGGCAGGCCCCATGCTCGTCGACGGCCGCGCGGAGGGCGGCATGCCCCCACGGCCATGCCGTAGAAGCGAAATCAAAGTTGTCTCCATCAACCTTGGCGAGCTCGTCGAACATGCCCTTTATGGCCTTGACGCTGTCGGCATCATCGCGAGAGGTCGTCTCAACCATGGCGGTGCATGCGGGGTCCTTGCCGCAGAGCTTGGAGTACTCGCCGACGCAGGCAGACTGGTCAGCCCCCCTAGGGCATATGGACCGCCGGTGGTGATTTCTAGGGAGCTCCTATGGTACAGGCAACTGGCGCCCACTGTCGCTATCTGGTGGGCCGGCCCAGGAACATGCAGAGAAAAAACTCCTAAAAAACCTGCTCCAACAGAATTCGATCTCGCACCGTTTAGTTACGACGCAGCGTGCCTAACCAGTACATCTACTACAACCTAGTGATTCATTACAGCGCGAGAAATTTAACAACAACACTAACCGCACTATTTCTGGTACGACATTTTTTTTTGGAAAAGAAAAAGATCGCGAATTGGAAAAAATTTCATGTATTCAAAAACTTTCACCAAATTTTAAAAAAGATCACCGTGTATTACATAAAATTTCATTGTATAAAGAAAAATGTTCATTGTATATTATGAAAATTGTTCACCTTTGCATATAAAAATGTTCGTAGTGTATCATAAAAATGTTCATCGTATATTATGTAATTTTTCAACGGTTTTACTAAATGTTGAATGCATATTCAAAAATTGTTCGACACATGTATTCATATTGTTTCAAAAATGTTCATCGTGTATTATTTAAAAATGTTCATCAATTTTGAAAGAAAGTTCATCGATATGAAATAAAGTTACCAAATTGAAAAATAAATCCCGCGCTTAGCAGAAAAGAAAAAGAAAAGAAAAACAGAAAAAAGCTCTTTCCACGAAAACAGGAAATAGAAAAATGTTAAAAGCCTGTCAGTTAACACGAATTGGTAGGTTAGCCGAGTGGTTTGGCAAGCTGCGGACACGACCACATTGGAGCTAGCCGAGGGGACCTTGCAAGCGGCTCCAGCAGACGCGGAGCGTGCGCGGGGCGGCGGCTGTGAAGACGGCGGCAAAAGAGTGAGAAGACGGGAGGATGGCGGGCGAGGCGATCGACGTCTTTGCTACTGCGAAGACGACGGGAGGGTCGCGGGGACGAGGGGCCGCGGGAGGGAGGAATAGAAGATGATGAGGGAGTTGGAGACAAGTGCGTGGGAGGCGGCGCCGGACTTTGAGCGTGCCCAGGCATGGAGCGCCTCGCCGTCGTGGGTGCGGGCACCGGCACGTACTCATGAGGCAGAGTGGCGGCGGCGGTGGAGAGCACCCGTTTGTGCCTCCTGGCGGCGATGGTGACGCATGAGCTCGATGGAAGCCTGGATCTGTCCGTCCCGGTGGCGAGCACAACTCCTCCCCCGCGCAACCCTGATCATGCAGCGGGCGGTGAGCTGAGGCGCGGGTGGTGAGCCATGCGGTTGGGGACGACGTGACCCATCCTTCTGGCAGCTAGTACGGCCGGATCGATCCGCTGCCTCCCGCGTCGAGGAAGAGCACAGAGATCAAAACCGCCGCCGCCTCCTCCACCTTCTTCTCCTCCCACCCACTCCTCCCTCGAGACGACGGCGTTGGTGTGACTGCGTATGAGAGCCGAGCCAGTTCCACTCCTGCTGGCGACGCTCGTGCGGCCCGTTCCTTGGCCGGAGGCGGAGGCGGAATTGGTCGATGTCGCCTTCATCTCCAGCACCAGATCTTGCGACGAAAACCGTGTCTCGTCTCGACGGCCGGCGACGGCAAGGGTGAGAGGAAGCGGTTCTTCCTGGCTCCTCTACATCTCAGGGCCGTCGCGCTCCTCATCTCCACGTCCCTCTGCGCTGACGAGCACGGGCAGGGCTTCCCACCATGGTTCCCTCCACGCCGACGGTGAGTGTGGTGCATGCTCCTCACTACGCTGGCACAAGATGCTGCTCAGATCCGTCATGTTGGAAACCTGATGCAGACGAGTTTTTCCTTACCAAGATGCTGCTCAGATCCGTCACCCCTCCTCTCCCCTGTCCCTCCTCCTGTCTCCTAGAGGGCAGATCCCTTTGGATGCTGTCAATTTTGTATGTTGAGATGAGGTTGTTAGATTTGTTTGGTCTGATGTGAGTTTCCCCTCAACTTTTTTGGGTGGATTTTTGGTTCCTGCTACCATGGAGAACGAGCGTCGATACCCTCTGAAATTTTGCCTGTTCGTGAGCTACCTCTGGCCACATTGTTTTTGAGCAAATATTCATCATATAACATTTTTATATGTTTCTCTGTTGGTTTTGCCACAGCAAAGTAAGAAGGGAGTAGAAGGCCTGCCAAAGGAGAATGAGAATGAAGCTATGCTGCTTGAAAAAAGAAAGAATCTGCAGTCCTAACAAAGAACCTGAAACAACAATCTGGCATCGCAGCTTGTTCACTAAATTTTCAGCTTCACACATATAATCTGACTTTCAAACACTATTAATTAGAAACAATAGGATTGCAGACACCGAGTCATCATATTGGTTAACACAAGTGAGAGATGAACACAAGTGAACTTTAATTTGCCTTAGTTATGTCAGCTCCATTTTCAAAAACCATGCTTTTATGGATTGATGGTAGGACTTGGGTACATCTACTGGCAGGCATACAACTTCACAATCACTTTGACTTAATACAGATTACTAATTAACTTGCTAAATGCAGAGAAACTAAACATTCATTATGTTCTCGGCCCCTTATGCGGCAGACACACTACCATTATCAGATCAAATATAGATGACCATATTACAACCAAAGCACCCGATTACATACCATGAGTCTATAGCCTCACTTCTGCTGTAGGCAAGTGTTTAAAATACAAGGTACACCTACTAGTTTTTGTTAATATTTGTACAAACTTTGCACACTATATTAGGATGAGAAGTAAGATAAGCTTGCTACTATCAAGATGATAAAAAATGGACGTGTTGCTGATGTCCAGGACATGTTCGTACTGTAGTAGAGATTACTCTAGAGATGTTACTTGTTTCTCTATATTTCAGAACATATGCCGCTTTTGTATGTTATATGTGATTGTTGTAACATCTTTCTTAAGTTCTGAGTGCAACTGTTGTGTGTAACATCTGCCGATCTATTGCAGGCTTCCTAAAGGTACAAAAGATGATCGAGGTATGGAAGATCTTCAAGTTGCTGAAGATTTGGAAGACCTACAATTAAGTTGGTGGAATGATAGTGTCGTATGTCTTGTTTGTTGAACCTGGAGACTTGCTCTGCTCATTTTGATGGTTGCTAAGCTCATTTTGGCTGTGTGGCACATCTAAAAACATATGTACTTCTCCTTTTGTGGCACTACTTTATTTTGGTTGTGTGACACATCTGTAAACATATATGTACTTCTTTTTTGGCACAACCGGCTTATATATGGTCGTTATATTTATTGGATATACTTTACTGTTTATGATGAGGCCTATATGTTAGTTTGATTGTAGTGCATGTACAAATCGTTGGACATGTCCTGATTACCTAGACGTATATACTGATTGGATGTTGCATTAGGAATGCCTAGAACCAATTGGTGGTGAAATCAAGGTGCTGGCATAATAATTGCCGGGTAAACATGCTTGTGTAGGCAATTGAACTGCCGGCAACTCTAGTTTCATGTGCTTGACTAATCTGCCGGGAGAAAATAGACCGCTGGCAAATACGTGAGCCAGGGCAGATAAACTGCTGGGAGAAGTCTATCTGCCGGGACAAGTAATCCCCGGCAGCCGTTCTCGTGGCAGTTCTATCTGCCGCGAGAAACACTGTCTCGGCAGTTTATTTGCCCTTTAAAGTGGCTTCTCCCGGCAGTTTACCTGTCCTCGCATCAGTGTTGTGGTGTAGTGGATGCGGCCAGCACCACCACCACCACCACGAGGGTGACGGCGACGACAACACTAGCCTCCTTGCGCTCACCGGCCATCGATCTATATTGTTGTCGATTTCTACCTTCCTAGACTAGATGATGGCTTGGCACTGGTACGGTATTGATCGAGATGTTAGCCAGAGCTGCATGAGCATTTTTAAATTCATGATTTTTTTTATGTGGCTTTTTTTGGGATTTTGGATTTTTCTATTTTTTTAAAGTCAACAGTTGACCGGTCAAACTGTGAAGCGTGACTAGCGACCAACAGCGAGCACCCGTGTTGGGCCAGCCCAAGTTCGAGGCTGTGTGAGCACCAGTTAGTTCGATGAACGGGCGCTTGAAGCACCGTATAGGAGCTCCCATGGATAAGTAAAAAACACAGGCAATGTGCTAGCACATCGAAATTAGAGCCCTTTGAAACACAAACCATTTAATCCACAGCGACACGTTATGTTTCTTCACCGGCAGTATTAGAATTAGAGCACGTCGTCCAACAGCTCCCATATCTCTAAAATAAAGCCAGTGCAAATTTTAAATGTTCCTTGCGCAACATAATTAAAAGTGTGACATACACTGGCAGACTCATAGCCTTGGGATTTACCGTGTCGAATGCATTGTAATCACATGGACATCACGACCATCGTCGGCTAGGGTGAGAAATAAAATAAATGACAACATAGTGAGCCACTGTGTTAAAATAAAGTACGCTCATATATCAGGATATTGAGTCATGCTTATTTGGTTAGCTAAATTTTTTTGTCTCCCACTACAACACACGGGCATATTTGCTAGTCTCTAAAATAAAGCCAGTGCAAATTTGGGCCGGTCGGCTACGGGGCATACTATACAGCCTTTTTTGACTGTACAATACAATAGGAGTACAACCTTTCTCTTCGTCTCCAAAAAGTCAAATGCACACAAGAAAATCTAGCGAACTAGTTCAGGCGTGCTCGCCAACCGGAATCCGTGTGCGCTTGCCGGCCGACCGCACTTGTCCTCGGCTTCCCGTGCTTGCTGGTCACCCGTGCCACCATCATGACTGCCACGCGTGTTTGCCGGCCGCTCGTGCCACTACGCTCGCCTTGACTGCCTTCGCTCGCCATAGTTGCAGATCGAACACAGACGGGTTCTACCAGTCATCATGCATGGTTGCAGCATCCTGGCGTCACCGTCTCCGACTCGTCGCCGCCATCGACTTGCACCGCCATGTCCGGCAAAAAATATCTAAAGCAACAAAAACCTCCAGATCAGATCAGTACTCGGTTGAAACAAAAAGATTTACTGTTTCCAGCCAAAATCTAAAACAACAGCAGTACTCGATTGAAGCAAAAGGATTTGCCGGTTTCAACAAAACTTAATGATGGTTCCAGCAAAAACCTCAACATAGAAAATGAATTATCCAGCTCCAGCAAAAATAACGTTGGTTCCAGCAAAACAACCTCACAACAAAAAACACCAGTGCCAATTGTAGCAACAAAGAAAGTCAGTTCCAGCAAAAATAAAGGACGGTTCCAACAAAAAATGCGTCGCGTCACGAGGGCGGGTCCGGTTCTAGGACCAGGGAACACTGGTTCCAGCATCAGGGAACTCTGGTTGCCGCTTCCTAGTCGGCTGGTTCCAGCATCGCTGCCCGAGCAGGCACCGGTCACTGCCGTCGCGTACCATGGTGACCCAGCGGGTGCGCGAGCTTGCAGCCCGGTCATCTTTGGGCACCACTGGTTATTTTTACCCCACTACAGTTCTTTCAGTAGTTTATTTTCTACGCGCTTTGCCCCGATAGATAATTGTGATCATATATCTTCCTCTGCTTATTATGTGTACCATGACTATGTTGCTTGGTGTATTTCAATGTGCCGTGCTTAAGATAGTTTGTCTATATGCTCATCTATTGATTCTCTGGCACTACTTTGTTATTCAACTAAGTTATGCTGTGATGAACATTTCTCGGTAGGGTGTATTTTGTATCGTGATCTGTTTCGTCATATTGTCCTTCCATGCTGTTTGTGTTGTTTCCTTTCTGTGTTACCATTGTTGTCGCGAAAGTTCCCTGCTACTATTCTAGGAAGATTATCATCGCTTTCATCGAAAGTTTTGCTTAGTCGTATTGGTTTAGCCTATTTGTCTTCATGTGCCTGTACTTACTTTGTTTCAGTGTTCCTATTGTAGTATTACTTCCGCTGTTTTGTCCCGAGAGATTGAAATTTTGGAAAGAAATTTTAAATCTTCCATTGACCTCCACCCCAAAATTTTGTTCAAGTTTATATGACACCTATCAACAAACACAATACCAAATTAGTTATTCTTAAATACATCATAGAATGTAGTTTCTAAATTATAGCAAATTAGCATTGTAATTTTTGGTAGTTTTTCTGCAAATATGGTCTATATTTTTTATATGCACTTGGTTTAGGTGGCCTTCACCGAGTGCTCGAAGGGCAATATTGGAGCTGAGTCTCTCAGCCCTCTCAATTCATTTTCACCCGCAAAAATAAATAAACCATTTCACAGGTCACAAGACAAGTACACAAAAGAGGACATACGAGTTTGCTTTTCTCCTTTCTATTAGGGCAGTGATCTGGGCCGGCGCACCGGCCCAACGGTTGGGCCGGTCGAGCCCCACCCGTCAGATCTGGTGCCCTTGCCGTCAGATCCCTTCATCCCACACCTTCTTCTTCAACCTCCCGCACGGGAAAAGGGACATGCCCGCCTCGTGCACGTCGACGCCCCAGCACGCGCTGACCGGCTCGCCTTGCCTCCTCACCGTCGGCCACCCTCGCCGTCGGTCGCCTGCGGTCGCCGCCCTCACCTATGTCGCCTTCGTGTGTTTCCTAACCTCCGTGGATGCAGCAGCGTGCGGCCATGTTGCAGCCCTTGTAGCTCCGGTGCCACCGCTCGCAATTCCAGTGCACGACGGCCGCGCTCCGGTGGCGATGGTTCGCCGGACACAGCACCCCGACAGTTGCAACTTCTCTGATTCTGCAGAGTCTGGTTGTTGCTTTCTCTCTCAAAGGTTGAAGCTTTTTCCTCTATGGTAGAAGCTTTTCTGTAAATGATTGAAACTTTTTTCTTTTTGAGCAGCGTCTGGGTGAAAACTTTTCTCTATCGTTCGGTTGAACCATTTTTCATCAAAGGTTGTAGCATTTTATATAGACGGTTGTAGCTTTCCTCGATAGCATTGAACGCTTACAGCTTTCTGTATATACGGTTGAAGCATTTTTAATCTTGGGTTGAAGCTTTCCTGTCAACGGCTGCAGCACTCGCCAGCCTCCCCAGCTATCGCGCATCTCTGATTGAAGCAAAAAATACCATCGGTTCCAGCAAAAAATCTTTATGGTAGTAGCAAAACCAAAACACAGCTGTAGCAAAAAATGGTCATCCGTCGTCTCGCCGTGATGTCGAGGTTCCAGCAAATTTGCGTCGTGGGGTGCAGTCCTGCCATGGCTGGTTGCAGCTCCGGCGTGGCCGGGTCCGGCGAGGTAGGGAGAGCTCCAATGCACGCGGATCCGCGCGGATCTGGTCGAGGGCGGCCAGATCCGCTGAACGGCGGCGCGCCTAGGAGGCCTGCGACGCGAGGCGATGCGTTGACCATGGCAGCAGGGAGAGAGAAAGAGAGAGATGCGTGAGAGGAAGAAGAGAAAAAGGAGGAGGACTAGTCGTCTCGGGTCCATCGCGCCACGTGGTTGCTCGCGAGTGGGTCGCATCGCGCGCGCGTGGACTTGACCGGCCGAAGCTTCGGCCGGTGCCTCGGCCCCAAACGTTTCCCTTTCTATTATCTTCTTCTGACCCTCCCCAAAGAAAACATGCTTGTAACCTCCCTAAATAGCCCCCATGCAGCAAGAGAAAACAGGCGTGTCCTGATTTTGTGCCACTCGCGCATGCACTAAGGCAAGAAACTCTGCCAACATGCAAACACATCTATAGGAGTAGCTAGCTAGCAAAATGTAACGTGAGGTTAGAGATGATCCAAAAATTATATACCACTCTTTCTTTATGGCTTCTCCAAGAAGAGCAACAACAAAATGAAATTTATTTTCGCAACAAAAAAAACAGACAAAATAAATGTTGAAGAAAAAAAAGCAACAACAAAATGAGATGAAAACACGCGCATGTGAAAACAAACATGCATGAATGAGGCACTCTGAAATGAAGGAAACACCCTGCCTCAAGTACAAGGAAGGAAGGAAGGAAGGAAGGAATGCATGCATGCATTTTCATTTTTCAAGCGGCCGGACACTTTTCATTGTTGTGGAGGATGCAGTCTTCACTTTTCTTCTTCTGCGCTAAACACTCCTTGAAGCATTTCAAGTTTTGCTGTATGGCTTTCTTGTCGGCGGGGGTGGCCTTGATGTAGCAGAATCTCGACGCCGCACCGCCGCATTCGATGTAAGCTTCGTCGCTGCAGCTGGGATCCTTGCATGCCGCGTCGAGGTCCGGGATGCAGTGCTCGCCGGCAAAATCTCCGACCGTCTTGTTGCCGGGGCAGGCCCCATGCTCGTCGACGGCATGGCCGAGGGCCACGTGCCCCCACGACATTGCCGTAGAAGCATAACCATAGTTGTCTCCACCGACCTTGGCCAGCTCGTCAAACATGCCCTTGATGGCCTTGACGCTGTCGGCATCATCGTGGCAGGTCGTCTCGACCATGGTGGTGCACGCGGGGTCCTTGTTGCCGCAGAGCTTGGAGTACTCGCCGACGCAAGCAGACTTGTCATCCCCCTTGACCACCGGCATGGATGATGCGGCCACCACCACCACGAGGGTGACGGCGAGGAACGACCCGCCAGCGCGCGCACCGGCCATCGATCAATCTTGTTGTCGATTTCTACCTTTCTGGACTAGATGGTGGCTTACGGTGTTGATCGAGATGCTAGCTACAGCTGCATTATCTTCTATCCTCATATCTATCTATCTAGTGTATATATATATATATATATATATATATATATATATATATATATATATATATATATATATATATATATATATGGATGGCCCAGAGAGAGTCGGGTGATGTGATTGTGAGGCCATGAGCCATTAGAGCTCCATACATGCATGCATGCATGCCAAATTTAAATTGGTGCATGCACTTGTACTACTAGACCTTGCAAAACGCTCACCCACACATGTGTTGGCTGCAGATGATACCAACAACAACTTTTGCTTGAGCCTTTTTTTTTCTAACTAAAAAAAGGAAAACGGAAGGGGCAAATTTTGTTTTCTTTCTTCTTGTCTCTTTTTAATGGTCAGAAAACAAGTTGTACTGCTGAGTAGATATTTTGTGCCGCTACACATTTTTACACAAATATAAAAATATGATGAGTTTAATTATAGAACAAGATGGATAGACATCGTCTACTACTAGTTTTAAGCTGACATTACACTACATTGTAATGTTGTGGGCACGGGTATTGGCGGGCGTCAGCATTGGCAGCACCTTGGCATGCGCGGCCGCCTCTTGTGCCATCGGGTTAAGAAAATTCATCTTGGAGAGATCCTTTGCTGTGCATCCTTTTTTTCGAAAAGGGGGAGTCCCCGGCCTCTGCATCAGAACGATGCATACGGCCACAAGATCTTTGCTGTGCACCCTACGTCCTTGATCAGATGGCGTATGGACCATAGTTCTCAATTTTTACTGAATAGGTGTTTTCACTTGATACTTCGCCCTTTTTAGAAACCCAAGTCTACGATTGGCGTCCATGATTCATTTTGAGAAACCCAACAGATTTTTTTTTCTTGATACGTTCCTTTGTACTGACGTCCATGATGCATTTACTACTGTTGATCTGATCTAAATGACTGCTTCAACGTAATCAACAACCAGTTGCTTGGCGTGCCACATGATATAATTAGTTAGTTTGGGTTCGTTGGTACTTGCGATTTGTGTTTGGCACCATGTCGTATCCTACTCAACTCCCTTAGTATGGACCTCGTGTCGCGAATACGATCAATCGATTGATGATGCAACTAGAGAGAGATTGACAACCGCCGCGGCGGCTCTACTCCAGGTTCCACGCAGACCGATGACGACCAGGTGGTTGATTGCCGGAGATGAGCAGCGGCATCCGGCGGTTCGTGAACCTAGTGGTGCATGATGGACACAACCACGTGTATTTGCTTCGACGCTTGGACCTCTCCGATGGACTTGTTTCACCGGACGGCAGATGAGGCGGCCGCGCATGGTAAGTTGTTGCCAACACTGATGCTTGCGAAGGCCTCAGCGCCCTACATGAGAAGGATCTGCAAGGCTGACCTGGCGCCGCCGCCTCGTATCCGGACGCCGGCAAACGGGCTGCTCATTAAGCTACCGGAAGTATCGTGCGGCCTGCCGACCCATCACCGCATTCATTTCCAGGACAAGATCGTCTTGGGCAACCGCGCGAACCGCATGTTCCACTTTGACGCCGGCGAGGGCCGCCGCTGGATCCAAAGCCTGCCAAGCCTCCACGATCGAGCTTAAGCACTCGACGCTGTCCATTGCCGTCACTCTGTCGGACTTGCACCTCCATGACGGCCAAGATGGCGGCGACCTGTACATCATTGATAGGATCCTCCATCCGGACATGCATGTCGGAGGCGAAGCCGCGGTTCGAGGCCCTGGTGTGGAGGGCGGAGCACCCACGCTCCTTTTGTAGCAGTACCTGGCACTGCGACATCCCCCCGCTGCCGCCGTGGTTCATCCACCAGAAGCACGCCTATGTCTGTGGTCACGCTAGCTCTCGTCGGCGGCGACACCATCTGCTTCTCAGCGCCGACACCATCTGCTTCTCAGCATTGCGACTCGCGAGTGGTAAGGCTGGCGACTGGGTTTTGCCGTTCCAGGGCAAGGCGGAGTATGTTCCAGAGCTTGGGCTCTGGTTCAGCAAATCAAGCTGCCTCCCTTGCGGTGCGGACATCTCTGGCGTCATGGGAGGGGAGGAGCCGTCGCGAGAGAAATTGCGGATCTGGGTGGATGATGACATTGCCGGAACCGAGTTTGACGACCTTGGAGCGAATTTTGTGTAGCTCCAAGGTCGTAAACCTCGGTTCCGACAGGTTCATCGCTGTAGACTTGTTGGATGCCATGGTATTCCACAAGGATTGCAATGAGATGGCCCTCTTCACCGCACCGGTATGGAGGTAGTGTACGATGACGACCACAGCAAGGGCAATGCCAAGAATGCTGGCAAACACAATGACCACTACACTAGTGGCACCAATGACTCTGGCAACGAGAATGGCAAAAACGACAGCAAAGTCAAAGGGATGATGCGTGGCCTGTGTATGGTTAAGCACAAATCAAAACGTTACATGTTTAACGTGCAACAGAGTACCGATGCGGTGCTATAAATGCATGATCCTCCGATGCATTTGTCCGTCCGTGCGTACGAAGAAGACTCGCCCAAAGCCCACAATAGACCCATCCAGATCCAGCTAGGTCACAGTCAAACAACCCAGGCGCGCCCGAGATCTGCCTAGAATCCGCCTACATCTAGGTTGTGATTTATCATATTTCGCCGTTTCTACCTATCTTAGGACGGAACCTAGGCCAGTTCAAAGCAATTCGCCCGGTCTGAGGCCCGACTTAGGCACTGCCTCCCTCCCCGCTGTGCAGTTTGCTATACAGTAGGGCTTCATTCTCTTCGCTAATGTAAATAAGGGTGCTTCCAATTTGGCGCTCCAGGCACCTCCTCTCAGTTGACCAACAACTTGTCTTCCACATCTAATTCACGAAATCTCCGATCACAAAGAATAGGTTACCATTGTGAACAACTCATATTGTGGGTCTCATACCCATCTCCCTCGATGCATTATCTATCACATTACGTGATAGACCCTTAGTAAAAGGATCTGCCAGATTTTTAGACGTTTGGATATAATCCAACGCAATAACTCCGGAGTTTTTCATTTTCCTGACAGATTTTAACCTTCTCTGAACATGTCTTGATGACTTCATGTTATCCTTTGAGCTGCTCACTTTCGTGATCACAGTTTGATTGTCGCAGTTCATAAGGACATCCGGTACAGGTTTCTCAACAACTGGCAAGTCATTCAAGAGCCGGCGAAGCCAATCTGCTTCAACCGTAGCTGTATCTAGTGATGTGAGTTCTGCTTCCATTGTTGACCTCGTTAAGATGGTTTGCTTGCAAGACTTCCAAGAAACAGCGCCACCTCCATGAGTGAATACATAACCGCTCGTGGCCTTTATCTCATCAGCATCTGAGATTCAGTTTGAGTCACTATACCCTTCAAGCACCTTTGGATGCCTGGTGTAGTGAATTCCATAATTTGCAGTGCCTTTCAAATAACGCAAAACTCTCTCTAGAGCTTTCCAATGCACATCTCCTGGTTTTGAGACAAACCGACTCAGTTTGCTAACAGCAAAAGACATGTCAGGTCTTCTAGCACTTGCTAAGTACATAAGTGAGCCAATAATCTGGGAATATTTTAATTGATCTCTAGCAATTCTTCGATTCTTTTGAAGTAACACACTCGCATCATATGGTGTTGGAGAGGGCTTGCAGTCACTATAGCCAAAGCGACTCATGATCTTTTCCACACAGTGAGATTGAAGCAATGTAATCCCACCATCATCGTCTCTCAACAACTTGATGTTTAGAATGACATCAGCCACTCCTAAATCCTTCATCTCAAAACAACGAGATAGGAAATCCTTGACCTCCTTAATAACATTCAGATTTGTTCCGAAAATCAGTATGTCATCAACATACAAGCACAGGATAACTCCCTCGCCCCCACCGTGGCGATAGTACACACATTTGTCAGCTTCGTTCACAACAAAGCCTGCAACTGTTAAAATTCTTTCAAACTTCTCATGCCACTGTTTGGGTGCTTGCTGAAGTCTGTACAAAGACTTTAGCAACTTGCACACTTTCCCTTCCTGACCATCTAGTACAAACCCATCTGGTTGTTCCATATAAATTTCCTCGTCCAACTCTCCATTTAGGAAAGCAGTCTTAACATCCATTTGATGAACGAGAAGACCATGCGAGGCAGCTAGTGAAAGTAGAACTCGAATAGTGGTCAGTCGAGCCACAGGTGAGTAAGTATCAAAGAAGTCTTCACCTTCATTTTGGGTATAACCCTTAGCCACGAGCCGAGCCTTGTACTTTACAATAGTACCATCAGGCCTAAGCTTCTTCTTGAATACTCATTTGCATCCTATAGGTTTGCACCCATCAGGACGATCAGTTATCTCCCAGGTTTCATTCGTCAAGATGGAATCCATCTTGCTACAAACCGCTTCCTTCCAGTAGTCAGCATCTTCAGATGCATAGGCCTCTGAAATAGAACTGGGAGTGTCATCTATGAGATACACAAGAAAATCATCACCAAAGGACTTTGCAGTCCTCTGTCTCTTGCTCCTAGTAGGAACTTCATTGTTCTCCTCCACAGGACTTTCAAAGTGTTCCATCGAAATGGCAGGTTCGGTAATTGTAACCGGTTCCTGATTCGATGAACTAGGCATCTCCTGATTATATGAGGTAGCCATATCCTTCATGGGAAAGATATCTTCAAAGAAAGTCACATCATTCGACTCCATGATCGTACCGACATGCATGTCAGGTACCTCAGATTTTACAACCAAGAATCTATAGCCAATGCTATGAAAAGCATATCCCAGGAAAACACAATCCACAGTCTTTGGTCCAAGCTTCCGCTTCTTTGGAATTGGAACATTGGCTTTCGCCAAACAACCCCATGTTCGTAGATAAGAGAGTTTTAACCTTTTCTTCTCCCATTCCTCGAATGGAGTTATCTCTTTGTTCTTTGTGGGAACTTGGTTTAGGACATGACATGCAGTCAATATCGCCTCCCCCCACCATGCCTTGGAGAGACCCGAAGTGTCTAACATGGCATTAACCAAATCTGTTAGAGTACGGTTCCACCCCATTTGACTGAGGTGAATAGGGAGGCGTCCTCTCATGGATTATACCATGTTCCGCACAAAAAGCATCAAATTCATTGGAAAAATACTCTCCACCACGGTCGGACCTAAGCCTCTTGATTTTTCGATCAAGTTGGTTTTCCACTTCAGCTTTATAGATCTTGAAAAAGTTCAAAGCCTCATCCTTAGATTTCAGAAGATACACATGGCAGTATCTAGTGGAGTCATCAATTAACGTCATGAAATATTTCTTTCCACCTTTTGTCAACACACCATTCATTTCACATAGATCTGAATGTATGAGCTCTAGTGGTGCAAGATTTCTTATTTCCGCAATCGTGTGAGACTTACGAGGTTGCTTAGCTTGCACACACACTTGACACTTAGATCCCTTGACGGTGGTGAAACTAGGGATTAAGTTCAACTTCGCTAGTCGCGACATGCAACCAAAGTTAACATGACAAAGACGTGAATGCCACACATTGGATTCACTATTGTTGCAAATATGATTAACAACTTAATTGCAAACGTCTGATAAGGATAAACGAAACAAGCCTCCTGACTCATAGACTTTACCAACAAAGGTTCCATACTTGGATATTACAAATTTATTCGACTCAAAGACAAGCTTGTAGCCATCTCTACACAGAAGAGATCCGCTAACAAGATTTCTATTGACGGAGGGGACATAATGCACGTTCTTCAGCTGCACGATCTTCCCTGAAGTAAACTTCAGATCGACCGTGCCAACACCACGAACAGAAGCACTTGAACCGTTGCCCATCAGCACGGTTGAAGTCCCTGCAGTCTGATAAGACGAAAACATGGAAATATCACCGCATACATGCACATTAGCACCCGTGTCAATCAACCAATTAGGAGAATGACATACTGAAAGAATAGTGGGAAATATACCATACCCAGCATCCTTCATGTTAGTGTCTCCAATGACAACATTAGCGGTCTTGCCGCCTTTCCCAGGATGACGCTTGTCATAGCGATTAGGGCAACTAGGAGCCCAATGATCAGGATCCCCACACACATGACAAGCACCTTTCTTCTTGTCATTCTTCTTCTTGAAGTTCGTGTGTTGCACAGCTTTGTTCTTTCTATCAAACATTGCTTTACCATCAAACTTGCCCTTTTTCTTGAACTTGTGGGGCTGGAAGTTCTTCTTCTGTACCAGATTGGCACTAGATCCTCCCTCAATACCTCGAGCATGTGTGTCCTTTGCTCTCGCCTTTTCTTCCACATCAAGAGCGCCAATGAGATCCGGGGCGGAAAACTCCTGCCTCTTATGTTTCAGCAAGGTAGCAAAGTTCCTCCACGAAGGAGGAAGCTTAGTGATGATACCTCCGGCAACAAACTTGTCCGGTAGCATACAACTGAAGTGCTCAAGTTCTCTAGCAAATGAATGTATCTCATGAGCTTGCTCAACCACAGAGCGCTCTTCAGTCATCCTGTAATCATAGAATTGCTCCATGATGTACAGCTCAGTGCCAGCATCCGAGACCCCAAACTTGGCCTCGAGTACATCCCACGTATCTTTTCCATTATCAATTGACGCATAAGCATCAACTATGTTCTCACCAAGAACACTCAAAAGAGCAGCCTTAAACAGAGTATCCATTTTCTGAAAAGCTTGTGCCTGTTGAGCATCAAGCTCTCCTTCAGGTTTGCCGAGAGTGGCGTCATAGCAACTCATGGTTTGAAACCATAAGACTGCTGTCGGTGTCAAAACCGGCGGATCTCGGGTAGGGGGTCCCGAACTATGCGTCAAGGCCGGATGGTAACATGAGACAAGGGACACGATGTTTTTACCCAGGTTCAGGACCTCTAGATGGAGGTAATACCCTACTCCTGCTTGATTAATATTGATGATATGGGTAGTACAAGAGTAGATCTACCACAAGATCAAGGAGGCTAAACCCTAGAAGCTAGCCTATGGTATGATTGTTGTGTATGGAGTTGATTGCCTACGGACTACAACCCTCCGGTTTATATAGACACTGGATAGGGTTAGGGTTACATAGAGTCAGTTACAATGGTAGGAGATCTTGAATATCCGCATCGCCAAGCTTGCCTTCCACGCCAAGGAAAGTCCCATCCGGACACGGGACGAAGTCTTCAATCTTGTATCTTCATAGTCCAGGAGTCCGGCTGAAGGTATAGTCCGGCTACCCGAACACCCCTAATCCAGGACTCCCTCAGTAGCCCCCGAACCAGGCTTCAATGACGATGAGTCCGGCGCGCAGATTGTTCGGCATTGCAAGGCGGGTTCTTCTCCAAATCTTGTGTACCTGTAGGAGTAGTAGTAGTAGGAGGAGGAGTAGTAGTAGTAGTAGTAGGAGTAGTAGTAGTATTTAGGGGCTATTTTGTTCGGTTCATCTGACTATAGATGTGGTGGAACTGTACAACGTACTCAAAATTAGCAAGTATATATAGTTCAACTAGTTATTTCAGTACGTGGTTGGCAACAATTGGGGAGAAGTTTGGTCGGTTCAGCTGTCGAGTTGAACTATCTGTATAAATTAAGAAGGAATGCTTAATCTATGAATGAAATATATGCTTAATTACTAAATTTTAGTTGGAAAAATTAGATACTGCTAGTGATTTTTAGCTTCATATTTTGACAAATCGCAGTGTCACAAGGATTGACAAATCTTACCAAATTGTTTGTACGTGGTTGCATATGGGTCATCCAAAACAACTGTTTGCATTGAAGGGGTGCACAAATCCTGCACTGCTCTCACTTTGCATACGGGTGTTCTATTTAAAACGTTTGTGATAAAGAGCGGCAGAAATCCTGCTCGACACATTTTCTCTTGTCTTCCTGGGGAAGCTGTCGTTTTGCATACGGGTGTTCTAACTAAAACGTTTGCATTGAGTGTTTTATATTTTAAAAGCGAATTAAACTGCGGCATGGGCGCCATTAATGGAGAGGATGCGAGCAAGGCGGGCGGTCATGGAAGTCAAAGGGATCGCTTCGCAGTGAGCCTGCGCAGCGTATAACTCGCATGCTTCTTGGTGAGCCTGCACACTCGAGGACAGCTTGCACGCCTCTCGGTCAGCCTGTGCACCGGACGGCGCTCGCACGCCTCCCGTTCAGTCAAGGTCAAGCAGCTGTCCGCACGACACCTCCTACAGCCATTAAAACCAAGACACGTGGCGTCAGGTGAATGGTTAATAGAATTTTGGATTTACTACAAATTAAAAACCAGGCATCTCAATGTTTTACCGGCAATCAACGGTGCCCTGGTGTTTGAAATTCATTCCCATTTCTTGCATGGGACCTAAGCATGCACCCACGGACACATATTTGATTTTACAACCAATTTATATGCACTGGAGCATGTGCATGTAGTTCAAATTTGAATTACGCACATAAATGCATTGAAAACTCAGTTAATGCATAAAAATGTCCAAACGAACCGCGAAAAATCACAAACATTCACACAACACTCCTGCTGTTCTATGTTGACATGAGAAAAAAATTGAAAGCAATAACAGGCAATGGATATCGTTTTGTCCCCAAAGGAGGGACGTTCCCTACCTAAAACCATCATGCTTCTTGTGAGAAGCTCCGGTTTGTGAGAAGCATATACCCAAACCTGCCCCAAATGGGACAAAATTTGTACCACGACATGTTGATGCCGCTCCATTATAGCATGCCAAGTTTCATCAATTTCAGACGAGTTTTGGATTTACTAGGATTTAAAAACAAGGCATCTCAATATTTTGCCGGCAATCAACGGTGCCCTGGCGTTTAAAATTCATTCCCATTTCTTGCATGGGACCTAAACATGCACCCAAGGACACATATTTGATTTTTCGACCAATTTATATGCAATGAAGCATGTGCATGTAGTTCAAAATTGAATTATGCACATAAATGCATTGAAAACTCAGTTAATGCATGAAAATGCCCAAACGAACCCCGAAAAATGACAACAATTCACACAACACTCCTGTTGTTCTATGTTGACATGAGAAAAAAATTGAATCAATAAGAGGCAATGGATATCATTTCGTCCCCAAAGGTGGGACGTTCCCTACTGAAAACCATCATGCTTGTTGTGAGAAGCTCCGGTTTGTGAGAAGCATATACCCAAACTTGCCCCAAATGGGACAAAATTTGTACCACGGCATGTTGATGCCGCTCCATTATAGCATGCCAAGTTTCATGAATTTTAGACGAGTTTTGGATTTACTAGAATTTAAAAACCAGGCATCTTAATGTTTTGCCGGCAATCAACGGTGCCCTGGTGTTTAAAATTCAATCCCATTTCTTCCATGGGACCTAAGCATGCACCCAAGGACACAGATTTGATTTTTCGACCAATTTATATGCAATGGAGCATGTGCATGTAGTTCAAAATTGAATTATGCACATAAATGCATTGAAAACTCAGTTAATGCATAAAAATGTCCAAACGAACCCCGAAAAATCACAACAATACACAAAACACTCCTGTTGTTCTATGTTGACACGAGAAAAAAAATTGAAGCAATAAGAGGCAATGGATATCGTTTCGTCCCCAAAGGTGGGACGTTCCCTACCGAAAACCATCATGCTTGCTGTGAGAAGCTCCGGTTTGTGAGAAGAATATACCCAAACCTTCCCCAAATGGGACAAAATTTGTACCATGGCATGTTGATGCGCTCCATGATAGCACGCCAAGTTTCCTGAATTTTAGACGAGTTTTGGATTTACTAGAATTTAAAAACCAGGCATCTCAATGTTTTGCCGGCAATCAACGGTGCCCTGGTGTTTGAAATTCATTCTCGTTTCTTGCATGGGACCTAAGCATGCACCCAAGGACACAAATTTGATTTTTCGACCAATTTATATGCAAGGAGCTTGTGCATGTAGTTGAAAATTGAATTGTGCACATAAATGCATTGAAAACTCAGTTCATGCATAAAAATGTCCAAACGAAGCCCGAAAAATCACAAACATTCACACAACACTCCTGTTGTTCTAAGTTGACACGAGAAAAAAAATTGAAAGCAATAAAAGGCAATGGATATCGTTTCGTCCCCAAAGGTGGGACGTTCCCTACCGAAAACCATCATGCTTGTTGTGAGAAGCTCCGGTTTGTGAGAAGCATATACCTAAACCTACCCCAAATGGGACAAAATTTGTACCATGACAAAGTTTCATGAATTTTAGACGAGTTTTTGATTTACTAGAATTTAAAAACCAGGCATCTCAATGTTTTGCCGGCAATCAATGGTGCCCTGCTGTTTGAAATTCATTCCCATTTCTTGCATGGGACCTAAAGATGCACCCAAGGACACATATTTGATTTTTCGACCAATTTATATGCAACAGAGCATGTGCATGTAGTTCAAAATTGAATTGTGCACATAAATGCATTGAAAACTCAGTTAATGCATAAAAATTTCGAAACGAACCCCGAAAAATCACAAACATTCACACAACACTCCTGTTGTTCTGTATTGGCACGAGAAAACAAATTGAAAGCAATAAGAGGCAATGGATATCGTTTTGTCCCAAAAGGTGGGACATTCCCTACCGAAAACCATCATGCTTGTTGTGAGAAGCATATACCCAAACCTGCCCCAAATGGGACAAAATTTGTACCACGGCATGGTGATGCCGCTCCATGATAGCATGCCAAGATTCATGAATTTCAGACGAGTTTTTGATATACTAGAATTTAAAACCCGGCATCTCAATGTTTTGCCGGCAATCAACGGTGCCCTAGTGGTTGAAATTCATTCCCATTTCTTGCATGGGACCTAAGCATGCACCCAAGGACACAGATTTGATTTTTCGACCAATTTATATGTACTGGAGCATTTGCATGTAGTTCAAATTTGAATTATGCACATAAATGCATTGAAAACTCAGTTAATGCATAAAAATATCCAAACGAACCCCGAAAAATCACAAAAATTAACACAACACTCCTATTGTTTTATGTTGACACGAGAAAATATTTGAAAGCAATAAGAGGCAATGGATATCGTTTCGTCGCCAAAGGTGGGACGTTCCCTACCGAAAACCATGATGCTTGTTGTGAGAAGCATATACTCAAACCTGCCCCAAATGGGACAAAAAATTTACCACGGCATGTTGATGCCGCTCCATGATAGCATGCCAAGTTTCATGAATTTTAGACGAGTTTTTGGTTTACTGGAATTTACAAACCAGGCATCTCAATGTTTTGCCGGCAATCAACGGTGCCCTGGTGTTTGAAATTCATTCTCATTTCTTGCATGGGACCTAAGCATGCACCCAAGGACACAGATTTGATTTTTTGACCAATTTATATGCACTGGAGCATGTGCATGTAGTTCAAATTTGAATTGTTCACCTGAAATGCATAGAAATCCAATTTAATGTATTAAATATTCAAACGAACCCTGAATAATTCCAATTCTTTTATGAGACACATATAGTTGCATGTTCACTCCAGATAAAAGGTCTAGCAATTCAAACACCGTCCATTGCGGCTGTGACCCCATTATGTAATTCAAATCAAGATGAAAAATCAAGTAGATCGCACACAGTTTATTATCAGCAACCGTGTGAGATGCAACACAAAATATCCTGGAGCACCGTCGGTGTATAGTACGCCTATGGCTTACGCGAGAAGGTGCGTCAACTATAGTCCACAGCCGGCGTCTCAAGCACACTAGCTCGCTCCCCAAATATCATTTCACTGTTCAATCATCGCCGGTGAAAGATGGGCACGTGGACCCGCGTCGTGAGGGCAACTTTGGTGCCCCACTTCAGCAAGAGCGCGACCGCAGCTGCTTTGCGCGTGCTAACAAGGTGCATGAGCGCGGCCGCAATCTGCGACCGGGTGGCAAAGGTAGCCCAAACGGCCGCTAGTGCTTATCAGGTGGCGGCAGCAACATCTGCCTCGGGGATAGCAACTGGCGAGAGCGGCACAACAGTTGTCCAATCCGCAACGGCGGCCTTAGCCCTGATGGAGGCCTCCCACGACCATGTCGAGGCCACCCACACCCAGCTCCTAGCGGTCACCGCACAAATCGAACGAAGCTTCTCCGACAACAATCGACAACCCATGGCCGAAGAGCTGGCAATCGCCGAGAGCGCTCGAGCAGCCGTTCCTTCCTCCGCCGCATACCTTGCGACGACGGAGCCCATCTAAGCCCAGATCGCGTCCGCCCACGCCCAGATCATGGCGGCCTTTTCCAAAGAGATGGCGGACACGAATGGCGAGATGCTTGCCGAGTATGGTGCGATGGATGCCATGGAGCCCCTTCCACAGGAGACCGCCGGGCGCGGGCTGGACACGACGAGCACCAGCCGTAGTAGTACTCTTTGTTTTTTTTTAATTAAGAGTGCCGGTCTTTAATTTGTTATAATAATGTTTAGGTCAGCTAGCTCTGTTTAATTGCTGAACTTGCTCGATTAAGAAGTGTGCGTGTGCTGTCCTTTGTGTACCCAAATTATACAATGACGTGGATGACCACTGTAACCATGGAAATTTGAACCAAAACTTTTGACGTTCAAACTCATCACACACATGTTAAGCTATCTAAATCGTTTGTGATGTCCACATATCATACACAGTTCTGAATAAGGGACCGTGTCTGATGACACTTTGCGCTCCAGTTTTTTCGCTGAAGCGATTCCAAATTTTCGGCTTCCGCGGAAATATTTCCCCTCTTTCCGCCTTCCTTTCCAAGTTGAAACCTTCACTCCTTGCTTCCAGTGCCGCCTCCTCATCGGTGACCCTCCTTCACACTGCTCGGCCTCCTCTATCCAGGCAGGTAATCCACACCCGACCCCCATCCTCCTCCTCCTTCCACATCCCACATGCCCAGACACCTTCCACCCAAATCACCGACCCCTCCATCAAATAAGCGCCGGCCTAAGCCATGGTGCATGCAGTATGGCCACGACCTCAAGGGGCATTTGGCAGCGAAGAAGCAAATCGCGGCCGCAGGCGCGGATGAGGATGCGATGGCTGCCATTCGTGCCGATCCCAGATCTTGAAGGAGCACCTTGCCATTTGCTAGCTACGCCGGTTAAGCATGCTTGGTTTACCCGTTGCGTGTGCTGCTCCTGCCTTTCCTTCATAAATTCTAGTGAATTGTGCTGTCTAATTTACCATGCAATCTGTTACTCTAGTGTATATGTTCTATATATCATGCAGTGTGGTGCTCACTTATTAACTATTTTGTTAATTAGTTGACGTCTTCAGTTAACTGTTTGGTTCAATTCTGCAAATGTGATGTTCAATTCTTCAAGCTGCAAATTTGTATTGTCTTTACAAAATTGTGGGTGCATTCTGTTATTGTGTACCATGTGAGGAATAAATTGAATTTGGTTGTAGTAAATACATGAGAAACAATTACAATTGCTACAATTGGCTGTAGTTAACTGTTTGGTTAACTATCTGATCTTCTATTAGGAGTATGTTATATTTTGCAATGTGCTACTCAGTTAATATTTGGTTCATTTATTGTGGTGTTTAGTTAACTGCTTGGTTCAATTCTACAATGCAATGTTCAATTGTCGTGGGTAGAATTTTGTATTATTGTGCATGTGAGGAATAAATCAAATTTGGTTGCACTTAATACATGAGAAACATATACAAGTGTTATATTTCCTAATTCTTAATCATGCTTGGTTTGGGTAAATGGGTTTTCCGTGTGGCTTGAATTAATCTGATGAATCTGCAATGTGCTTATTTTTCATCAACATATTTTACTGATAGCATGCGTACCCTTACTTAACCTGATGACTAACTACCTTATATGTATTGCAGGGAAACAATGGGAAGCACTGAGGTTTACAATCGAGATAGGACGTGCATGATCCGTTGTCTAATAGCACATTATTGTGCAATTGCAGGAACCATTCTAATATTTAGGTTTTTAACAATTTGGTCTTGCACATGTAGGTCCTGCTGTCAGAGGTTTTGATCCACTGTTCGACCCTTTTTGCATATGGGGAAATGAGTTGTCCATGAATATCAATCAAATCAAGAAACTCAGAAAATTTTTAGGATAAAGAAATTAGCGACAAAAAATAACAAGATCTTTGTCTGCACAATGAAGAAGACATCAGTTCACTACAAGATGGCACTAACTATTATACCTTGCCTTTTTTATTCCTTTGCCCCATTTTTAATATAGAGAAGATATTTATGCACATCCTTGTTTTCAGGCCTTTCCAAGAAGTTCATTGATGATTACCTCTCAAACCATCTCTATGGTCAGGAGGCGAGGAAGGTTTTCATACAACACCCACGGTTCAATATTGAAGTGTTCCTGAAGAGGATGAAGGACAGACGGTCAATCATCCATAGGCACTGGCCTAAAGTTGCAAAGACCTTCAACATGAATGAAGGCCCAATATTCGCCTTCCGCTTCAGTAGCTTTCCAGATGAGATGCATCTGTCTATATACCGTCCATGATGCTAATTTCGAAAGGTTCTATATGTTGCATGTGGAACTTGCTGGTGGTGCAATTGTGTAATGGGGTAGCTGAGTGCTGAAGCTATATCATGTTTTACTCTGATGTATTTCAATTATGAAATTCTGCTTCCTTAATATGGAAATGAAATATATTGTGTGTTAATATGAAATGTCAATTAGATTAATAAATGGATTATGAATAATCGGATAATTAGCTACTAATAGCGAATCAGCCTGCTAATTGAGTTTTGCTATTGCAAACGGTTGTTGAAATGATACTGCGGGCGATGACCTCAGGCAACGCACACAGTTTCTAGAAATAAACCGTGTTGGATCAATGAACAATCACACATGACTTTATTTTGAAAACTGTTTGTGTTAGGCCAACTTGCGCAAACGTTTACCACATAAAAACTGTGTGTGATGGACAACCTTTGCCACACAGTTTCTTCTACGGACCGTGTGTGATACATCTAATAACGCAAACTATTTAACTGGAAAAATTGTGTGTGATGTACCTATGAACAGAAATGTTTTCCTTGGAGCGACTGTGTGGGATGTGCATACGAACGGAAACATTTAGCAGGGACTGACTGTGTGGGATGTACTTGCGACCGGAAACAATTTTGCTGTATAATTGTATTTTTATCTCTACTGTACGTATTTCCGTATTTGAGCGCTCGTCGGTCGCACACGACCTCATTTTGCCAAACGTGTATGCCAGGAGGGCATATCCCCGACGGTTTCTGGGTCATGTGGGAAGGACCCCCCCATCGCCCACACTCACTTGGAGATGGTTCCAAATGTCGTCGCGGAAAGAGGTTTTAAACCGTTTGTTTAGAACCGACATGCACCAGTGAAATCATACTTATGTGTTTGACACGAAAAATAATAACAAACAACGATGGTTATCGTGTTACTATCTCTCTACGCGCCAGGGGAAATAAAAAATTGCGGGCGTGCCAGTGTACTAAGTACACAAATAAACAAAGGGAAACATGCATTTTATTAATCTCTCATTGGAGAAACAAAATTACAAGATCCCTTTACATATGCGCTCCGTGGCCTACTTGCGCGGCCTGCTTGACTGTGGCGATTGCGGTCTCCTGGTTCCCGGGGCCTCGGAAGGCTCCCGGTTAATTACACCCGCGGGTTGCTCCGCGGGATACCTCCGATTAAGCCGTGTGGTCGTCTTCGTTGTCTTCGCTTCACGTCCTCCATGCATGATGATGGTGATGTGTGTGTGGGCAACCCAGAGCCCGCCATCACACACCGTTCATTAACTTCATCAAGTAGGCGCCATGAAAGGTGACGACACGAAGCTCAATATCACGCAGCCCGTCCTCTACTTCGTCGCACCAGGGGCACGCACGCGTAGATGCCACAAGGCCGCCGCCCTTCACAATGCAATTTGACACGAAAAATAATAACAAACAATGATGGTTATCGTATTACTATCTCTCTATGCGCCAGGGGAAATAAAAATTCCGGGCGTGCCAGTGTACTAAGTACACAAATAAACAAAGGGAAACATGCATTTTATTAATCTCTCATTGGAGAAACAAAATTACAAGATCCCTTTACATATGCGCTCCGTGGCCTACTTGCGCGACCTACTTGACTGTGGCGATTGCGGTCTCCTGGTTCCCGGGGCCTCGGAAGGCTCCCGGTTAATTACACCCGCGGGTTGCTCCGCGGGATACCTCCGATTAAGCCGTGTGGTCGTCTTCGTCGTCTTCGCTTCGTGTCCTCCATGCATGATGATGGTGATGTGTGTGTGGGCAGCGGCAGAGCCCGTGTCCTCATCGGTACACGCGCCGCAAGTGGCGTGGCCTTAGCGATGGCCGCACCCGCCCTCGCCGTCGTGCCTCGTCGGTCTTGACGGTGTTGGAGTAGTTGGTGTTGGGGTAGCATGGGTCGCGCTCGCCTTAGACTTCTTGACGACCTGTTGCTTCATCGGGGTGTTCAAGGGGCTACGCCTTGCAGGTGTAACGGTTTGGGGAGACCGGCGTTAGTGTAAAAACTAACGTGCGCTCACATGGGCGTGGCCGGGGTGGTTGGCACCTCATCTTGGCTAGACGCCGAGTATTCGGTGGTCCGCCAAGACAAAGGGGGCCACCTCATGAGGCCATGGAATGGTAGCGTTGTAGAGGCCACCTCGCGCTGGGCTGGTGCTACGCCAGGGGTGACCTGTACGCTGGCGACGCCGTGGACCTGTACGTCGCTGCTCTGTCGGCCACAGTGGGTGCACCTCTCGTAGGAGGGACCGGCCTTGGACAGCGCCGTTGCAAATTCCAGCTCGATGAAGGATTTGTATGCCATTGACCTATTCGTCGGGGACGCGTGCCTCGTGAAGGAAGAACCGGTCTTAGACCCGTCCTTGCGGACATTGGTTCCACCAAGGACCTGTACGCCGTGAAGGGAAAGGCGAGTTTCGGGCTGCGTCGTCAGTGAGCTCCGGTTTTACCACTTCGTCTCCTCCAAGAGCGCGATGCAAAACCTGTATGCCGGTGTACCCTTTGCCATGAACCTGTTCACCGTGGCCCTGTTGGTCGCCATCTGTGCGTCGCGACCTGTACGCCATGAGGTGTTCACCTAGTGCCATGAAGGCCGCCATGGTAGGGCGCCGGAGCTAGCGGTTGGGCTGCGTTGTTGGATGGATGTAGCGCCGGTGACGAATGGATGTGGCGCTGGCGAGTCTTCTCTTAGGACGTGCGTGGTGAATGGATGGATCTCCTGATGGATGGATGTGTGCGTTGTGAAGGGCGGCGGCCTTGTGGCGTCTACGCGTGCGTGCCCCTGGTGCGACGAAGTAGAGGACGGGCTGCGTGATATTGAGCTTCCTGTCGTCACCTTTCATGGCGCCTACTTGATGAAGTTAATGAACGGTGTGTGATGGCGGGCTCTGGGTTGCCATCTTGAACGGCATCCCTGTGTGACGAAGTAGACGATGGGCTGCATGATGTCGAGCTCCGTGTCGGTGTCGTTGCCGACGCCTGCTTGACGAAGTCGTCGGCGGGCGGCATCTAGGCAGGCTCCGCCGCTTCGTCCTCTATGTATCGATGAAGTGGGCGAAGGGCGTGACAGCGAATCATAGGTCTCCATCTCGAACGGCATCTCTTCGGTGTAACAAGGTAGACGACGGGCTGCATGATGTCGAGCTCCGTGTCGCCATCCTCCATGGCGCCGGCTTGACGACATCAATAGTGGGCGGCGGTGTGGCGTCGCTCCATGTCGTCTTCTACAGCGCCGCGGTAACGACGTGGACGCGAGGGGTGATGGAGACCTTGGTGCCGTCGACCTTCATGTCATCGTCCTCCACGGCCACCGGGTGGCTCCATCTCCGGCGCGCCCTCCGATCTCCTCGTCGCTGCCACCAGGGGCGCGTCTCCACCTTGTCTTCTCTGCTGATGTTTGTGCGTGCCGAACTCCTCCGCCTTCCAGCTGTTCTTCTTGTGTAGCATCTGATAGATGAAAGGCATAGTAAGAAATATAATTAGTCAGTGAGGCTTGGTCTTCTCCCGTTTGTTGATCTCCTCGGGCACCTGCCGTGGGTAGACCGCCGCCATGGCCGACATCTCTTCCTCCTCAGCTTGCCATCGCTGCCACAATTTCTGGGGCGTTCCTTCTGGATCCCTCCGGGTGCGAGGCCTGATGGATGGATGTATGCCACCATCTTCAAGTCCTCTCGAGGGTGCCTCCTTGGGTTCCTGCCTGCTACCCAGACGAGGCACGCAGGAGGAGCTGCTGCAAACCTCCATGCCCAGGTGCTGCTCTTGTACGTGTATGTGTTTCTTCGCCAGCGTGTTTTGCTTGCTGCCCGTCCTCTTTGTCACCGGCGCAGCCACCGGCCGGATAGGCAAGGGTACGTGTGTGTGTGCGCGCGCGAGGGCGCCCGCGATGGCCACGGCCTCACGTCTTGACGTGTGTTGCCACCATAGCGGCGAGCGCATCACTCCTTTGGCCTCAGTGATCTCCTTGCCGCACGTGCTGCGTCGTGGTTGCCCTTCAACCCCTCAATGCGCATCGCTCATCTGCATGTCGAAGCTGCCGCCATCGGGCGCGTCTTCTCTTCGTGCGTACCTCCTTCCCGCTGCTGCGTCCTGCGTACGTGAGCTCCGCCCCTCCCTGAACCCTGGAAAAACAATGACAAAGAAAACACATGTACTAGGAGGAATAGGGTGATGAGGGCGTCGTGGCCACTGCCGACGCGCCGGCCAAGATTGGGCAGTTTCCGAGTCGTCATTCCTGGCGCCGCCGCTTCTCCTCATCTGATCTGATCGGCCTCGGCGCTGCCGCAGCACCTGTACATCTTCTCCAGCAAGATGCCAACTCTCATCGACGCTGCCGCAGGGGCGCGTCTCCTCCTGGGTGTCTCTCCATCCTCAAGGCACGCACAGCCGCGGAACAGGGTTACCCGGCGAGCGTATCTCCAGGAAGCTTCTGCCGTGGGCGCGTCTTCACCTCCTTGGCGCTGCCACCACGGGCTGGCTGCCGCCGTACGGCCTCGGGTGCGTGAGTTATGGATGGATGGGGTGCTGCGTGTGATGGATGGATGGCTGCATGGGTTCGCCTCCCCTCTCTGGCCGTGCGTCCCTCTCTGGCCGTGCCTCCTCCGGCGAAACCTGATAAAACAATTGAAACAAAACAAAACACATACTCTGGGAACAAGAGAGAGATGAGGGCGTGCTAGCCAACTGATGATGCCTCCAGCTGCAGACACCTCCTCCTGTCCGGCCATCATCATCGATGCTTGCTCCTGCTTGGGGTCAGACCGTCAGAGGGTCGCGGTTGCCACAG
Source organism: Triticum urartu (assembly GCF_056163025.1). NCBI lineage: Eukaryota > Viridiplantae > Streptophyta > Magnoliopsida > Poales > Poaceae > Triticum > Triticum urartu. The sequence goes on along the minus strand of NC_141874.1, from coordinate 671,945,931 downwards.
CCTACGTGCCGGCCAGGCTTGCGCCATCTCGGCTGCCGTCATTTCTCGTCATCTGAATGGCCGCGGGGCTGCCATCTTCGTCGACGCGTCTTCTCCTCGCTCGATGTCCCGGGATGCGATCTCACGATCCCCTCCCCCTCTTCTGCGTGAAGATTGCTGGCCTTTATATAGGCAGGCGCTAGGGTAACGGAGGGAGCGACGTGCAGCCCACCAGCGCCGCCAGTTTTCTGTTTGCATGACCGTATTGTTGGCGAGAGAATCGGAGCAGTCCATGCTTATCTTATCTCTACCAGTAAATTTGAAACAAAGGAAGCTTCGGGTGCCTCTTATCCAGCCGCGTACAGCTGATGTACTTTTGACCGAGGCCCTTGTGGCTGTCCCGCAGACTCAAGTGCGTGGCCGGAATATTTAAATGGCATATTTGTGATTGAGAAAGCTAATTAGCATGCAACGCATGCATGCATCAGGCTCAAGTCCACATGCATGAACTATGGCCACCGAACGTGGAGAAAGCTTTTCTTTGTATGTGTGCATATTAAATACTACCAAAATCATTCTTCCTTTGATTCTATGAAAAAACACTATGATATATACTCGTGCTCATAGATACTTCGGCGCGACAAGTTCTCGTCGAACATTATGCAACTGCAAAATGTCATGCAGACCGTACAGAAGCTTCCAGTTTGCGTAGTTGGCAGTGATTGGACAGAGAATTGTTGAGAAGAACAGAAACAGGAAACTACAAATAAAACCTTCCTCATTTTCATCATTCTTCATCATGGTGACAATGTTTTCTATTGGAATGTTCCTACTTCCAGATCTATATTTATCGCTGAGTTCCTTAACTTTTGCTACTACAGCAGGCTCATTGCTCACGGTAGGAAAGGGTTCAGAACCAGATTGAATTCCAAAAACCTGAATGACCACTTCCCTTCGGATATGAATAACTTTATTCTTGTGCTTGAAGACAACATTTGAGCGAGTGTGGTCGGCAAACCATTGCATGAATACAATAATGGGGACAATCAGATGCCTATTGATGTGCAACCGATTATCCAGATCATGTTTGGAAACATATCATTTTTGCTTATCAGTTAAATTTGTAACGACTTTGTTCCATCTAAGGGTCGAGAACCTATGCTTCATAGTCCCATGGTGTTTCAGATTTTAGACATGGTTACTAGACAAGGAGCTCTATGGAACAAACCAAAAAAGGATAAGATTAAAATGAAGAACCTAAAAACTAACTGAGATAAAAAATTAGTGAGGTTGTTCCATTATGAGGGATGTTGATCATAGCATTATTTTCATGTAAAAAGCATATCATTTTAAATCATGAAAAAATTGCTATTTGCGTGGGAGGACAACATGGATATAAAAAGCATTAACACGGGATGTTGCTCATAGCATTATTTTGATAACAAAAAAATGATAACACAACAACCAAATGTACGTAAAAAATACTGACGTGGATTCAGACTGTAAAATGTTCAGTGCTTTCATACCTAGAATGTACTACAAATAAATAACATAGCAACTTAAGAATAGGTTTAACAAAAAATGAGATTCCACACTAAGAACCAAAGAAGACAAGCATGTACAATACATGATTGTCAGGGGGAACCCTAGCTAAAAAAATCTATGCCGAAACCCTAGTTAATTCGATGCAAACCACATCAGGACGCCATGAAATTGGGCAACCCTAATGAAAATCTATGGCGAAACCCTAGCTAAAAATCGGAGCAAACAACATCGGCACTCCATGAAAAAATTGGAAAACCCTAGCGAAAAGCATGTCGGAACCCTAGTGAAATCGAATCAAACCACATCAGCACGCCATGAATTAGAAACCCTAGCACAAAACTATGGTGAAAACCTAGCGAAAAACCATGGCAGAGCCCTAACTAAACGAAGCAAACGACATCAACACGCCATGATTTAGTAAAAATCCTAGCAGAAGACTAGGGCAAAACTCTAGAAATCCTATCACGTCTCTAAACAAATCGCTGCCCAGCGGGGTGAACAACGCACATCCAAGAAGAAAAAAAGAGAGACAGAGATGGGGATGGCGGTCAAGGTTGATTCTCAAACCTTGGTGAAGAACGCCCGACGGAGGGACGACCTCCGTCCGCTGTGGATCTAGAAAACTGCTGCGCGGAAGGAGAAGGAGAAAGGAGATGAAGAAGAAAAGAAGACGGGAGGAAGAAAACTGAGAACGTAACGAAGGAAGAAAATAGAGGATGGGAACCGAGCTGGGCCGGCCCAATAAGAGAACGAACCGAGCTGTGCGGCGACCTACGCGGCGAAACCTAGGTTCCGCTCATTGCGGACAATATTCGGTTCCGCTCACGCGGGTGCCGGCCTGGGCCGGCCCATTAGCGCGGTTTTCCTTTTTTTCTATGCGTTTTCTGTTTGTTTTTTTGGTTTTTTAAACAATTTTTTATTTTGAACAATTTTAGATTAAGAACAAATTTTGGTTTTGAACATTTTTTAATTTGAACAATTTTGGGATTTGAACAATTTTTGAGTTTGAACAAATTTCAAATTTGAACGGAAATGTGGAACTCGAAAATTGTTCAAATACGAAATCTGTCCAAATACGAATTCTGTTCCAAATGTGGTTTGTTCAATCCTAGAGGAACCTTTACACAATCCAATCTGAATGTTGCATTACATCTGAAAGATTATTAAATGGATAAAATAAAGCCTCAATTGCAAAAAGCGTAAGTTTACACTACATACTGATAAGTTATTCCACGCATAGGCAAACCAATCCTAGTTGAGAAGTTGAGTTCAAATACATGAGTCTCTCTTTATGATGCATGTCTTAGTATCATAATAAAAATTATGATATCTGGATTCCAATGTTTAAACCAATGCATAATTTTTAATTCGATAAACTTGTAGGCATCTCATTTGCACCAAATCAAACCAAGTGAATTTGGCCGAGCATGTTAGGTAATTGAATCATGCGTAAAAGTATAATCAGCAACATTTTTGGTTCTTCGAATTAGTAAACCCAAGATGCAAGCCACATTTTCTATGCCCTAGAAGGTTCCATGAATATGACTGTCTAATATACATTAGAAATCACTAGAAAATATTTGTTAGTGTGTCTATAATTTAGAAATCTCTATCATAATATTCAATATAATATTAAAAGATATATGGACGAATGCATATATATGCAAATGTGTATACACTACATCGTTTATGCAGTATTAGAAAAATAAAAATATGAAATATTGTTTCAACGATAAAGAAAATTTTTGGTACATCATAAATTTTTCATTTTGTAGAATTAAAATTTTCAATGATATACATTACAACTGCATACCAATGAATAATGTAATTGTTATTTGAAAATATTTTATGTGACTAAGTAATAAAAAATATATTAATTACAACTGTAATATGGTACACTTAGTTTAAAACAAGTATAAAAGTTTAATATGAAAAACACTTGCTTTTTACACCGCCCCGGGACCAAAAATACTTTTAACTGGCTCTGGGTGGAGCACATGAGTATCTGCCATGCATTGCTGCAATTTGTAATGGGAGAATATTTTCTGTAATGCCCAGTAAACCAACAAGGCCACCGACCAAGGAAGACAACAACACTGCATGAGGTACGCGTCCATGCCCATGCGAGACCACGGGTGAAAAAGGTGGTGAAGGAGGTGGTGGAGGGTAAAGCAGTCCACATTGGCCAGGAGGCACATGCTTTTCTCCACCACAGATGTTGTAGAGAAAGAGAATGTGTTCTCGACACACACACACTTGTAGCTCCTCCACAAGTCCAATCACAGATTGTACCATGCATAGAGAGAATTTTAACATAACAGAATCAAAAGCAATAGCTAAACTACGCACAACAACACACAAATGAGAGCAGAGCAAGGTAGATGACTCAGGCATTCATAGCACATAAAACAGAGCTAATAAACTGCTCTTCCACAAATCATATATATTGAGCATTAATTAGAAGAAGCATGCATCATCACACCACACCAGCATAAAGTAAGTAAGCAGAAGTGAAGTGCATGTGGATTCATGCTCGATCGGATAATGCATGCAGTACTCTACTTACCGAACACACAGAGCTGCGACGACGACGAGCCTGCTTCAGAAAAACTCGGTTTATTTTTCTAAGCACCTCCCTAATCATCTCCTATTATATAAGGCCTAAAGGCGAAGGAGCCGTGAATGCTAAGCTAAGGTCGGGGCCGACCCTGTGCCTCCGTTCGAGGTGTGGACGGTTCAGATGCAGCTCTCGGCGTCACATGAGAGAGAGTGGCTGCCTGCGTGGGGTTGGTGGGTGACGTACGTAAACATATTTCTTGGGATTGGAGAATTCAAATATTTTCGAAAAATGGCCGCCTCCTTGAATATCTAGTATGCAGACTGTAGGATCGGGAATGAAACATTGGATTCCGAAAATAAATGGCATTATTTTAAATTAATACTTATAATGCAACATTTTTTACGTGCGTGCCTTTCTTTCTCCTGCAATGACATCGATATTTGAATTGTTTTCTACTCAAATTCAAGCCCATGCACGCAGGGGCGGAGCAGTTTTTTCAGAAACATTGGGATATTTGTGGAGAAGCAGTCACCAAGGTGGTGTTGAGAATTGTTCAAGGAGTGGAGAGTGCGCTGGAAATAAACAACACCGTTTTGGTTTTGATCCCAAAGGTAAAAACCCAACACTTCTAACCCAATTTCGTCCAATAAGCCTATGCAATGTACTTTATAAAATAGCATCGAAGGTGGTAGCAAATGGTCTGAAGGTTGTGCTACCTGATATTATCTCGGAGGAGCCATCTGCTTTTGTCCCTGAGCGTCTCATTACTGGCAATATTATTGCTACTTATGAGTGTTTGCACTTTATGAAGAGAAACAGGGCAGAAAAGCATGTATAGGCATTGTGCTTTGAAGCTAGATATGATGAAAGCCTACAACAAGGTACAATGGAGCTACCTGAGAGCAGTGATATTGAAGTTGGGGTTTACACAGAGATGGGTGGACATAGTGATGGGAATGGTCACCTCAGTCTCCTATTCTGTTTTATTTAATGGTCAGAAGCTTGATGAATTTCAACCAACACGGGGTATCCGTTAGGGGGATCCTAGTTCACCATACCTCTTTTTGCTGGCAGCAGAGGGCCTTTCATGCCATTTAAAATCCAGAGTTCAGTCATCTAATTTTGGTGGTATACAAGTGGCTTCAACGGCTCCGCCGGTGAACCACTTGGTTATTTGCAGATGACAGCCTGCTGTTTTTTAAAGCAAATACTGAGGGAGCTAAAGAAGTATCTATCATGTTGGAGACCTATGCACGAGCATCGGAACAGAGAACAAACAAAGACAAGTCTTCCATCTTTTTCAGTAAAGGATCTCCCGAGGAGGTCAGAGGTGGCATTAAAAATATATTGAATGTACCCAATGAGCAGTTGAACGAGAAATATCTTGGGATGCCTTCTGATGTGGGGATCTCGAAGAATGGGGCATTCAAATATCTCAAGGACCGCTTGTGGAGTATAATACAGGGTTGGATGGAGAGACTTTTGTCAGCTGCTGGTAAAGAGGTCCTAGTAAAATCAGTGGCCCAATCTATCCCTGTTTATTCCATTTTTTCTTGCTTTAAATTGCCGAGAGGTTCATGTAAGCAATTGAAGTCCATGATCACAACTTTTTGGTGGGGCAGTAAGCAAGGCCAACATAAACCATATTAGGTTTCATGGGACACCATGAGTATGCCCAAGTATATGGGTGGATTGGGGTTCAGAGATTTCGAAATTTTCAACCTAGCACTCTTGGCGAGACATGCATGGAGAATTCTTGACAATCTAGAATCGCTAAGTGCAAGGATCTTAAAGGTAGTGTACTATCCTGAAACATAATTTTTATCTGCTGAATTAGGAAACCATGCGTCCCAGATATGGCGGTCGATTATTGAGGGGCGAGATACCTTGAAACTTGGACTCGTACACTAGTAGAAACATGGTACTAGTCCCGGTTCCAGAGGGCCTTTAGTCCCGATTCTAGAACCGGGATATATCAATGGGGACTAAAGCCCAAAACCTTAAGTCCCGGTTTGCTTACGAACCGGGACCGAAGGGGCTCCATGTGGCCGCTGCGGGGCACCCAAGCAGGAGGACCTTTACTCCCGGTTGGTAACACTAACCGAGGCCAAAAGGTAGCCACGCGTCAGCAGCTCGCAGGCGCATGGATTTTTGTATTTTTGTTTTTGAAAGGGGGGTTTATGTTGGGGAACGTAGCAGAATTTTAAAATTTTCTACGCATCACCAAGATCAATCTATGGAGTCATCTAGCAACGAGGGAGAGAGGAGTGCATCTACATACCCTTGTAGATCACGAGCGGAAGCGTTCAAGAGAACGGGGGTGATGGAGTCGTACTCGACGTGATCCAAATCACCGAAGATCCTAGTGCCGAACGGACGGCACCTCCGCGTTCAACACACGTACGGAGCGAGGACGTCTCCCGCGCCTTGATCCAGCAAGGAGGAGGGAGAGGTTGAGGAAGAGGGCTCCAACAGCAGCACGACGGCGTGGTGGTGATGAAGCTGTAGTACTCCGGCAGGGCTTCGCCAAGCTCTTATGGAGGAGGAGAGGTGTTGGGGAGGGGAGGGGCTGCGCCTTGGATGTTGTCTGCAGCCCTCCCCTCATCCCTCTATTTATAGGGGAAAGGGGAAGGGGGCCGGCCCCCTCTAGATGAGATCTAGAGGGGGGGCGGCAGCCAAGGGGAGGGGGGCTTGCCCCCCAAGCAAGGGGGCGCCCCCCCTTAGGGTTTCCCCCAACCCTAGGCGCATGGGCCCTAGGGGGGTGTGGCGCCCCAGCCCACTTGGGCTGGTTCCCTTCTCCATACAGCCCATAAGGCCCTCCGGAAGAGGTGGACCCTCCCGGTGGACCCCCGGAACCCCTCCGGTGGCCTCGGTATAATACTGATATGCCCCCGAAACTTTCCGGTGACCATATGACAACTTCCCATATATAAATCTTTACCTCCGGACCATTCCGGAACTCCTCGTGACGTCCGGGATCTCATCCGGGACTCCGAACAACATTCGGTAATCACATACAAGTCTTCCTAACAACCCTAGCATCACTGAACCCTAAGTGTGTAGACCCTACGGGTTCGGGAGACATGCAGACATGACCGAGACGACTCTCTGGTCAATAACCAACAGTGGGATCTGGATACCCATGTTGGCTCCCACATGCTCCACGATGATCTCATCGGATGAACCACGATGTCGAGGATTCAATTAATCCGTATACAATTCCCTTTGTCAATCGGTATGTTACTTCCCCGAGACTCGATCGTCGGTATCCCAATACCTTGTTCAGTCTCATTACCGGCAAGTCACTTTACTCGTACCGTAATGCATGATCCCGTGATCAACCACTTGATCACATTGAGCTCATTATGATGATGCATTACCGAGTGGGCCCAGAGATACCTCTCCGTCATACGGAGTGACAAATCCCAGTCTCGATTCGTGCCAACCCAACAGACACTTTAGGAGATACCTGTAATGTACCTTTATAGTCACCCAGTTACGTTGTGACGTTTGGCATACCCAAAGCACTCCTACGGTATCCGGGAGTTGCACAATCTCATGGTCTAAGGAAATGATACTTGACATTCAGAAAAGCTACAGCAAACGAACTACACGATCTTTGAGCTAAGCTTAGGATTGGGTCTTGTCCATCACATCATTATCCTAATGATGTGATCCCGTTATCAATGACATCCAATGTCCATAGTCAGGAAACCATGACTATCTTTTGAACAACGAGCTAGTCAACTAGAGCCTCACTAGGGACGTGTTGTGGTCTATGTGTTCACACATGTATTACGATTTCCGGATAACACAATTATAGCGTGAACAATAGACAATTATCATGAACAAAGAAATATAATAACATTCAGGTCCGTATGTACTTTACAAATCTCTATGTCTCCATTTTGAACACTTTCACGAATGGAGTTGAAGCGACACTTGATATGCCTGGTCTTCCTGTGAAACCTGGGCTCCTTGGCAAGGGCAATAGCTCCAGTGTTGTCACAGAAGAGAGTCATCGGGCCCGACGCATTGGGTATGACTCCTAGGTCGGTAATGAACTCCTTCACCCAGACTGCTTCGTGTGCTGCCTCCGAGGCTGCCATGTACTCCGCTTCACATGTAGATCCCGCCACAATGCTTTGCTTGCAACTGCACCAGCTTACTGCCCCACCATTCAAAATATACACGTATCCGATTTGTGACTTAGAGTCATTCAGATCTGTGTCGAAGCTAGCATCGACGTAACCCTTTATGACGAGCTCTTCGTCACCTCCATAAACGAGAAACATTTCCTTAGTCCTTTTCAGGTACTTCAGGATATTCTTGACCGCTGTCCAGTGTTCCATGCCGGGATTACTTTGGTACCTTCCTACCAAACTCACGGCAAGGTTTACATCAGGTCTGGTACACAGCATAGCATACATGATAGACCCTATGGCCGAGGCATTGGGGACGACACTCATCTTTTCTCTATCTTCTGCCGTGGTCGGGCATTGAACCATGCTCAATCTCGTACCTTGCAATACAGGCAAGAACCCCTTCTTTGACTGATCCATTTTGAACTTCTTCAATATCTTGTCAAGGTACATACTCTGTGAAAGACCAATGAGGCGTCTCGATCTATCTCTATAGATCTTGATGCCTCATATATAAGAAGCTTCTCCAAGGTCCTTCATTGAAAAATACTTGTTCAAGTAGGCCTTTATGCTTTCCAACAATTCTATATCATTTCACATCAACAGTATGTCATCCACATACAATATGAGAAATGCTACAGAGCTCCCACTCACTTTCTTGTAAATGTAGGCTTCTCCATAAGTCTGCATAAACCCAAACGCTTTGATCATCTCATCAAAACGAATGTTCCAACTCCGAGATGCTTGCACCAGGCCATAAATTGAGCGTTGGAGCTCTCACACCTTGTCAGCATTCTTAGGATCGACAAAACCTTCCGGCTGCATCATATACAATTCTTCCTTAAGGAAACCATTAAGGAATGCCGTTTTGACGTCCATTTGCCATATCTCATAATCATAGAATGCGGCAATTGCTAACATGGTTCGGACGGACTTCAGCTTTGCTACAGGTGAGAAAGTCTCATCGTAGTCAACCCCTTGAACTTGTCGATAACCCTTAGCGACAAGCCGAGCTTTATAGATGGTCACATTACCATCCTTGTCTGTCTTCTTCTTAAAGATCTATTTATTTTCTATGGCTCGCCGATCATCGGGCAAGTCAGTCAAAGTCCATAATTCGTTTTCATACATGGATCCTATCTCGGATTTCATGGCTTCCAGCCATTTGTCGGAATCCGGGCCCGCCATCGCTTCTTCATAGTTCGAAGGTTCACCGTTGTCTAACAACATGATTTCTAAGACAGGGTTACCGTACCACTCTGGTGCGGAACGTGTCCTTGTGGACCTACAAAGTTCAGTAGAAACTTGATCTGAAGTTTCATGATCATCATCATCAACTTCCTCTCTAGTCGGTGCAGGCACCTTAGGAACATTTTCTTGAGCTGCGCCACTTACCGGTTCAAGAGGTAATACTTCATCAAGTTCTGCCTTCCTCCCACTTATTTCTTTCGAGAGAAACTCTTTCTCTAGAAAGGACCCATTCTTGGCAACAAAGATCTTGCCCTCGGATCTGAGGTAGAAGGTATACCCAATAGTTTCTTTAGGGTATCCTATGAAGACGCATTTTTCCGATTTGGGTTCGAGCTTTTCAGGTTGAAGTTTCTTGACATAAGCATCGCATCCCCAAACTTTTAGAAACGACAGCTTAGGTTTCTTCCCAAACCATAATTCATACGGTGTCGTCTCAACGAATTTCGACGGAGCCCTATTTAAAGTGAATGCGGCAGTCTCTAAAGCATAGCCCCAAAATGATAACGGCAAATCGGTAAGAGACATCATAGATCGCACCATATCTAATAGAGTGCGATTACGACGTTCGGACACACCATTACGCTGAGGTGTTCCAGGCGGCGTGAGTTGTGAAACTATTCCACATTTTCTTAAGTGTGTGCCAAATTCGTGACTCTAGTATTCTCCCCCATGATCTGATCGCAAGAACTTGATTTTCCTGTCACGTTGATTCTCAACCTCACTCTGAAATTCCTTGAACTTTTCAAAGGTCTCATACTTGTGTTTCATTAAGTAGACATACCCATATCTACTCAAGTCATCAGTGAGGGTGAGAACATAACGATAGCCACCGCGAGCCTCAACACTCATTGGACCGCACACATCAGTATGTATGATTTCCAATAAGTTGGTTGCTCGCTCCATTGTTCCCGAGAACGGAGTCTTGGTCATTTTACCCATGAGGCATGGTTCGCACGTGTCAAATGATTCATAATCAAGAGACTCTAAAAGTCCATCTGCATGGAGCTTCTTCATGCGTTTGACACCTATGTGACCAAGGCGGCAGTGCCACAAGTATGTGGGACTATCATTATCAACCTTACATCTTTTGGTATTCACACCATGAATATGTGTAGCATTACGCTCGAGATTCATTAAGAATAAACCATTCACCATCGGAGCATGATCATAAAACATATCTCTCATATAAATAGAATAATCATTATTCTCGGATTTAAATGAGTAGCCATCTCATATTAAATGAGATACTGATACAATGTTCATGCTCAAAGCTGGCACTAAATAACAATTATTGAGGTTTAAAACTAATCATGTGGGTAAATGTAGAGGTAGCGTGCCGACGGCGATCACATCGACCTTGGAACCATTCCTGACGCGCATCGTCACCTTGTCCTTCGCCAGTCTCCACTTATTCCGCAGCTCCTGCTTTCAGTTACAAATGTGAGCAACCGCACCGGTATCAAATACCCAGGAGCTACTACGAGTACTGGTAAGGTACACATCAATTACATGTATATCACATGTACCTTTCGTGATGCCGACCTTCTTGTCCGCTAAGTATTTGGGGCAGTTCCGCTTCCAGTGACCACTTCCCTTGCAATGAAAGCACTCAGTCTCGGGCTTGGGTCCATTCTTTGGCTTCTTCCCAGCAGCTTGCTTACCGGGCGCGGCAACTCCCTTGCTGTCCTTCTTGAAGTTCTTCTTACCCTTGCCTTTCTTGAACTTAGTGGTTTTATTCACCATCAACACTTGATGTTCCTTTTTGACTTCTACCTCTGCTGATTTCAGCATTGAATATACCTCAGGAATGGTCTTTTCCATCCCCTGCATATTGAAGTTCATCACAAAGCTCTTGTAGCTCGGTGGAAGCGACTGAAGGATTCTGTCAATGACTGCGTCATCCGGGAGATTAACTCCCAGCTGAGTCAAGCGGTTATGCAACCCAGACATTCTGAGTATGTGCTCACTAACAGAACTATTTTCCTCCATCTTACATCTGAAGAACTTGTCGGAGACTTCATATCTCTCGACCCAAGCATGAGCTTGGAAAACCATTTTCAGCTCTTCGAACATCTCATATGCTCCGTATCGCTCAAAACGCTTTTGGAGCCCCGGTTCTAAGCTGTAAAGCATGCCTCACTGAACGAGGGAGTAATCATCAGCACGTGTCTGCCAAGCGTTCATAACGTCTTGGTTCTGTGGGACAGGTGGGTCACCTAGCGGTGCTTCTAGGACATAATCTTTCTTGGCAGCTATGAGGATGATCCTCAGGTTCCGGACCCAGTCCGTATAGTTGCTGCCATCGTCTTTCAGCTTGGTTTTCTCTAGGAACGCGTTGAAGTTGAGGACAACGTTGGCCATTTGATCTACAAGACATATTGTAAAGATTTTAGACTAAGTTCATGATAATTAAGTTCATCTAATGAAATTATTCAATGAACTCCCACTCAGATAGACATCCCTCCAGTCATCTAAGTATAACATGATCCGAGTTAAGTAGGCCGTGTCCGATCATCATGTGAGACGGACTAGTCAACATCGGTGAACATCTTCATGTTGATCGTATCTTCTATACGACTCATGCTCGACCTTTCGATCTTCTATGTTCCGAGGCCATGTCTGTACATGCTAGGCTCGTCAAGTCAACCTAAGTGTATTGCGTGTGTAAATCTGGCTTACACCCGTTGTATTCGAACGTTAGAATCTATCACACCCGATCATCACGTGGTGCTTCGAAACAACGAACCTTCACAACGGTGCACAGTTAGTGGGAACACTTTCTTGAAATTTTACGAGGGATCATCTTATTTAAGCTACCGTCGTTCTAAGCAAATAAGATGTAAAACATGGTAAACATCACATGCAATCAAATAGTGACATGATATGGCCAATATCATTTGCTCCTTTGATCTCCATCTTCGGGGCTCCATGATCATCATTGTCACCGGCATGACACCATGATCTCCATCATCGTGTCTTCTTGAAGTTGTCACGTCAACTATTACTTCTACTACTATGGCTAACGCTTTAGCAATAAAGTAAAGTAATTACATGACGTTTATGTTGACACGCAGGTCATAAATAAATAAAGACAACTCCTATGGCTCCTGCCGGTTGTCATACTCATCGACATGCAAGTCGTGATTCCTATTACAAGAACATGATCATCTCATACATCACATATATCATTCATCACATCCTTTGGCCATATCACATCACAAAACACTTGCTGCAAAAACAATTAGACGTCCTCTAATTGTTGTTGCAAGTTTTTACGTGGCTGTTATAGGTTTCTAGCAAGAACGTTTCTTACCTATGCCAAAACCACAACGTGAATTGCCAATTTCTATTTACCGTTCATAAGGACCCTGTTCATCGAATCCGATCCGACTAAAGTGGGAGAGACAGACACCCGCCAGCCACCTTATGCAACTAGTGCATGTCAGTCGGTGGAACCGGTCTCAGGTAAGCGTACGTGTAAGGTTGGTCCGGGCCGCTTCATCCCACGATGCCGCCGAATCAAGATAAGACTAGTAACGGCAAGATAATTGACAATATCAACGCCCACAACTACTTTGTGTTCTACTCGTGCATAGTAACTACGCATAAACCTGGCTCTGATACCACTATTGGGGAACGTAGCAGAATTTTAAAATTTTATACGCATCACCAAGATCAATCTATGGAGTCATCTAGCAACGAGGGAGAGAGGAGTGCATCTACATACCCTTGTAGATCACGAGCGGAAGCGTTCAAGAGAACGGGGTTGATGGAGTCGTACTCGACGTGATCCAAATCACCGAAGATCCTAGTGCCGAACGGACGGCACCTCCGCGTTCAACACATGTACGGAGCGAGGACGTCTCCCGCGCCTTGATCCAGCAAGGAGGAGGGAGAGGTTGAGGAAGAGGGCTCCAACAGCAGCACGACGGCGTGGTGGTGATGAAGCTGCAGTACTCCGGCAGGGCTTCGCCAAGCTCTTATGGAGGAGGAGAGGTGTTGGGGAGGGGAGGGGCTGCGCCTTGGATGTTGTCTGCAGCCCTCCCCTCATCCCTCTATTTATAGGGTAAAGGGGAAGGGGGACGGCCCCCTCTAGATGAGATCTAGAGGGGGGCGGCGGACAAGGGGAGGTGGGCTTGCCCCCCGAGCAAGGGGGCGCCCCCTTAGGGTTTCCCCCAACCCTAGGCGCATGGGCCCTAGGGGGTGTGGTGCCCCAGCCCACTTGGGCTGGTTCCCTTCTCCATACAGCCCATAAGGCCCTCCGGAAGAGGTGGACCCTCCCGGTGGACCCCCGGAACCCCTCCGGTGGCCTCGGTACAATACTGATATGCCCCCGAAACTTTCCGGTGACCATATGACAACTTCCCATATATAAATCTTTACCTCCGGACCATTCCGGAACTCCTCGTGACGTCCGGGATCTCATCCGGGACTCCGAACAACATTCGGTAATCACATACAAGTCTTCCTAACAACCCTAGCATCACTGAACCCTAAGTGTGTAGACCCTACGGGTTCGGGAGACATGCAGACATGACCGAGACGACTCTCCGGTCAATAACCAACAGCGGGATCTGGATACCCATGTTGGCTCCCACATGCTCCACGATGATCTCATCGGATGAACCACGATGTCGAGGATTCAATCAATCCGTATACAATTCCCTTTGTCAATCGGTATGTTACTTGCCCGAGACTCGATCGTCGGTATCCCAATACCTTGTTCAGTCTCGTTACCGGCAAGTCACTTTACTCGTACCGTAATGCATGACCCGTGATCAACCACTTGATCACATTGAGCTCATTATGATGATGCATTACCGAGTGGGCCCAGAGATACCTCTCCGTCATACGGAGTGACAAATCCCAGTCTCGATTCGTGCCAACCCAACAGACACTTTTGGAGATACCTGTAATGTACCTTTATAGTCACCCAGTTACGTTGTGACGTTTGGCATACCCAAAGCACTCCTACGGTATCCGGGAGTTGCACAATCTCATGGTCTAAGGAAATGATACTTGACATTCAGAAAAGCTACAGCAAACGAACTACACGATCTTTGAGCTAAGCTTAGGATTGGGTCTTGTCCATCACATCATTCTCCTAATGATATGATCCCGTTATCAATGACATCCAATGTCCATAGTCAGGAAACCATGACTATCTTTTGATCAACGAGCTAGTCAACTAGAGGCTCACTAGGGACGTGTTGTGGTCTATGTGTTCACACATGTATTACGATTTCCGGATAACACAATTATAGCATGAACAATAGACAATTATCATGAACAAAGAAATATAATAATAACTATTTTATTATTGCCTCTAGGGCATATTTCCAACAGTTTAGGGGTTTTGGAGGGTTAATTTAGGGGTTTCATATTTTGTTAGCTAGCTAATAGAGAGAAGTGACCTCTCTTTCTCTGTGCTTGGTCGATGCTAGCTACTATACATATAAAGAGAACTCGACACGCTAGCTAGTAAGCAAATGAAGTAACCATTAATTACACAAGATCATCATGAACAAATACAGAGAGAAGTGTCTGTTGGGTTTCGTAGTAATTTCAAAATTTTCCTACGCACACGCAAGATCATGTGATGCATAGCAACGAGGGGGAGAGTGTTGTCTACGTACCCAACGCAGACCGACTGCGGAAGCGATGACACGGCGTAGAGGAAGTAGTCGTACGTCTTCACGATCCAACCGATCAAGCACCGAAACTACGGCACCTCCGAGTTCGAGCACACGTTCAGCTCGATGACGATCCCCGGACTCCGATCCAGCAAAGTGTCGGGGAAGAGTTCCGTCAGCATGACGGCGTGGTGACGATCTTGATGTACTACAGCAGCAGGGCTTTGCCTAAACTCCGCTACAGTATTATCGAGGTATATGGTGGCAGGGGGCACCGCACACGGCTAAGGAATAGATCACGTGGATCAACTTGTGTGTTCTAGGGTGCCTCTACCTCAGTATATAAAGGAGCCAAGGGGGGAGGGGGGCGCCGGCCAGGGAGAGAGGCGCAGGAGGAGTCCTACTCCTTCCGGGAGTAGGACTCCCTCCCCAATCCTATTCCAACTAGGATTCCCAAGGGGGGAAAGAGAGAGAGGGGGGCCGGCCACCTTCTCCTAGTCCTAATAGGACTAGGGGAGGGGGAAATGGCGCAGCCACCTTGGGCTGCTCCTTTCTCCTTTCCACTAAGGCCCATGAAGGCCCATATGGCTCCCGGGGGGGTTCCGGTAACCTCCCGGTAACCCGGTAAAATCCCGATTTCACCCGGAACACTTCCGATGTCCAAACATAGGCTTCCAATATATCAATCTTTACGTCTCGACCATTTCGAGACTCCTCGTCATGTCCGTGATCACATCCGGGACTCCGAACAACATTCGGTACATCAAAATGCATAAACTCATAATATAACTGTCATCGTAACCTTAAGCGTGCGGACCCTACGGGTTCGAGAACAATGTAGACATGACCGAGACACATCTCCGGTCAATAACCAATAGCGGGACCTGGATGCCCATATTGGCTCCTACATATTCTACGAAGATCTTTATCGGTCAGACCGCATAACAACATACGTTGTTCCCTTTGTCATCGGTATGTTACTTGCCCGAGATTCGATCGTCGGTATCCAATACCTAGTTCAATCTTGTTACCGGCAAGTCTCTTTACTCGTTCCGTAATACATCATCTCACAACTAACATATTAGTTGTAATGCTTGCAAGGCTTATGTGATGTGTATTACCGAGAGGGCCCAGAGATACCTCTCCGACAATCGGAGTGACAAATCCTAATCTCGAAATACGCCAACCCAACATCTACCTTTGGAGACACCTGTAATGCTCCTTTATAATCACCCATTTACGTTGTGACGTTTGGTAGCACCCAAAGTGTTCCTTCGGCAAACGGGAGTTGCATAATCTCATAGTCATAGGAACATGTATAAGTCATGAAGAAAGCAGTAGCAACATACTAAACGATCGGGTGCTAAGCTAATGGAATGGGTCATGTCAATCAGATCATTCAACTAATGATGTGACCTCGTTAATCAAATAAAAACTCATTGTTCATGGTTAGGAAACATAACCATCTTTGATTAACGAGCTAGTCAAGTAGAGGCATACTAGTGACACCTTGTTTGTCTATGTATTCACACATGTATTATGTTTCCGGTTAATACAATTCTAGCATGAATAATAAACATTTATCATGATTATAAGGAAATAAATAATAACTTTATTATTGCCTCTAGGGCATATTTCCTTCAGTCTCCCACTTGCACTAGAGTCAATAATCTAGATTACACTGTAATGATTCTAACACCCATGGAGCCTTGGTGCTGATCATGTTTTGCTCGTGGAAGAGGCTTAGTCAACGGGTCTGCAACATTCAGATCCGTATGTATCTTGCAAATCTCTATGTCTCCCACCTGGACTAGATCCCGGATGGAATTGAAGCGTCTCTTGATGTGTTTGGTCCATTTGTGAAATCTGGATTCCTTTGCCAAGGCAATTGCACCAGTATTGTCACAAAAGATTTTCATTGGACCCGATGCACTAGGTATGACACCTAGATCGGATATGAACTCCTTCATCCAGACTCCTTCGTTCGCTGCTTCCGAAGCAGCTATGTACTCCGCTTCACATGTAGATCCCGCTACGACGCTTTGTTTAGAACTGCACCAACTGACAGCTCCACCGTTTAATGTAAACACGTATCCGGTTTGCGATTTAGAATCGTCCGGATCAGTGTCAAAGCTTGCATCAACGTAACCTTTTACGGTGAGCTCTTTGTCACCTCCATATACGAGAAACATATCCTTAGTCCTTTTCAGGTATTTCAGGATGTTCTTGACCGCTGTCCAGTGATCCACTCCTGGATTACTTTGGTACCTCCCTGCTAAACTTATAGCAAGGCACACATCAGGTCTGGTACACAACATTGCATACATGATAGAGCCTATGGCTGATGCATAGGGAACATCTTTCATATTCTCTCTATCTTCTGCAGTGGTCGGGCATTGAGTCTTACTCAATTTCACACCTTGTAACACAGGCAAGAATCCTTTCTTTGCTTGATCCATTTTGAACTTCTTCAAAATTTTGTCAAGGTATGTGCTTTGTGAAAGTCCAATTAAGCGTCTTGATCTATCTCTATAGATCTTAATGCCTAATATGCAAGCAGCTTCACCGAGGTCTTTCATTGAAAAACTTTTATTCAAGTATCCCTTTATGCTATCCAGAAATTCTATATCATTTCCAATCAGCAATATGTCATCCACATATAATATCAGAAATGCTACAGAGCTCCCACTCACTTTCTTGTAAATACAGGCTTCTCCGAAAGTCTGTATAAAACCAAATGCTTTGATCACACTATCAAAACGTTTATTCCAACTCCGAGAGGCTTGCACTAGTCCATAAATGGATCGCTGGAGCTTGCACACTTTGTTAGCTCCCTTTGGATCGACAAAAGCTTCCGGTTGCATCATATACAACTCTTCTTCCAGAAATCCATTCAGGAATGCAGTTTTGACATCCATCTGCCAAATTTCATAATCATAAAATGCGGCAATTGCTAACATGATTCGGGCGGACTTAAGCATCGCTACGGGTGAGAAGGTCTCATCGTAGTCAATCCCTTGAACTTGCCGAAAACCTTTTGCGACAAGTCGAGCTTTATAGACAGTAACATTACCATCAGCGTCAGTCTTCTTCTTAAAGATCCATTTATTCTCAATTGCTTGCCGATCATCGGGCAAGTCAACCAAAGTCCATACTTTGTTCTCATACATGGATCCCATCTCAGATTTCATGGCTTCAAGCCACTTTGCGGAATCTGGGCTCACCATCGCTTCTTCATAGTTCGTAGGTTCATCATGATCTAGTAGCATGACTTCCAGAATAGGATTACCGTACCACTCTGGCGCGGATCTTACTCTGGTTGATCTACGAGGTTCAGTAGTATCTTGATTTGAAGTTTCATGATCATTATCATTGGCTTCCTCACTAACTGGTGTAGGTGTCACTGAAACAGTTTTCTGTGATGAACTACTTTCCAGTAAGGGAGCAGGTACAGTTACCTCGTCAAGTTCTACTTTCCTCCCACTCACTTCTTTCGAGAGAAACTCCTTCTATAGAAAGGATCCATTCTTAGCAACGAATGTCTTGCCTTCGGATCTGTGATAGAAGGTGTACCCAACAGTTTCCTTTGGGTATCCTATGAAGACACATTTCTCCGATTTGGGTTCGAGCTTATCAGGTTGAAGCTTTTTCACATAAGCATCGCAGCCCCAAACTTTAAGAAATGACAACTTTGGTTTCTTGCCAAACCATAGTTCATAAGGCATCGTCTCAACGGATTTTGATGGTGCCCTATTTAACGTGAATGCGGCCGTCTCTAGAGCATAACCCCAAAACGATAGCGGTAAATCAGTAAGAGACATCATAGATCGCACCATATCTAGTAAAGTACGATTACGACGTTCGACACACCATTACGCTGTGGTGTTCCGGGTGGTGTGAGTTGCGAAACTATTCCACAATTTTTCAAATGTACACCAAACTCGTAACTCAAATATTCTCCTCCACGATCAGATCGTAGAAACTTTATTTTCTTGTTACGATGATTTTCAACTTCACTCTGAAATTCTTTGAACTTTTCAAATGTTTCAGACTTATGTTTCATTAAGTAGATATATCCATATCTGCTTAAATCATCTGTGAAGGTGAGAAAATAACGATATCCGCCACGAGCCTCAATATTCATCGGACCACATACATCGGTATGTATGATTTCCAACAAATCTGTTGCTCTCTCCATAGTACCGGAGAACGGTGTTTTAGTCATCTTGCCCATGAGGCACGGTTCGCAAGTACCAAGTGATTCATAATCAAGTGGTTCCAAAAGTCCATCAGTATGGAGTTTCTTCATGCGCTTTATACCGATATGACCTAAACGACAGTGCCACAAATAAGTTGCACTTTCATTATCAACTCTGCATCTTTTGGCTTCAACATTATGAATATGCGTATTACTACTATCGAGATTCAATAAGAATAGACCACTCTTCAAGGGTGCATGACCATAAAAGATATTACTCATATAAATAGAACAACCATTATTCTCTGATTTAAATGAATAACCGTCTCGCATTAAACAAGATCTAGATATAATGTTCATGCTCAACGCTGGCACCAAATAACAATTATTTAGGTCTAATATTAATCCCGAAGGTAGATGTAGAGGTAGCGTGCCGACCGCGATCACATCGACTTTGGAACCGTTTCCCACGCGCATCGTCACCTCGTCCTTTGCCAGTGCCCGCTTATTCCGTAGTCCCTGTTTCGAGTTGCAAATATTAGCAACAGAACCAGTATCAAATACCTAGGTGCTACTGCGAGCTCTAGTAAGGTACACATCAATAACATGTATATCACATATACCTTTGTTCACCTTGCCATCCTTCTTATCCGCCAAATACTTGGGGCAGTTCCGCTTCCAGTGACCAGTCTGCTTGCAGTAGAAGCACTCAGTTTCAGGCTTAGGTCCAGACTTGGGTTTCTTCTCTTGAGCAGCAACTTGCTTGCCGTTCTTCTTGAAGTTCCCCTTCTTCTTCCCTTTGCCCTTTTTCTTGAAACTAGTGGTTTTGTTAACCATCAACACTTGATGCTCCTTTTTGATTTCTACCTCCGCAGCTTTCAGCATTGCGAAGAGCTCGGGAATAGTATTGTTCATCCCTTGCATATTATAGTTCATCACGAAGCTCTTGTAGCTTGGTGGCAGTGATTGGAGAATTCTGTCAATGACGCAATCATCCGGAAGATTAACTCCCAATTGAATCAAGTGATTATTATACCCAGACATTTTGAGTATATGCTCACTGACAGAACTGTTCTCCTCCATCTTGCAGCTATAGAACTTATTGGAGACTTCATATCTCTCAATCCGGGCATTTGCTTGAAATATTAACTTCAACTCCTGGAACATCTCATATGCTCCATGACGTTCAAAACGTCGTTGAAGTCCCGATTCTAAGCCGTAAAGCATGGCACACTGAACTATCGAGTAGTCATCCGCTTTGCTCTGCCAGACGTTCATAACATCTGGTGTTGCTCCAGCAGCAGGCCTGGCACCCAGCGGTGCTTCCAGGATGTAATTCTTCTGTGCAGCAATGAGGATAATCCTCAAGTTACGGACCCAGTCCGTGTAATTGCTACCATCATCTTTCAACTTTGCTTTCTCAAGAAACGCATTAAAATTCAACGGAACAACAGCACGAGCCATCTATCTACAATCAACATAAACAAGCAAGATACTATCAGGTACTAAGTTCATGATAAATTTAAGTTCAATTAATCATATTACTTAAGAACTCCCACTTAGATTGACATCCCTCTAATCTTCTAAGTGATTACGTGATCCAAATCAACTAAACCATGACCGATCATCACGTGAGATGGAGTAGTTTTCAATGGTGAACATCGTTTATGTTGATCATATCTACTATATGATTCACGCTCGACCTTTCGGTCTCCGTGTTCCGAGGCCATATCTGCATATGCTAGGCTCGTCAAGTTTAACCTGAGTATTCTGCGTGTGCAAAACTGGCTTGCACCCGTTGTAGATGGACGTAGAGCTTATCACACCCGATCATCACGTGGTGTCTGGGCACGACGAACTTTGGCAACGGTGCATACTCAGGGAGAACACTTCTTGATAATTTAGTGAGAGATCATCTTATAATGCTATCGTCAATCAAAGCAAGATAAGATGCATAAAAAGATAAACATCACATGCAATCAATATAAGTGATATGATATGGCCATCATCATCTTGTGCTTGTGATCTCCATCTCCGAAGCACCGTCATGATCACCATCGTCACCGGCGCGACACCTTGATCTCCATCGTAGCATCGTTGTCGTCTCGCCAATCTTATGCTTCCACGACTATCACTACCATTTAGTAATAAAGTAAAGCATTACATCGCGATTGCATTGCATACAATAAAACGACAACCATATGGCTCCTGCCAGTTGCCGATAACTCGGTTACAAAACATGATCATCTCATACAATAAAATTCAGCATCATGCCTTGACCATATCACATCACAACATGCCCTGCAAAAACAAGTTAGACGTCCTCTACTTTGTTGTTGCATGTTTTACGTGGCTGCTACGGGCTTAAGTAAGAACCAATCTCACCTACGCATCAAAACCACAATGATAGTTTGTCAAATAGACTCCGTTTTAACCTTCGCAAGGACCAGGCGTAGCCATACTCGGTTCAACTAAAGTTGGAGAGACAGTCGCCCGCAAGCCACCTATGTGCAAAGCACGTCGGGGGAACCGGTCTCGCGTAAGCGTACGCGTAATGTTGGTCCGGGTCGTCTCGTCCAACAATGCCGCCGAACCAAAGTATGACATGCTGGTAGGCAGTATGACTTGTATCGTCCACAATTCACTTGTGTTCTACTCGTGCATATAACATCAACATAAATAACCTAGGCTCGGATACCACTGTTGGGTTTCGTAGTAATTTCAAAATTTTCCTACACACACGCAAGATCATGTGATGCATAGCAACGAGGGGGAGAGTGTTGTCTACGTACCCAACGCAGACCGACTGCGGAAGCGATGACACGACGTAGAGGAAGTAGTCGTACGTCTTCATGATCCAACCGATCAAGCACTGAAACTACGACACCTCCGAGTTCGAGCACACGTTCAGCTCGATGACGATCCCCGGACTCCGATCCAGCAAAGTGTCGGGGAAGAGTTCCGTTAGCATGACGGCGTGGTGACGATCTTGATGTACTACAGCAGCAGGGCTTCGCCTAAACTCCGCTACAGTATTATCGAGGTATATGGTGGCAGGGGGCACCGCACACGGCTAAGGAATAGATCACGTGGATCAACTTGTGTGTTCTAGGGTGCCTCTACCTTAGTATATAAAGGAGCCAAGGGGGGAGGGGGGCGCCGGCCAGGGAGAGAGGCGCAGGAGGAGTCCTACTCCTTCCGGGAGTAGGACTCCCTCCCCAATCCTATTCCAACTAGGATTCCCAAGGGGGGAAAGAGAGAGAGGGGGGCCGGCCACCTTCTCCTAGTCCTAATAGAACTAGGGGAGGGGGAAGTGGCGCAGCCACCTTGGGCTGCTCCTTTCTCCTTTCCACTAAGGCCCATGAAGGCCCATATGGCTCCCGGGGGGTTCCGGTAACCTCCCGGTAACCCGGTAAAATCCCGATTTCACCCGGAACACTTCCGATGTCCAAACATAGGCTTCCAATATATCAATCTTTACGTCTCGACCATTTCGAGACTCCTCGTCATGTCCGTGATCACATCCGGGACTCCGAACAACATTCGGTACATCAAAATGCATAAACTCATAATATAACTGTCATCGTAACCTTAAGCGTGCGGACCCTACGGGTTCGAGAACAATGTAGACATGACCGAGACACATCTCCGGTCAATAACCAATAGCGGGACCTGGATGCCCATATTGGCTCCTACATATTCTACGAAGATCTTTATCGGTCAGACCGCATAACAACATACGTTGTTCCCTTTGTCATCGGTATGTTACTTGCCCGAGATTCGATCGTCGGTATCCAATACCTAGTTCAATCTTGTTACCGGCAAGTCTCTTTACTCGTTCCGTAATACATCATCTCACAACTAACATATTAGTTGTAATGCTTGCAAGGCTTATGTGATGTGTATTACCGAGAGGGCCCAGAGATACCTCTCCGACAATCGGAGTGACAAATCCTAATCTCGAAATACGCCAACCCAACATCTACCTTTGGAGACACCTGTAATGCTCCTTTATAATCACCCATTTACGTTGTGACGTTTGGTAGCACCCAAAGTGTTCCTCCGGCAAACGGGAGTTGCATAATCTCATAGTCATAGGAACATGTATAAGTCATGAAGAAAGCAGTAGCAACATACTAAACGATCGGGTGCTAAGCTAATGGAATGGGTCATGTCAATCAGATCATTCAACTAATGATGTGACCTCGTTAATCAAATAACAACTCATTGTTCATGGTTAGGAAACATAACCATCTTTGATTAACGAGCTAGTCAAGTAGAGGCATACTAGTGACACCTTGTTTGTCTATGTATTCACACATGTATTATGTTTCCGGTTAATACAATT
Organism: Triticum urartu; assembly: GCF_056163025.1. Lineage (NCBI taxonomy): Eukaryota > Viridiplantae > Streptophyta > Magnoliopsida > Poales > Poaceae > Triticum > Triticum urartu. The sequence continues at coordinate 671,922,275 of NC_141874.1, read as the reverse complement.
CTAGCATGAATAATAAACATTTATCATGATTATAAGGAAATAAATAATAACTTTATTATTGCCTCTAGGGCATATTTCCTTCAATGTCCTCTCTTTCTCTGGGATTGGTCGAACAATAAGTTTCCGTATATCTATCTGACGCTACTACATATATACAATATAACATCTCTTGCAATCCCTAACATCTAAAATCCTTTTCAATTTCCACATGGCATTCTCCGTCTTTATGTATGACGTGCTCAAGAAAGAATCCCGCCAATTCTCTTGAACTGCTCATATGCGATCATGTGGTAGGAGTTCATCCCGCATCTCTCACATCTAATTTAAAGAAAGGGGTAAATACATATATATGAATGAAACTCAACACAATTGATGGTAATAAAATAATATTGTTTGTTTACGTACTTCAAATTGTTTGTCAGACATGCCCCGCTCAGAGCTTGAGTGGCGAATGAACTCACAAACGCAGTATCCACATAAATTATTCCCGCCTTCCTGCCACAAGCACTTTACGAGAAACAGAGTTCAATCAAACTGATAATCAAGCATGATAAATGGTGTTGATGAAACTAGAATCAATGAGAGATGCGCGGAACTAGCTAGTACTACTTACATTGGGGTGTGTAAATCGCAGCTCCTTCTGCAGACCCGGAACCATTTCGGTGAACCGTTTCCAAACCCTGCCAGGCAAAGAAAATGATTACTTGATATTAGGAAATGAACAAAAGTTGCTGATATGGTATGATAATGATTGAAATTACTTCTGGAGCATTGCAGTCATGTCCGCATAATCCTGGGGATCTTTACGTCTCGAGTCTAAGATATTTACTACTCCCACGCCAAGCTTAATCTCCAGTAGAATAAAGTGGAAGCTGCGCACGCATAACTCATCAATTACATTACTATAACCTCGAGTAAGCGAAACCGAATATGCACAAGACAGTAAGACTCACTTGAAGTTGTAAGAAAAGAGTATTTTCCCTTTGTTTTGATGTCGAAGGAACGATTGTAGCAAGTTGTCCTCAGTATCTTTGACTATCTTTTTTATAGTGAGGATAATTTGTTCTTTTTTGCATTCGACGATCTTCAGCCTGCATACTTAGTGAGGATAATTATATATACATGCAATGAATGAGCTGAGCTATAGAGACTTAATTACAGAAGTAATACTTACAGACAGTAGCAAGTCATGAGTTGTTTGTCGAGGGTGTCTTGATTGAATAACTAAAATAACTCCACAAATTCAATAGGCAGCAACTCAACTCCAATGAGTTCGTGCTCATCTTTAATTCTCACCATCATACTGTTGGCCCCAGACTTCCTGCAGGTATCCATGTACCAGTCATGCAATCTTCGCATCATCGTTGTTAGAGGAGGAGGATCGGGTTTGACGAGAGGCTTCCCGTGCTCATATCTGAAGATCTGTATTACCTCTAACATTTCAAATTGTACATCATCTCTCAGGTGATCACCAAGATTGATACCGGGCACTAGCCCTAGATGATTACCGACGATATCGCTAGACACCTTGAGCGGGGGGCACGATTGCTTTGCCTGTTCGCCGAGCTGGGGAATTGTTTTCCCACTTCTTCGTTCTGCTAATCTTGCATCACTGAAAGTACTTCCCGACCGCCGTGCTTCATCATATGTCTTTGCAATACAGCGGTTATAGTTGGATTCTGGCGGAGGCGGTGGTGGTCGCTTCAGGGCATCCACAGTGCGATTCGCTTTCACCGGATCTACCGTTTCCTTCGGAGGTGGAGGTTTCTGTGCCAAATGGGCCTGCACTTCGGCTTCCATGTTTCATCGGTTTCCTCGTCAGTCCTCTCATATGGTAACTTTGGAAGAGGCTTCACGCTTTTTGGACCAAATCTGAATTTCTTCCCGCCTCTTGTACTACTAGCCGCCGGAGCGGCGGCGTCTCTCTTCCGCCGTTGCTGGCGCGGCAGAGTCTGCTGACACGTCGGAGGAGGCGGAGTGCTCCAACGCGCCGGATGTGGCGGAGGACGAGGCGGAGTTCCTTTACGCGCCGGAGGAGGCGGAGGAGGAGGCGGAGTGCCCTGATCACTCGCTGGAGAAGGAGGAGGAGGAGGCGGAGTGCCTTGACGTGACGGAGGAGGAGGAGGAGGAGGAGGCGTCTAGTTTGGAAGCTTGATGTACTCCTTCCTCCATAGACAGGTACTCCTTAAAGAATAAACCAGATGATTCTCCCCTTCACCTGTAGGGTAGTCAAGCTCCAGCTCCTCAAATCCCTCCATTATTTCATCCACCGTCACCACAGCATAGCCATGTGGAATCGGACGACAATGAAAAGTTCCCTCAGCTGGAGGAGGAGCAACAGAGCCGACGGCCGCCTTCAAGGTCAGGTTCTGGCATTTCGTCATTAGCTCACAATGTTCAGCCTCCGTGATACTATCCACGGGGTAGCGAGGAGCCATGAAATCAGGCTGAACGAGCTCAGTGGAAGCAACACTGATTCTCCACTAAGATGGTGGGGTAGCTTCTGGGGAAGCGTCAAAGCAAGGATCTTCGTGCCGCTGAGATGGTTGGCCGGTAGCTCGCTGGCTCTCAAGTTCCTCCAGTTTTGCTAACTTTGCACTGATCCTCTGCATTTCTATTGCTTCCACTTCCCTCTTTCTCTCTCTGCTTCTGTAACCACCGCTGTCGGGAAACCCATGCACCCACGGAACGGAGCCTGGAGTGCCACGTGTTCATCCAGGGTGCTCAGGATTCCCGAGGGCCTCTGTCAGCTCGTCCTTCTCTCTATCAGGATGAACGTCCCTTCGTGCGTTGCCTTGATATATTTCTGAAGCTTCCGGATGGGTATTGCAAGTTGCTCGTCCGTCCAAACACACTCCCCTCTTTCTGGGTCCAAAGTTCCCCCAACCCCGAAGAACCAAGTCCTTGAACGATCTGGCCAGTTCAATGTCGCTGGTTAGACCCCTTAAGCAAGCAGGTCTTGCTCAGCTTTGTCCCACAACGGCCGGGCTTTGCCGTAGATACTTCTTCTTTGCAGCATTTTTCTTGTTTGTCAGTGACCTTTTCATACCCTTCTCTGATTTCTTGTAGGCCACAAATGCGGGCCAGTGATCTCTTATCTTCTCATATCGACCGATGAATTCTGGAGTCTCATCCTTCTTGACAAACTTTAGGTTCAACTCTTTCTTCCAGTTCCTGAATAGATCTGTCATCTTCTTAAGAGCAAACGCCTTGACCTTTCGCTCTATAACTGGGTTATTCGGATCCTCCTTTGGCGGTAGGCTGAAATTTGTCATCAGCGAGGTCCAAAGATCATCTTTCTTTCTATCCTAGACATAAGAAACTTCAGGGTCCTTATTCTTATTCCATTGCTAGACGCTGATCGGGACACTTTCCCTAACAAGAACTCTGCACTTATGTACAAATGTGTCCTTGGTCTGCTTGGGAGAAATCGGTTGGCCATCGTTCGCGACTTCTATGATCATGAACCTTTCTTCCTGGCGCAACCTTTTCTTCGGGCTTCGTCTCCTTATGGAAGTTTGGCTCGATCCGGAGGGCTGAAAGAAGAAAGAAGCGTTAATATATGTATATACCAAAACAATTAATGCATCAAGTCAGTGTTGGAAATATGCCCTAGAGGCAATAATAAAAGCATTATTATTATATTTCCTTGTTCGTGATAATTGTCTTTATTCATGCTATAATTGTGTTATCCGGAAATCGTAATACACGTGTGAATAATAGACACCAACATGTCCCTAGTAAGCCTCTAGTTGACTAGCTCGTTGATCAATAGATAGTCATGGTTTCCTGACTATGGGCATTGGATGTCATTGATTACGAGATCACATCATTAGGAGAATGATGTGATGGACAAGACCCAATCCTAAACATAGCATAAGATCGTATAGTTCGTTTGGTAGAGTTTTCCAATGTCAAGTATCCTTTCCTTAGACCATGAGATCGTGTAACTCCCAGATACCGTAGGAGTGTTTTGGGTATACCAAATGTCACAACGTAACTGGGTGACTATAAAGGTAGACTACGGGTATCTCCGAAAGTGTCTGTTGGGTTGACACGGATCAAGACTGGGATTTGTCACTCCGTATGACGGAGAGGTACCACTGGGCCCACTCGGTAATGCATCATCATTATGAGCTCAAAGTGACCAAGTGTCTGGTCACGGGATCATGCATTACGGTACGAGTAAAGTGACTTGCCTGTAACGAGATTGAATAAGGTATTGGGATACCGACGATCGAATCTCGGGCAAGTAACATACCGATTGACAAAGGGAATTGCATACGGGGTTGCTTGAATCCTCGACATCGTGGTTCATCCGATGAGATCATCGTGGAGCATGTGGGAGCCAACATGGGTATCCAGATCCCGCTGTTGGTTATTGACCGGAGAGTCATCTCGGTCATGTCTGCTTGTCTCCCTAACCCGTAGGGTCTACACACTTAAGGTTCGGTGACGCTAGGGTTGGGAAGATATGTATATGCAGTAACCCGAATGTTGTTCGGAGTCCCGGATGAGATCCCAGATGTCATGAGGAGTTTCAGAATGGTCCGGAGGTAAAGAATTATATATAGGAAGTGCTGTTTCGGCCATCGGGACAAGTTTCGGGGTCACCGGTATTGTACCGGGACCACCAGAAGGGTCCCGGGGGTCCACCGGGTAGGGCCACCCATCCCAGAGGGCCCCATGGGCCAAAGTGGGGAGGGGAACCAGCCCATAGTGGGCTGGCGCGCCCCCCTAGGCCCACCCCATGCGCCTAGGGTTGAAACCCTAGGGGTGGGGGGGCGCCCCACCTTGCCTTGGGGGCCACTCCAGGCTTGGCCGCCGCCCCCCTAGGAGATCCAATCTCCTAGGGCCGGCGCCCCCCCTAGGAGATCCAATCTCCTAGGGCCGGCGCCCCCCTAGGGGAGCCTATATATATGAGGGGGAGGGAGGGGGCAGCCGCACCCTGAGTCCTGGCGCCTCCCTCTCCCCTGCTACACCTCTCTCTCTCGTAGTATAAGGCGAAGCCCTGCTACTGTGACGCCCTGCATCCACCACCACGCCGTCGTGCTGCTGGATCTTCATCAACCTCTCCTTCCCCCTTGCTGGATCAAGAAGGAGGAGACGTCACGCTGATCGTACGTGTGTTGAACGCGGAGGTGCCGTCCGTTCGGCGCTAGGATCTCCGTGATTTGGATCACGTCGTGTACGACTACCTCATCCCCGTTCTTTGAATGCTTCCGCTCGCGATCTACAAAGGTATGTAGATGCATCCGATCACTCGTTTCTAGATGAACTCATAGATGGATCTTGGTGAAACCGTAGGAAATTTTTTGTTTTCTGCAACGTTCCCCAACAGTGGCATCATGAGCTAGGTCTATGCGTAGTTCTTCTTGCGCGAGTAGAACACAATTTGTTGTGGGCGTAGATGTTGTCAACTTTCTTGCCACTACTAGTCGTATCTTGCTTCAGCGGTATTGTGGGATGAAGCGGCCCGGACCAACCTTACACGTACGCTTACGTGAGACCGGTTCCACCGACTAACATGCACTAGTTGCATAAGGTGGCTGGCGGGTGTCTGTCTCTCCCACTTTAGTTGGAGCAGATTCGATGAAAAGGGTCCTTATGAAGGGTAAATAGAAGTTGACAAATCACGTTGTGGCTTTCACGTAGGTAAGAAAACGTTCTTGCTAGAACCCTAATTCAGCCACGTAAAACTTGCAACAACAATTAGAGGACGTCTAACTTGTTTTTGCAGCAAGTGCTTTGTGATATGATATGGCCAAAGTTGTGATGAATGATGAATGATATATATGTGATGTATGAGATGTTCATGCTATTGTAATAGGAATCACGACTTGCATGTCGATGAGTATGACAACCGGCAGGAGCCATAGGAGTTGTCTTTATTTTTTGTATGACCTGCGTGTCATTGAGAAACGCCATGTAAATTACTTTACTTTATTGCTAAACGCGTTAGCCATAGTAGTAGAAGTAATAGTTGGCGAGCAACTTCATGGAGACACGATGATGGAGATCATGATGATGGAGATCATGGTGTCAAGCCGGTGACAAGATGATCATGGAGCCCCAAGATGGAGATCAAAGGAGCTATGTGATATTGGCCATATCATGTCACTATTATTATTTGATTGCATGTGATGTTTATCATGTTTTGCATCTTGTTTACTTAGAACGACGGTAGTAAATAAGATGATCCCTCATAATAATTTCAAGAAAGTGTTCCCCCTAACTGTGCACCGTTGCGACAGTTCGTTGTTTCGAAGCACCACGTGATGATCGGGTGTGATAGATTCTAACGTTCACATACAACGGGTGTAAGACAGATTTACACATGCAAACACTTAGGTTGAATTGACGAGCCTAGCATGTACAGACATGGCCTCGAGACACAGAAGACCGAAAGGTCGAGCATGAGTCATATAGAAGATACGATCAACATGAAGATGTTCACCGATGTTGACTGGTCCGTCTCACGTGATGATCGGACACGGCCTAGTTGACTCGGATCATGTTATACTTAGATGACTAGAAGAGGGATGTCTATCTAAGTGGGAGTTCATTAAATAATTTGATTAGATGAACTTAATTATCATGAACTTAGTCTAAAATATTTACAATATGTCTTGTAGATCAAATGGCCAACGTAGTCCTCAACTTCAACGCGTTCCTAGAGAAAACCAAGCTGAAAGACGATGGCAGCAACTACACGGACTGGGTCCGGAACCTGAGGATCATCCTCATAGCTGCCAAGAAAGATTATGTCCTACAAGCACCGCTGGGTGACGCACCTGTTCTCCCTGCAGAACAAGACGTTATGAACGCTTGGCAAGCACGTACCGATGACTACTCCCTCGTTCAGTGCGGCATGCTTTACAGCTTAGAGCCGGGGCTCCAAAAGCGTTTTGAGAGACACGGAGCATATGAGATGTTCGAAGAGCTGAAAATGGTTTTCCAAGCTCATGCCCGGGTCGAGAGATATGAAGTCTCCGACAAATTCTTCAGCTGTAAGATGGAGGAAAATAGTTCTGTCAGTGAGCACATACTCACTATGTCTGGGTTACATAACCGCTTGACTCAGCTGGGAGTTAATCTCCTGGACGACGCGGTCATTGACAGAATCCTCCAGTCGCTTCCTCCAAGCTACAAGAGCTTTGTGATGAACTTCAATATGCAGGGGATGGAAAAGACCATTCCTGAAGTATTTGCTATGCTGAAATCAGCAGAGGTAGAAGTCAAGAAGGAACATCAAGTGTTGATGGTGAATAAAATCACTAAGTTCAAGAAGGGCAAGGGTAAAAAGAACTTCAAGAAGGACGGCAAGGAAGTTGCCGCGCCCGGCAAGCAAGCTGCCGGGAAGAAGCAAAAGAAATGGACCCAAGCCCGAGACTGAGTGCTTTTATTGCAAGGGAAGTGGTCACTGGAAGCGGAATTGCCCCAAATACTTAGAGGACAAGAAGGCCGGCAAAAAAAGGTATATGTGATATACATGTAATTGATGTGTACCTTACCAGTACTCGTAGTAGCTCTTGGGTATTTGATACCGGTGCAGTTGCTCACATTTGTAACTCAAAGCAGGAGCTGCGGAATAAGCGGAGACTGGCGAAGGACGAGGTGACGATGCGCGTCGGGAATGGTTCCAAGGTCGATGTGATCACCGTCGGCACGCTACCTCTTCATTTACCTACGGGATTAGTTTTGAACCTCAATAATTGTTATTTAGTGCCAGCTTTGAGCATGAACATTGTATCGGGATCTCATTTAATTCGATATGGCTACTCATTTAAATCCGAGAATAATGGTTGTTCTATTTATATGAGAGATATGTTTTATGGTCATGCTTCGATGGTGAATGGTTTATTCTTAATGAATCTCGAGCGTAATGCTACACATGTTCATAGTGTGAATACCAAAAGATGTAAGGTTGATAATGATAGTCCGACATACTTGTGGCACTGCCGCCTTGGTCACATAGGTGTCAAACGCATGAAGAAGCTCCATGCAGATGGACTTTTAGAGTCTCTTGATTATGAATCATTTGACACGTGCGAACCATGCCTCATGGGTAAAATGACCAAGACTCCGTTCTCAGGAACAATGGAGCGAGCAACCAACTTATTGGAAATCATACATACTGATGTGTGCGGTCCAATGAGTGTTGAGGCTCGCGGTGGCTATCGTTATGTTCTCACCCTCACTGATGACTTGAGTAGATATGGGTATATCTACTTAATGAAACACAAGTCTGAGACCTTTGAAAAGTTCAAGGAATTTCAGAGTGAGGTTGAAAATCAACGTGACAAAAAAATCAAGTTTCTACGATCAGATCATGGAGGAGAATATTTGAGTCACGAATTTGGCACACACTTAAGAAAATGTGGAATAGTTTCACAACTCACGCCGCCTGGAACACCTCAGCGTAATGGTGTGTCCGAACGTCGTAATCGCACTCTATTAGATATGGTGCGATCTATGATGTCTCTTACCGATTTACCGCTATCTTTTTGGGGCTATGCTTTAGAGACTGCCGCATTCACTTTAAATAGGGCTCCGTCGAAATCCGTTGAGACGACACCGTATGAATTATGGTTTGGGAAGAAACCTAAGCTGTCATTTCTAAAAGTTTGGGGATGCGATGCTTATGTCAAGAAACTTCAACCTGAAAAGCTCGAACCCAAGTCGGAAAAATGCGTCTTCATAGGATACCCTAAAGAAACTATTGGGTATAACTTCTACCTCAGATCCGAAGGCAAGATCTTTGTTGCCAAGAATGGATCCTTTCTAGAGAAAGAGTTTCTCTCGAAAGAAGTAAGTGGGAGGAAAGTAGAACTTGATGAAGTATTACCTCTTGAACCGGAAAATGGCGCAACTCAAGAAAATGTTCCTGAGGTGCCTGCACCGACTAGAGAGGAAGTTAATGATGATGATCAAGATACTTCTGATCAAGCTCCTGCTGAAATTCGTAGGTCCACAAGGACACGTTCCGCACCAGAGTGGTACGGCAACCTTGTCATGGAAATCATGTTGTTAGACAACGGTGAACCTTCGAACTATGAAGAAGCGATGGCGGGCCCGGATTCCGACAAATGGCTGGAAGCCATGAAATCCGAGATAGGATCCATGTATGAAAACGAAGTATGGACTTTGACTGACTTGCCCGTTGAGCGGCAAGCCATAGAAAATAAATGGATCTTTAAGAAGAAGACAGACGCGGATGGTAATGTGACCATCTATAAAGCTCGGCTTGTCGCTAAGGGTTATCGACAAGTTCAAGGGGTTGACTACGATGAGACTTTCTCACCGGTAGCGAAGCTAAAGTCCGTCCGAATCATGTTAGCAGTTTCCGCATTCTACGATTATGAGATATGGCAAATGGACGTCAAAACGGCATTCCTTAATGGTTTCCTTAAGGAAGAATTGTATATGATGCAGCCGGAAGGTTTTGTCGATCCTAAGAATGCTGACAAGGTGTGCAAGCTCCAACGCTCGATTTATGGGCTGGTGCAAGCATCTCGGAGTTGGAACATTCGCTTTGATGAGATGATCAAAGCGTTTGGGTTTACGCAGACTTATGGAGAAGCCTGCGTTTACAAGAAAGTGAGTGGGAACTCTGTAGCATTTCTCATACTATATGTAGATGACATACTTTTGATGGGAAATGATATAGAACTCTTGGACAGCATTAAGGCCTACTTGAATAAGAGTTTTTCAATGAAGGACCTTGGAGAAGCTGCTTATATATTAGGCATCAAGATCTATAGAGATAGATCGAGACGCCTCATAGGTCTTTCACAAAGCACATACCTTGATAAGATATTTAAGAAGTTCAATATGGATCAATCTAAGAAGGGGTTCTTACCTGTGTTACAAGGTGTGAAATTGAGCTCAGCTCAATGTCCGACCACGGCAGAAGATATAGAAGAGATGAGTGTCATCCCCTATGCCTCAGCCATAGGTTCTATTATGTATGCCATGCTGTGTACCAGACCTGATGTAAACCTTGCCGTAAGTTTTGTAGGAAGGTACCAAAGTAATCCCGGCAAGGAACACTGGACAGCGGTCAAGAATATCCTGAAGTACCTGAAAAGGACTAAGGAAATGTTTCTCGTTTATGGAGGTGACGAAGAGCTCGTCGTAAAGGGTTACGTCGACGCTAGCTTCGACACAGATCTGGATGACTCTAAGTCACAAACCGGATACGTGTATATTTTGAATGGTGGGGCAGTAAGCTGGTGCAGTTGCAAGCAGAGCGTCGTGGCGGGATCTACATGTGAAGCGGAGTACATGGCAGCCTCGGAGGCAGCGCATGAAGCAATTTGGGTGAAGGAGTTCATCACCGACCTCGGAGTCATACCCAATGCGTCGGGGCCAATCAAACTCTTCTGTGACAACACTGGAGCTATTGCACTTGCCAAGGAGCCCAGGTTTCACAAGAAGACCAGCCACATCAAGCGTCGCTTCAACTCCATTCGTGAAAATGTTCAAGATGGAGACATAGATATTTGTAAAGTACATACGGACCTGAATGTAGCAGATCCGTTGACTAAACCTCTCCCTAGAGCAAAACATGATCAACACCAGAATTCCATGGGTGTTCGATTCATCACAATGTAACTAGATTATTGACTCTAGTGCAAGTGGGAGACTGTTGGAAATATGCCCTAGAGGCAATAATAAAAGCATTATTATTATATTTCCTTGTTCGTGATAATTGTCTTTATTCATGCTATAATTGTGTTATCCGGAAATCGTAATACATGTGTGAATAATAGACACCAACATGTCCCTAGTAAGCCTCTAGTTGACTAGCTCGTTGATCAATAGATAGTCATGGTTTCCTGAATATGGGCGTTGGATGTCATTGATAACGAGATCACATCATTAGGAGAATGATGTGATGGACAAGACCCAATCCTAAACATAGCATAAGATCGTATAGTTCGTTTGCTAGAGTTTTCCGATGTCAAGTATCCTTTCCTTAGACCATGAGATCGTGTAACTCCCGGATACCGTAGGAGTGCTTTGGGTATACCAAACATCACAATGTAACTGGGTGACTATAAAGGTAGACTACGGGTATCTCCGAAAGTGTCTGTTGGGTTGACACGGATCAAGACTGGGATTTGTCACTCCGTATGACGGAGAGGTACCACTGGGCCCACTCGGTAATGCATCATCATTATGAGCTCAAAGTGACCAAGTGTCTGGTCACGGGATCATGCATTACGGTACGAGTAAAGTGACTTGCCTGTAACAAGATTGAACAAGGTATTGGGATACCGACGATCGAATCTCGGGCAAGTAACATACCGATTGACAAAGGGAATTGCATACAGGGTTGCTTGAATCCTCGACATCGTGGTTCATCCGATGAGATCATCGTGGAGCATGTGGGAGCCAACATGGATATCCAGATCCCGCTGTTGGTTATTGACCGGAGAGTCGTCTCGGTCATGTCTTCTTGTCTCCCGAACCCGTAGGGTCTACACACTTAAGGTTCGGTGACGCTAGGGTTGTGAAGATATGTATATGCAGTAACCCGAATGTTGTTCGGAGTCCCGGATGAGATCCCGGACATCACGAGGAGTTTCGGAATGGTCCGGAGGTAAAGAATTATATATAGGAAGTGCTGTTTCGGCCATCGGGACAAGTTTCGGGGTCACCGGTATTGTACCGGGACCACCGGAAGGGTCCCGGGGGTCCACCGGGTGGGGCCACCCATCCCGGAGGGCCCCATGGGCCAAAGTGGGGAGGGGAACCAGCCCATAGTGGGCTGGTGCGCCCCCCTAGGCCCACCCCATGCGCCTAGGGTTGAAACCCTAGGGGTGGGGGGGCGCCCCACCTTGCCTTGGGGGCCACTCCAGCCCTGACCGCCGCCCCCCTAGGAGATCCAATCTCCTAGGGCCGGCGCCCCCCCTAGGGGAGCCTATATATATGAGGGGGAGGGAGGGGGCAGCCGCACCCTGAGTCCTGGCGCCTCCCTCTCCCCTACTACACCTCTCTCTCTCTCGTAGTATAAGGCGAAGCCCTGCTACTGTGACGCCCTGCATCCACCACCACGCCGTCGTGCTGCTGGATCTTCATCAACCTCTCCTTCCCCCTTGCTGGATCAAGAAGGAGGAGACGTCACGCTGATCGTACGTGTGTTGAACGCGGAGGTGCCGTCCGTTCGGTGCTAGGATCTCCGGTGATTTGGATCACGTCGTGTACGACTACCTCATCCCCGTTCTTTGAACGCTTCCGCTCGCGATCTACAAAGGTATGTAGATGCATCCGATCACTCGTTGCTAGATGAACTCATAGATGGATCTTGGTGAAACCGTAGGAAATTTTTTGTTTTCTTCAACGTTCCCCAATAGTCAGCACAGGCATAATTAATATATATACCTCGCTGGACTTTGCAATAGCTCCCTCCTCCATTCGGTCACCGGAGCCGTCATCATGATCTCCTTCCTCCGTCATTCGGTCACCAGAGCCATCAGGATCTCCTTCCTCCGCCATTCGTTAATATATGTATAGACGACTTGAAGTAAAATGAACTTTGTCCATTATGTGTAGTGATTCTATGTACCAAAGTACTTTACATCATTAGTACTCGGATCCGCATTGTACAAACTTTGTTGACCAACCATCAGCTTCAACCTCCTCGGCCAGTAGCTGAGGAGTGTTTTCCTACTTTATAAAGCCATTATAAGGGCAAAGATTTATTGAAAACAAGGAAATCCGGCCATGCGGTTTTATAAAGAAAGGTACGCGGAGAGATATGTTATATTACTATTTGACGTAAGAAGTATCTTCCAAAGAAAATAGTCCCGCTATCGGTTCCTTTCTTTGAGTTGTCATGCTGATCATGATCATGAAACCTCACATCCGACCAATGTATATTGATGTTTTAGTTTGGGGAAAGTTCCCGAACTCTGTGGTTTTAAGTGAACCTAAATTTTCACTTCCATCGTTGCCAACCAATCATAACCTTTAAGATGGCTAGCTTTCGGCTTCACCCAGTCTGAGGTACTAACTCGGATGACCCGGTAGTAACAATCACAGAGATGCTTCCTTTACCGCCTAGCCGAATGATCGGGAACGCAGGGGTAAGCACAGGAGCCAGGCAACCCCGCTTGGCCAAAATCTTAAGTCAAATTGATGCATATTTATGGCTTTATAACGATAATTACGGAAGGCAGCGATTGTATAATGAATACAAACGCTGATGATACATGTTTATTTTGACTCTGTTGCCACGGTTTATCATTTGAAAGTGGCCCATTGTCGGCTTCTACCCCTTTGTAGATGCTATGCAGGGTGCTTCTGTAGTAACAAGACAACCCTTAACTGATGTCTCGGTGCCCGGAGGCGGTTTTGTTAGCGGAAACAAGGCAATCAGATATGCGGGCTTTATAGTTTTCCCTTAGTCATAGGAGCTTAAAGTTGGGTAGCCAGTTACTAGCCCCCAGTTAGTGTTCGGCGTCAGCTGAGGTCAAGCCGCCCCGTTAACACTTTGGCCAATGTTATGAACAGCCCGTCGTTTAACACGGGGTGACCTCCATCAATCTTATAGTTTAACACACTAATAGGATCGCTGACCAGTTTACGCTTATTGTGACAGTCAGTTTTTAGCTTTCTCCACTGAGACCCTTAACGATGCGAGCTGGAAGCACAATCGCAGTGGTTCTCCCTTTGTGCACCTAGCCGAACAAAGCGGAGCGTAGGGGGCAATCATAGGAGCCAGGCAACCCAACTATTGACCGAAAACGCAATTCGAAACTGATGCATATAAAGCAATATCCGAAAACGTTTTGCCGAGGAGTCCATGGAGTACCTTGGCTTTTGGTGGGTTCGGCTCTAGTTGCAGCCCTCGTTGATATTGCCGAAGTTTTAAAGGTGTCCGGTGTTGTACTGCGAGACTTATGCTGGAGACACACAAATAGGTTAGAAGTGCCATAAGCTTGGAAAACCAAAAAACACACATAAAAACTTTACGTCTAAATTAGATCAGGTTTTGTGGTGTCAATCTAAAATTGGTCTTAAAATTAGTATGTGCTTCTGTCGTGCTTTAACATGATACATCCAATCCACTTCAAGTGGGTCATCCTTTGGCTTCAACCTCCTATCCCGAAGGCAGAGTGTTTCTCAGGCCAGTTTAGCGAACTAAAATCGAGCGGCTTTAGAGAGAAATCAGGCGACGGCTATTGACCACACACTCAAGTTAGAAAAAGGAGTAATAGAAAAAAACTTTGTAACGACTAAAAATGAACTTATTATAAAATGGCTCCTGTAAATTTAAGAGCCCCCAGTTAACTAGGGCAAAAGGAATGTTTTTAACTAACAACATTTTTAACAAACATAGTTTTTTGTTTAACAAAAAATATAATGCTTGGTGGAACCGAACAATTTTTTTTAAAAGTAAGCATGAAAACAACTTAGCTGGTTAATATGCTCAGCATTGACGACACGGTCCGGGCGTGTGGTGGGACGAAGACGCCCATTGATCTTCGACCGGTCGGACATGGAGCATAGTCCTCGGACTATCCGAGGTCCCAGCCCCCAAGCCGGTTCCAAGGTGGCCGCAACTTGACGAGGTGGCGATGTAGCACAGTCGATGCGGCGAGACGAAGCCCCTGGTCCAGCCGAGGAGATGGAGTAGGTTGGCCGGATGACGCAGAAGTGAACACATGACGCAACCGAGGTCGACTACCCAGTGGAGTGGCCGCGCGGAGACAGCAACATAGAGGGGCGCGCCAAGGCGATGTCACAACTTAGTCAACGCATGTGGAACGACGGCGCCAAGGTGGCGGCATGGCTTGGTCAAGGTCGATTATCAGGCGCGAGGTCGATGTCGACATAGGTCGGCTGGCCGAGGTGACGGCGAAAGGGTAGCCCGACCAACGTTACGTATGAGCGTCGGTAGAATATCTCCACAAAAATAATGCATTACAAGCCAGTAGAAATATTTTGTGTATAGTAATGCTAACCGAGTAGTCTGGAAAAATAAAACCTGTTCGCCCGCGGCGACGACCATAGCGGACTGAAGCAAACAGATAAACTGATCCGTCATGAACATGCTGCCAAACTAGTACTACCTAAAATGATTAGTAGCAATTTGGTTTTGCATACTTGTGAACAAAAGTAGTGAAGAACCGGCGGTCGACTAGGTAGGTATTGAATTAAAACAAAGGGTGAGAAACAAATCTCCCTGTGGTGTGCTGGCATCGAGCCGAGCTCTAATCGGTGCACTGCCATGCACTGTCTCTTCGACGCGTACGATTTCTTCGGCTGGATCACCTGCCGCCGCAGCCCTATGCACGCGCTGCCGCGCATGCGTCTGCCCGTCTAATCTCTTTGACGGCACGTCTCTCCGGCCGCTGTGAGCGCCTCCATGAGAACCCGGTCAAGTGAAAGCTAGTTAGGCCACCACATGATCACAACAATGATCAAGAAAAGGCATGCTTAATTAGTAATCTGGACAGATTAGTATATAGCCGGACAAAAGCGGTGATATTCATCCATTAGATATGGAGAAGCGTGCTAAAGTTTGTTACAATTAGGACTTTCCTTGCTAGTATTCCATGGACGCTTTACTCTGCTATAATGTGTAAACGATCTACGGCGGACCTAGGGTTTCAGCGTGAGAGGTAGCCAGATTAAACTAGCACGCTTGCATCAATCAAAAACAGATTGATGTGCCATAACTAGTACTCTCTCCGTCCGAAAATACTTGTCCTATAAATGATTGTATCTAGACTTATTTTAATTATAGATACATCCATTTTATTCATTTTTAAGACAAATATTTTCAGACGGAGGAAGTACTAGTAGTAGTGTGCAACCTCATGATTTCATTGATCTGGTAATTAGTGCCAGGCCGCCGCTTCACGAGATGTCTTGATTTGGCATCCCGTAGTGTACTACATCTGCTTGATCTCCAGTGAGGCAAGGCGGCCGCTGCATGACGCATGCACGCCTAGTATATTCTGATCAAAAGTGGTCTGCAAACAAAATAGTACAAGACTACAGGCAAAAGAAATCTGATGTAGGCAGAATAGATTGAATTGAAATTATAACACCTGATTTATGCCGTCGACGTGGTGAGTACCCCCTAATCCAGGACACCGTCACTCCCTCTCTAATATATTCAACTGTCGGTGATGGTCGCTCCTCCCTTCGTTCCCGAGTGTATTACACCAAAATGTCTAGCATACGGGAACGAAGGAGAAACGACCCCACGTCAACAGTCGGGATTATTTGTCTCTAACATTTGCGATCGTCGGTGATGGTCGCTCCTACTTTCATTCGAAAGTGCATTACACCAAAATGTCTAGCACCTTCGAATGAAGAAGAAGCGACCCCACGACAACAGTCAGGATTCTTCCTCTCTCATATTTCGATAGTATATGGTGGACACTCCCTCATAGATATTTCGACGGTCGGTGATAGTCGCTTCCCCTCCTTCTCTCATGCGTTACTAATGTATATCATGAGAAGAAGGAGAAGAAACGACCCCCACGACAACAATTGCCATTCTTCTTCTCACGTCTATGGTGGACACCCTCCCTCACTGATTTTTTTGACCGTCATCTATGGATCCAGACATACTGAAAGTCAACCCAACATGTCGTTTAATCAACATTCCGGCAAATCCAGTGCACTCGATATTTCCTATATTCTAGCACAGGTCATGTTAAAATTCACGGAAAAACTTTGGCATGACCTTTGCTAAAAACAAGACATATCGAGCGTTTGAAATTTGCCGGAACGGAAATGAATCAACATTCCGGCAAAATATAGGCCACTCAGAGGTGTTCCCTGCAAACATAGGCCACATGTCCAAAGAGACAACCAATACATGTCCAAATATCATTATACACGAGTTTTCATAGTTTATCTATAAACATGGTCTATTTTATTTAATTTTTGTATGCACTCTGTTTAGGCGGTCCTTCACGGAGTGCTCAAAGGAATGCAATTGGCATATAATCATTTCCCTTTAGTGATATATCAAAGAAAAAAACTATTCCTCATCTAGCTCGTACAAGGTATACCACTCTTTCTTTATTGATTTTCCAAGAAGAGCAACAACAAAATGAGATGAGCACATGCATGTGAAAACATGAATGAAGCACCGCTGCAAGGAATGCATGCATTTTCAAACGGCCGGGCTACGAGGAGCCATGCATCACGATGCATACTTTACGGAACTCTTCACTTTTCTTCTTCTTTGCGCAACAGCGCTTGAAGCAATCCATGTTTTCCTGTATGGCTTTCTTGTCGGCAGGGGCGGCCTTGATCTAGGAAAATCTCGTGGCTGTTTGGTAGCATTCGATGTAAGCGTCGTCGTCGTCGGTGCAACTCGGATCCTGGCATTCCGCATTGAGGTCGCTGATGCAGTGCTCACCATTGATTACTCTACTGCAGTTCTTTTAGTAGTTTATCTTCTATGCTCTTTGTCCTGATAGATAATTGTGATCATATATCTTCCTCTGTTTATTATGTGTACCATGCGTATGTTGTTCACTGTATTTCAAATTGCCGAGGTTAAGATAGTTTGTCTTTATGCTCGTCTATTGATTCTCTGGTGCTACTTTGTTATTCAGCCGAGTCATGCTCTGATGAACATTTCTCAGTAGGGTGTATTTAGTATCGTGATCTGTTTTGTCATATTGTCCTCCATGTTGTTTGTGTTGTTTCCTTTCTATGTTACCATTGTTTTCGCGGAAGTTCTCTGCCGCTATACTACATGGCTATATTTTTTATATGCACTCGGTTTAGGTGGCCTTCACTGAGTGCTCGAAGGTATGCACTCACCCTTCATATAATTATTTCCCGGTAGTGATTTATAGGGGAAAAAATCTATTGCCCATCATGGCGTCTCTGAGTCTCTCAGCTCCCTCAATTCATTTTCGCCCGCAAAAATAAAAAATCATTTCACGGGTCAAAACACAAGTACACAAAAGAGGACATACGATTTTGCTTTTCTCCTTTCTATTATCTTCTTCTGAGCCAAAAAAAAAAGAAATGCTTGTAACCTCCCTAAATAGCCATGCAACATGAGAAAACATGATTTTGTGCCACTCGCGCACTAAGAAATTCTGCCAACATGCAAACACATCTAGCAAGCAAAATGTAACGTGAGGTTAGAGATCATCCAAAAATTATTTACTACTCTTTCTTTATTGGTTTTCCAAGATCAGCAGCAACAGAATGAATGTTTTTTTGCCAAAACAAACAAACAAAATGAATGTTAAAAAAAAAGAAGCACCAACAAGAAATGAGATGAAACATGAATGAAAAGGAATGCACGCATGCATGCATTTTCAAGCGGACAGAATCTTGAGGATGCATACTTTACGGCAGTCTCCACTTTTATTATTCTTTGCGCAACAGCTCTTGACGCAATCCAAGTTTTGCTGTATGGCTTTCTTGTCGGCGGGGGTGGCCTTGATGTAGCAAAATCTCTCGGCTGTACGGTAGCATTCGATGTATGCACCGGCGGTGCAGGTTGGATCCTTGCATGCCGCGTCGAGGTCCTCGATGCAGTTCTCACCAGCAAGTTGTCCGACCGTCTTCTTGCCGGGGCAGGCCCCATGCTTGTCCACGGCCGCACGGAGGGCCTCGTGCCCCCACGGCCATGCCGCGGAAGCGAAATCATTGTTGTCTCCACCGACCTTGGCGAGCTCGTCGAACATGCCCTTGATGGCCTTGACGCTGTCGCCTGTCGGCATCATCGCGGCATGTCTTCTCCACCATGGCGGTGCACGCGGGGTCCTTGCCGCACAGCTTGGAGTACTCACCCACGCAAGCAGACTTGTCATCCCCCCTCACCACCGCCATGGATGATGCGGCCACCACCACCACCACCACCACCACGAGGATGACGGCGACGACAACACTAGCCTCCTTGCGCTCACCGGCCATCGATCTATCTTGTTGTCGATTTCTACCTTTCTAGATGATGGCTTGGCACTGGTAAGGTATTGATCCAGATGCTAGCTAGAGCTGCAGTAATATCTTCTCTCTTCATATAAGTCGGGTGATGAGATTGTGAGGCCATGAGCCATTAGATAGTGCTCCATACATACATGCATGCCAAATTTAAATTGGTGCTACCTCGTCCCTACCCCCGCGTCGCCAGCCCCTGGCGACACGGGGGCGATCTACTGCGCCGGCCCTAGGCCTCCGCTCCTCTCTCCCTCCTCCTGCCGCAGCCCGAGGCCACGCCGGCGTTGCCTGGCCAGTGACGGCGGCGGCGGGGCACTCCCCCTTGCGCAGTGGTGGCGATCTCCTATCGGTGGCATCGGCTCATGGATCAGCGGTGCACCAGCGGCAAGGAGCAGCGGGCGCCCGGCGGCGACTGTGACGGCAACGACAGCGCAGGCGCATTCTCCCCGCGGCCGAGGAGCACCTGTGGCGACGGCCCAGATCGCGGGCCTCGTCCGCACGCCGGCAGATCTGGAGGGTGTCTACAGGCGGGCACGGTGGGCCTGACGGCGCCGGCTTAGGCACCGCGGTGGTGCCGTGGCCGGTCAGGCGGCGGCGGCTGCCTGGATCCATCGTCCATTCCCCGGCAGAGATGGCAACGATTCGTGCACGAGATGCTTGATGGAGGTCCTTCGAACAAATCCGGATGAAAACTTGCTTTTGGCTTACTGCCAAAGCCGGCGGTGCCAGCGCTATTTTGCGACATTCCCTTCTTGAAGGCATCGCCAAGGAGAATTTCAAGGTCACTGTCTGCTACCTCTGGGGGAAACCCTAGATCAGTTGATCGGAAGACGGCGGCGTTCTAATGTCGTCCCCCCCTTGGGGGCGTCGTTCTTGGAGGTGTGCACAGGCTCGAGGGACCAGTGGACCGCATCTGAGGTGGAGCGGTGCTTCATCCTACACATTGATGGTGACGGATCTCGACGGCATGGCGCAGTGCAGATTCGGCGTCCGATGTGCGAGGATGGACTCGTGCAGGAGGACGACGCTGTCTGTCGTGGTGGTGGCGTCGATGGCTGAGAGACCTGGCACGGTAGATGCAACATTACAGCTCTGAAGATGGATTGGTGGCAGGTGGCTGCGGCGGCCTCATATCCGGCAGGCGTCCGGGTTGACGAGTGCGCCGGACTGGTGGGTGTCCCATACCCGGCAGGGCATCCTGGTTGGGACCTCAGGTCATAGATGTTAGGTTTGGCTGCGAGGTTTGTTTGGTATTAGGCCCAGATTATCAGCATCCCTACATCAACTGGATAGGAGTAGCGGCAGATGTTGCCTAGACGGTGGCTTTAATCTCACTGTTGTATGACTTTGTTATCCTTCATTTCTAAAAAAAAAATTGGTGCATGCACTTGTACTACTAGACCTTGCAAAACGCTCGCCAACCACATGTGTTCGGTGCAGATGATACCAACAACAACTTTTGCAGAATCCTTTTCTCTAGCTAAAAAAATAAAATGAAAATGCAAGATGAATGGTCAAAGGAACCAAGGCTGATGACCCTATAGGCTTGAACAAAGAGCTGGATCAGAAAAGCTATACTAGTTCGACGAATCAGGCAGCCTCCCCTGCTCGGCCGACATTTCTGGCGTCGTCAGAGGGGAGGAGCCGCCGCGGAAGAAATTGCGAATCTAGATGAATGATGACCTGTCAAAGGAGTGGCAAGCGAGCGAATTGTGTAGCTCCAAGGTCATCAACCTTGGTTCCGGCAGGTTCAATGTTGTAAACTTCTTGGGTGTCATGATCGATATTTGACAAGGACTGCAACGAGATGGTTACGGGCAAGCAATTTGCCCTCTTCACTGCCATGGAGGTAGTGTACGATGACGGCCGCAGCAAGGGCAATGTCAAGAACGGCACCAATGGCGTTGGCAAAGACAATGACAACTACAACAGTGACACCAAATGCTCCGGCAACAAGAATGTCAACAATGGCGGCAACGACAGCAAAGTCAAAGGGATGATGCATGGCCTGCGTATGGTTAAGCACAAATCAAAATGTTACATGTTTAACGTGCAAAAGAGTACCGATGCGGTGCTATAAATGCATGATCCTCCGATGCATCTGTCCGTCCGTGCGTACGAAGACTCGATTGCTCACAAGACAAGGCCCAAAGCCCACAATAGACCCATCCAGATCCAGCTAGGTCACAGTCAAACAACCCAGGCGCGTCCGAGATCTGCCTAGAATCCGCCTACATCTAAGTAGAAGATAGCATCATATTTCGCCGTTTCTACCTATCTTAGGACGGAACCTAGGCCAGTTCCAAGCAATTCGCCCGGTCTGAGGCCCGACTTAGGCACTGCCTCCCTCCCCGCTATGCAGTTTGCTATACACTAGGGCTTCATTCTTCTTCGTTTATGTAAATAACGGCGCTTCCTATTTGGCGCTCCAGGCACCTGTTAGCATACATTTTGCAAACCGGAGCACAGACTGCGCTGGGCCGGCCTAGCTGCCCTTTGTTTATCTATTTTTAATAACGCAAAAAAGGCGATCCAGCTAGGTCACAGTCAAACAACCCAGGCGCGCCCGAGATCTGCCTAGAATCCGCCTACATCTAGGTAGAAGATGGCATCATATTTCGCCGTTTCTACCTATCTTAGGACGGAACCTAGGCCAGTTCCAAGCAATTCGCCCGGTCTGAGGCCCGACTTAGGCACTGCCTCCCTCCCCGCTATGCAGTTTGCTATACACTAGGGCTTCATTCTTCTTCGTTTATGTAAATAACGGTGCTTCCTATTTGGCGCTCCAGGCACCTGTTAGCATACATTTTTGCAAACCGGAGCACAGACTGCGCTGGACCGGCCTAGCTGCCCTTTGTTTATCTATTTTTAATAACACAAAAAAGGCGATCCAGCTAGGTCACAGTCAAACAACCCAGGCGCGCCCGAGATCTGCCTAGAATCCGCCTACATCTAGGTAGAAGATGGCATCATATTTCGCCGTTTCTACCTATCTTAGGACGGAACCTAGGCCAGTTCCAAGCAATTCGCTCGGTCTGAGGCCCGACTTAGGCACTGCCTCCCTCCCCGCTATGCAGTTTGCTATACACTAGGGCTTCATTCTTCTTCGTTTATGTAAATAACGGTGCTTCCTATTTGGCGCTCCAGGCACCTGTTAGCATACATTTTGCAAACCGGAGCACAGACTGCGCTGGGCCGGCCTAGCTGCCCTTTGTTTATCTATTTTTAATAACGCAAAAAAGGCGATCCAGCTAGGTCACAGTCAAACAACCCAGGCGCGCCCGAGATCTGCCTAGAATCCGCCTACATCTAGGTTGTGATTTATCATATTTCGCCGTTTCTACCTATCTTAGGACGGAACCTAGGCCAGTTCAAAGCAATTCACCCGGTCTGAGGCCCGACTTAGGCACTGCCTCCCTCCCCACTATTCAGTTTGCTATACAGTAGGGCTTCATTCTCTTCGCTAATGTAAATAAGGGTGCTTCCAATTTGGCGCTCCAGGCACCTGTTAGCATAAATTTTGCAAACGGGAGCACACACTGCGCTGGGCCGGCCTAGCTGCCCTTTGTTTATCTATTTTTAATAACGCAAAAAAGGCACGCTCTAGGAGGAATCGAACCACCGACGTCCCGCATTGAGGGACACAGTGACCACCGCGCCACTCAGCAGGATCTGATAAGTTACTCTTTTTTATCGTTTCTTCTTTCCCCTTTCCATTTTCTTTTTTCCTTTATTCATCTTCTTTTTTTCCTTCTTACTCAATGAAAAAATTGCATTCAGGAAGATTTTTCTTTTTTGATGAACTCTTTTTTTAAAATGTTTTTTTTCAAATTTGATGAACTTTTCATTTCTTGATGAAAATTTTCAAATTTGATGATTTCTTAAAGCCAATGAACGTTTTTCAAATTTGATAAACATTTTTCTCAAATTCGATGAACTTTTTTCCAATTTGATGAAAATTTTGAAGTTTGTGAACTTCTTTTAAATCCATCTACATTCTTGAATTCACGATTTTTTCCGATTATTATGTCACTTTTTTTGGGGATTTTGGATTTCTCTACTTTTTAAAGTCAACAGTTGACCGGTCAAACCACGATCACAGACATGTTCTACCATCATCATGGTTGCAGCATCCTGGCATCACCGTCTGCGGCTCGTCGCCGTCATCGACTTGCACCGCCATGTCCGGCAAAAAATATCTAAAGCAACAAAAACCTCCAGAGTACTCGGTTGAAACAAAAAGATTTACTGTTTCCAGCAAAACTCGATGGTGCTTCCAGCAAAAATCTAAAACAACAACAGTACTCGATTGAAGCAAAAGGATTTGCCGGTTCCAACAAAACTTAATGGTGGTTCCAGCAAAAATCTCAACATAGAAAATGAATTATCCAGCTCCAGCAAAAAATAACGCTGGTTCCAGCAAAACAACCTCACAACAAAAAACACCAATGCCAATTGTAGCAACAAAGAAAGCCAGTTCCAGCAAAAATAAAGGCCGGTTCCAACAAAAAACGCGTCGCGTCACAAGGGCGGGTCCGGTTCTAGGATCAAGGAACACTGGTTCTAGCATCAGGGAACTCTGGTTGCCGCTTCCTAGTCGGCCAGTTCCAGCATCGCCGCTCGAGCAGGCACCGGTCACCACCGTCGCGTACCATGGTGACCTAGCGGGTGCGCGAGCTTGCAGCCCGGTCGTCTTCGAGCACCACTGGTTATTTCTACTCCACTACAGTTCTTTCAGTAGTTTATTTTCTATGCGCTTTGCCCCGATAGCCCTGATAGGTAATTGTGATCATATATCTTTCTCTGTTTATTATGTGTATAATGACTATGTTGCTCGGTGTATTTCAATGTGCCGTGCTTAAGATAGTTTGTCTATATGCTCGCCTATTGATTCTCTGGCGCTACTTTGTTATTCAACTAAGTTATGTTTTGATGAACATTTCTCGGTAGGATGTATTTAGTATCGTGATCTGTTTCGTCATTTTGTCCCTCCATGCTGTGATTTGTTTCCCTTCTGTGTTACCATTATTGTCGCAAAAGTTCCCTGCCACTATTCTAGGAAGATTATCATCGCTTTCGTCGAAAGTTTTGCTTAGTCCTACTGGTTTAGCTTATTTGTCTTCGTGTGCCTGTACTTACTTTGTTTCAGTGTTTCTATTGTAGTACTACTTCTGTTGTTTTGTCGCGAGAGGTTTGAAGTTTTGAAAATAAATAAATTAAATATCCCATTGACCCCCCCCCCCCCACCCACCCACCTCTAGTTGATATACTCTTGATCCTACACAATGTTTGTCTAGAGTCAAAGGGTACAAAAATTGTTCAAGTTTATATGAAAACTATCAACAAACACAATACCAAATTAGTTATCCTTAAATACATCATAGAATGTAGTTTCTAAATAATATCAAATTAGCATTGTAAATTTTGGTAGTTTTTCCGCAAACATGATCTATATTTTTTATATGCACTCGGTTTAGCTAGGTGGCCTTCACCGAGTGATCGAAGGTATGCACTTACCCATCATATAAGCATTCCCCAGTAGTGATTTATCGGGGAAAACAAATCTATTGCCGGTCATGGCGTCTTTGAACCTTGGCAATATTGGAGCTGAGTCTCTCAGGTCTCAGCTCTCTCAATTCATTTTCACCCGCAAAAAAAAAAATAAACAAACCATTTCACAGGTCACAAGACAAGTACATAAAATAGGTTCAAAACGCTAATAAGGATGAGAGCGTATGCCTTAATTTGGTCGCTTTGACTATGTAGAAACGATTTAACTTTTAATGACAAAAATGCTTCACCTCTACAAGTTATTTTCCGGTGTACACACTCGCTACGTACATAGTCTATGCTACAACGACCAGAGTACCAACCTCTGTTCAAGGCAGTGTGTACGCGATTGGAGCAGGTGGCTACGGAGGTTTTTTCGCGACATGGATAGCAGCATAACCTATGGATTGGTCCACCACCTTCTTCGACATAGGCATAGTGTCGGTCTATAGGACTCTACTGTTGCCGATTTGTCGGATTGTATTTCATGATTTTTTTGTCAAACTTCTGGTTTTGGCTGTGTGCATCTTAGTTATGCAGAGGTCGGGTGTTACTCATAATGTTTTGTATCCACTTGATGCTACATTTTAAGATAATAAAATCGCCATTTATTGAAAAAATTATCTTCTTGTGACCCCCCAAAGAAACCATGATTGTAACCTCCCTAAATAGCCCGCATGCAGCAAGAGAAAACAGGCGTGCCCTGATATGTGCCACTCGCGCATGCACCAAGGTAAGAAACTCTGCCAACATGCAAACACATCTATAGGAGTAGCTAGCTAGCAAAATGTAACGTGAGGTTAGAGATCATCCAAAACTTATTTACCACTCTTTCTTTATTGCTTCTCCAAGAAGAGCAACAACAAAATGAATTTTATTTTCGCAACAACAAAAAAACAGACAAAATAAATGTTCAACAAAAAAAGCAACAACAAAATGAGATGAATACATGCGCATGTGAAAACACCCTCAAGTAATGAAGGAAGGAAGGAAGGAAGGAATGCATGCATTTTGATTTTTCAAGCGGCCGGACTAGTCTTGTGGAGGATGCATTCATTACGGCAGTCTTCACTCTTCTTCTTCTGATCGCAATAGTCCCTGAAGCATATCACGTTTTGCTCTATGGCTTTCTTGTCGGCGGGGGTGGCCTTGATGTAGCAGAATCTTGACGCCGCACCGCCGCATTCGATGTAAGCACCGTCGCTGCAGCTGGGATCCTTGCATGCCGCGTCGAGGTCCGGGATGCAGTGCTCGAGGGCAAAATCTCCGACCGTCTTGTTGCCGGGGCAGGCCCCATGCTAGTCGACGGCATCGCCGAGGGCCACGTGCCCCCACGGCCTTGCCGTAGAAGCCAAACCATAGTTGTCTCCACCGACCTTGGCCAGCTCGTCGAACATGCCCTTAATGGCCTTGACGCTGTCGGCATCATCGTGGCAGGTCGTCTCGACCATGGTGGTGCACGCGGGGTCCTTGTTGCCGCAGAGCTTGGAGTACTCGCCGACGCAAGTAGACTTGTCATCCCCCTTGACCACCGGCATGGATGATGCGGCCACCACCACCACTAGGGTGACGGCGAGGAACGACCCGCCAGCGCGCGCACCGGCCATCGATCAATCTTGTTGTCGATTTCTACCTTTCTGGACTAGATGGTGGCTTACGGTGTTGATCGAGATGCTATCATGTCTTAGAGCTCTGAGCCATATACATATATGGATGCCAAATTTGGTACTACTAGACCGGCCGGGCAAAACGCTCACCCACACACACACGCGTAGGGATGGAGCTTAATTAGCGTACATGCATGCGTTGGGTGCCAACAACAACTTTTGCATGAGCCTTTCCTCCTTCCTCTGGTCTAGCTAAAACAAGAAAATGGAAGCCCAGAAAGCATGTTATACTGCTGAGTTGAATGGTCAGAAAACAAAATTGAGCAGGGGAGGTCAAAAGTACTCAAAACTGAGCAGGTATGTTTTTTTTAAGAAACAAAATTGGAACCTGCATTATATTGAATTCTTCATCTAAGCTTAGCGATATCACAACTTGTCCGGCGGCGGCACCTCCCCTCTAGACGTGATGGACACTCGAGAGGTCAGTAGCGCAGGGGAGGTTTCATGAGACGCCAAACCAGAGTCCAAGCTCGCGGACGTAATCCGCTTTGCCATACAAGGGCATGAGCCAGTCGCCGACGAGGGTGTGGCCGTAGACCATGGCATGCTTGTGGTGGCTGATCCATGGCGGCAGCGGGAGGATGTCGTAGTGCCAGAACCTACTAGATAGGGCGGACGGGTGGAACTGTTGGAAATATGAGCAATTTACCATATGATTTTATTAACAGAAATATTAGATAAAGCATGACTAATATAGCTGCGATAAAGCAAGTCATGCAATCTGACGGAGAGAAAGTAAGTAGCATCTGCATATATGAACTTGTACTGAACACATCTAGGACAGACACTAGATCATGTTGCATATATGGAGTAGAACCTAACACATGTAGGGCAAGAACTAGTACGAGAAACTATGGCAGGACATCTGACAGAAAGAAGAAGAACACATACGGGACAGCAGCAGCAGAAGCACTGGACTTGGGGTCGACATCCTCTCCAGCCATGTCGTTGCTGAGGTAGTCGACGTCCGGGAAGAAGTCGTCGTCGAGGAAGTAGTCGTCGGAGTCCGTGATGAAGAAGCCAGTAGTCACGCAGAGCGCTCCCCAAAAACCTTATCACCCTTCTCCCGTACAGGACTCAAAAGGTGCGGTCTCGGAGGCCTACTGTCCCGACGTGCGGTGCACGCCGCAAGCCGGGATGAGGAAGACAACAGCAGCTCAGAGATGGATGGAACCGATGGTGAGGGAAGGAGTAGTTCTGGTGCGTCTCTCTGGGAGGAGCGACCTCCCTTTTATAGGGATCGAGGGAGACGAAACGAAGAGGCAGCAGCCGAAGGGTACTGCGTTCGTATTCAATATCCACTACAGCAAAAACTTTCCAGCTCCCGAGTGGCCTTTCGTATACCCGTAGTGCGTGGCAAAAATTTAGACATCGGCTTGGCTCATTCCTGCAACCCGCGTCGCGTCGCGGCGTGGCGGGCGGCGGAGGAGGAGCGCACGTGGATGTCCCTCTTGTTCTCATGCTCATACAAGTGGGGAAAGAACCTCCCTTATAAGGAGGTCCAACTCCCACTAAACTAGCAATGTGGGACTAAACTTTAGTAGTATCCCTTGCCTTGCACAAATGGGCTAAATGGGCCTCTAGGATTTATTAGGAATTTCTGAAATAGTTATTGGGCTGCCCAAATAGACTAAATTCCAGCAATCCCCCACCAGATCCCAGAGGCACACAGAAATTTGCCTTTGGTTCAAAAACACTGTTTTATATACCGGTACTGCAGTGGAGACTGTTAAGTTGAACTTCCACCTAGAACTCTATGCTACACTAGTAAGCAACTTGAACAGTGGACTGGGCCTTGAACTGCAAGTTTTTCTGCGAATCTAGCTTCATGTAAAGCCTTGACTGATACGTGGCTACCGTGGGTCTTCCCCGCGGGTGGAGCTTATGCGTCATACTCCGTGACCTTTCATGAGTTTACTAGAGAGAATCCTACTCTCATAGATTGCGACATTTGACAATCAGACTCATATAGGTGTGTTCTTCAAAAGATGTTCTGCAGGATAACATCTCTGCTTAAATAAGCCACTTAGAACACATTAAGATATACATCAACCTGCCATGCAGATTAGGAGAGTATTGCATCTTCAAGGAGTGGTATTGTGAATAGTAAGGATACTCTCCTCTCAGTTGACCAACAACTTGTCTTCCACATCTAATTCACGGGATCTCCGATCACAAAGAATAGGTTATCACTGTGAACAACTCATATTGTGGGTCTCAAACCCATCTCCCTCGATGCATTATCTATCACATTACGTGATAGACCCTTAGTAAAAGGATCTGCCAGATTTTTAGACGTTTGGATATAATCCAACGCAATAACTCCGAAGTTTTTTATTTTCCTGACAGACTTTAACCTTCTCTGAACATGTCTTGATGACTTCATGTTATCCTTTGAGCTGCTCACTTTCGTGATCACAGTTTGATTGTCGCAGTTCATAGGGACATCCGGTATAGGTTTCTCAACAACCGACAAGTCATTCAAGAGCCGGCGAAGCCAATCTTCTTCAACCGTAGCTGTATCTAGTGATGTGAGTTCTGCTTCCATTGTTGACCTCGTTAAGATGATCTGCTTGCAAGACTTCCAAGAAACAGCGCCACCTCCATGAGTGAATACATAACCGCTCGTGGCCTTTATCTCATCAGCATCTGAGATCCAGTTTGAGTCACTATACCCTTCAAGCACCTTTGGATGCCTGGTGTAGTGAATTCCATAATTTGCAGTGCCTTTCAAATAACGCAAAACTCTCTCTAGAGCTTTCCAATGCACATCTCCTGGTTTTGAGACAAACCGACTCAGTTTGCTAACAGCAAAAGAGATGTCAGGTCTTGTAGCACTTGCTAAGTACATAAGCGAGCCAATAATCTGATAATATTTTAATTAATCTCTAGCAATTCTTCGATTCTTTTGAAGTAACACACTCGCATCATATGGTGTTGGAGAGGGCTTGCAGTCACTATAGCCAAAGCGACTCAAGATCTTTTCCACACAGTGAGATTGAAGCAATGTAATCCCACCATCATCGTCTCTCAACAACTTGATGTTCAGAATGACATCAGCCACTCCTAAATCCTTCATCTCAAAACAACGAGATAGGAAATCCTTGACCTCCTTAATAACATTCAGATTTGTTTCGAAAATCAGTATGTCATCAACATACAAGCACAGGATAACTCCCATGCCCCCACCGTGGCGATAGTACACACATTTGTCAGCTTCGTTCACAACAAAGCCTGCAGCTGTTAAAATTCTTTCAAACTTCTCATGCCACTGTTTGGGTGCTTGCTTAAGTCCGTACAAAGACTTCAGCAACTTGCACACTTTCCCTTCCTGACCATCTAGTACAAACCCATCTGGTTGTTCCATATAAATTTCCTTGTCCAACTCTCCATTTAGGAAAGCAGTCTTAACATCCATTTGATGAACGAGAAGACCATGCGAGGCAGCTAGTGAAAGTAGAACTCGAATAGTGGTCAGTCGAGCCACAGGTGAGTAAGTATCAAAGAAGTCTTCACCTTCCTTTTGGGTATAACCCTTAGCCACGAGCCGAGCCTTGTACTTTACAATAGTACCATCAGGCCTAAGATTCTTCTTGAATACTCATTTGCATCCTATAGGTTTGCACCCATCAGGACGATCAGTTATCTCCCAGGTTTCATTCGTCAAGATGGAATCCATCTCGCTATGAACCGCTTCCTTCCAGTAGTCAGCATCTTCAGATGCATAGGCCTCTGAAATAGAACTGGGAGTGTCATCTATGAGATACATAAGAAAATCATCACCAAAGGACTTTGCAGTCTTCTGTCTCTTGCTTCTAGTAGGAACTTCATTGTTCTCCTCCACAGGACTTTCAAAGTGTTCCATCGAAATGGCAGGTTCGGTAATTGTAACTGGTTCCTGATTCGATGAACTAGGCATCTCCTGATTAGATGAGGTAGCCATATCCTTCATGGGAAAGATATCTTCAAAGAAAGTCGCATCATTCGACTCCATGATCGTACCGACATGTATGTCAGGTACCTCAGATTTTACAATCAAGAATCTATAGCCAATGCTATGAAAAGCATATTCCAGGAAAACACAATCCACTGTCTTTGGTCCAAGCTTCCGCTTCTTTGGAATTGGAACATTGGCTTTCGCCAAACAACCCCATGTTCGTAGATAAGAGAGTTTTAACCTTTTCTTCTCCCATTCCTCGAATGGAGTTATCTCTTTGTTCTTTGTGGGAACTTGGTTTAGGACATGACATGCAGTCAATATCGCCTCCCCCCACCATGCCTTGGAGAGACCCGAAGTGTCTAACATGGCATTAACCAAATCTATTAGAGTACGGTTCTTTATTTCGGCGACCCCATTTGACTGAGGTGAATAGGGAGGCGTCCTCTCATGGATTATACCATGTTCCGCACAAAAAGCATCAAATTCATTGGAAAAATACTCTCCACCACGGTCGGACCTAAGCCTCTTGATTTTTCGATCAAGTTGGTTTTCCACTTCAGCTTTATAGATCTTGAAAAAGTTCAAAGCCTCATCCTTAGATTTCAGAAGATACACATGGCAGTATCTAGTGGAGTCATCAATTAACGTCATGAAATATTTCTTTCCACCTTTTGTCAACACACCATTCATTTCACATAGATCTGAATGTATGAGCTCTAGTGGTGCAAGATTTCTTATTTCCGCAATCGTGTGAGACTTACGAGGTTGCTTAGCTTGCACACACACTTGACACTTAGATCCCTTGACGGTGGTGAAACTAGGGATTAAGTTCAACTTCGCTAGTCGCGACATGCAACCAAAGTTAACATGACAAAGACGTGAATGCCACACATTGGATTCACTATTGTTGCAAATATGATTAACAACTTAATTGCAAACGTCTGATAAGGATAAACGAAACAAGCCTCCTGACTCATAGCCTTTACCAACAAAGGTTCCATACTTGGATATTACAAATGTATTCGAATCAAAGACAAGCTTGTAGCCATCTCTACACAGAAGAGATCCGCTAACAAGATTTCTATTGATGGAGGGGACATAATGCACGTTCTTCAGCTGCACGATCTTCCCTGAAGTAAACTTCAGATCGACCGTGCCAACACCACGAACAGAAGCACTTGAACCGTTGCCCATCAGCACGGTTGAAGTCCCTGCAGTCTGATAAGACAAAAACATGAAAATATCACCGCATACATGCACATTAGCACCCGTGTCAATCAACCAATCAGGAGAATGACATACTGAAAGAATAGTGGGAAATATACCATACCCAGCATCCTTCATGTTAGTGTCTCCAATGACAACATTAGCGGTCTTGCCGCCTTTCCCAGGATGACGCTTGTCATAGCGATTAGGGCAACTAGGAGCCCAATGATCAGGATCCCCACACACATGACAAGCACCTTTCTTCTTGTCATTCTTCTTCTTGAAGTTCGTGTGTTGCACAGCTTTGTTCTTTTTATCAAACATTGCTTTACCATCAAACTTGCCCTTGTTCTTGAACTTGTGGGGCTGGAAGTTCTTCTTCTGTACCAGATTGGCACTAGATCCTCCCTCAATACCTCGAGCACGTGTGTCCTTTGCTCTCGCCTTTTCTTCCACATCAAGAGTGCCAATGAGATCCGGGGCGGAAAACTCCTGCCTCTTATGTTTCAGCAAGGTAGCAAAGTTCCTCCACGAAGGAGGAAGCTTAGTGATGATACCTCCGGCAACAAACTTGTCCGGTAGCATACAACTGAAGTGCTCAAGTTCTCTAGCAAATGACTGTATCTCATGAGCTTGCTCAACCACAGAGCGCTCTTCAGTCATCCTGTAATCATAGAATTGCTCCATGATGTACAGCTCAGTGCCAGCATCCGAGACCCCAAACTTGGCCTCGAGTGCATCCCACATATCTTTTCCATTATCAATTGACGCATAAGCATCAACTATGTTCTCACCAAGAACACTCAAAAGAGCAGCCTTAAACAGAGTATCCATTTTCTGAAAAGCTTGTGCCTGTTGAGCATCAAGCTCTCCTTCAGGTTTGCCGAGAGTGGCGTCATAGCAACTCATGGTTTGAAACCATAAGACTGCTGTCGGTGTCAAAACCAGCGGATCTCGGGTAGGGGGTCGCGAACTGTGCGTCAAGGCCGGATGGTAACAGGAGACAAGGGACACGATGTTTTTACCCAGGTTCGGGCCCTCTCGATGGAGGTAATACCCTACTCCTGCTTGATTAATATTGATGATATGGGTAGTACAAGAGTAGATCTACCATGAGATCAAGGAGGCTAAACCCTAGAAGCTAGCCTATGGTATGATTGTTGTGTATGGAGTTGATTGCCTATGGACTACAACCCTCCGGTTTATATAGACACCGGATAGGGTTAGGGTTACAAAGAGTCGGTTACAATGGTAGGAGATCTTGAATATCTGCATCGCCAAGCTTGCCTTCCACGCCAAGGAAAGTCCCATCCGGACACGGGACGAAGTCTTCAATCTTGTATCTTCATAGTCCAGGAGTCCGGCTGAAGGTATAGTTCGGCTACCCGAACACCCCCTAATCCAGGACTCCCTCAGTAGCCCCCGAACCAGGCTTCAATGACGATGAGTCCGGCGCGCAGATTGTTCGGCATTGCAAGGCGGGTTCTTCTCCAAATCTTGTGTACCTGTAGGAATAATGTCCGATTTTTGCAATGTAGTGCTCCTCGGCTTCCACGCCCAATAATGGCCGTCTTCCACGTGTCAAACGAATGCGAAAAGCCGGGGTGTTTTTACATCCACACCCCTAGCCGTATAAATGAGCCGCCTATTTAATGGGATGGGGATTTAGGTCCAAACCACATCTTCTCCTTTTCGCGAGTTATCATCAGAGCGCTTCCAGCAAAGGTCCATTCCAACATGACCAGCCGTGGCAGCTCCTCCCCTCGCCCCTCCGGTCCCAAACCCGGGGACTGGGAGAGTTGCACCATCCCGCATAGCAAGTTAGTGTCGCTTCAGGCCAAGGGATTTCTCCCTCAGGCATACATGGTCCCGGTCCAAGCCGGTCTCGCCACCTACAATGGCGGAAAACAAGCGGAGAGCACCCCCAATCCTTCTAAAGGAGAGCGGGTGTGCCTCGTCCCCTATCTAATAAGGGGACTGGGATTTCCAATTCATCTATTTCTCCGCGGGCTTCTGGACTTCTACGGCCTCCAGCTGCACAATCTCACGCCCGCCTCCGTATTGCATATTGCGGGTTTCGTCGCCCTTTGTGAGCTATTTTTAGGCGTTGAGGCTCATTTCGCGCTGTGGAAGAGGTTATTCTGCCTGGTGCCCCGTTCTCAAAAGGGGTCTATATACCAAGTGGGCGGAGCCGAAGTATGGCGCATCGCCGGGACCGGATACCTATCCGGAACCCCAAAGAAAGCGTCCGAGGACTGGCCTTCGGAATGGTTTTATATAGATGATGTCCCGCTACCGGACCCTATCCGGGTCGGTCTCCTTGAGTTCAACAGTGCTCCATTGAAGAAACGCTTGAGCTGGCGTCCGCGGAGCTCTCGGAGAGAAAGCGATAGAGACGCCCTTTACCTGATGGGCCGGATAAGACTGTTGGCTCATTCCGGACTAACCATGATTGGAGTTATGGCCGCATGCATTATGCGGGGGGTGCAACCGCTTCAATATAGAGGCCACCCCATGTGGGATTTCAACGGGGAGGATGACGCCACACGTTACGGTCGTAAGGGGCCGGCCTCAGCCGCCGCCTTAGTAAAGATCTTATCCTCTTTGTACAAGGGAGAAAAGGAGGAATTCCTCCGCGTCAACCCGCGGGCCGGATTCAGTATGTATGATCCTCCAAGTTGGGTAAGTGAACAATTGCGCTTGCCCGTTTGTTTTATACTCCCATCGTTAGATAGGTAGTCTAACGACTTCAATGCAGGAACTGCGACAGGAGGTAAAGGATATAAGCAGCCGCCCTCCACAGCCCGAGGACCCAGAACGGTCCCTCAATCCGGACTCCGAAGAGGATCCGGACATATCGGTGGAGCTTATCGACGGGGTGTTCCATCAGCTAAGCAAGGACAATACCTTGGTAGCCATTACGGCGGATTACCCAGGGTTAATCCCGGCCTCCCATGTGACAGAAACCGGGGTCTTATTCCCTTGAAAGAGATTCCACCCTTACATAGCCCGGTGTTTCTGACGACAGCCATGTTTTGTAGGGGAGATTTCCGAGGCAGGAGGCCGAACCTGCGGCGGCTAGCCAACGAGGGGCCGCAGGGCCCCGTGGGGCAAAAAGGAATGAAGTCCGGACTGAGATGCCGGCGCAAAGGTATAGTGCACCTCTATTTCCCTGGAGTTATTCTGTCAGGGCATATTAACGTTCGTGCTATCTTCAGAACGAAGAGATCTCGCCGGACTACATCCGGAGAGGTTGCTAATCGCGCCTCCACCAGCCAGGCTCCAATGTCTGGCCAGGAGGCGGAGACGAGCACAAGGCGCGCACCGGACGCTCCTCCGTCAGAGGATGCGGACATGCTGTCTGCCACAAATTCTTTAGTGGAGAGTGCCATGAACCACAGGTGTCGCTGGACAATTCTACGCGACGCTTGTTTCTCCCAAGAGGCTTTAGATGCCTTTAATTTGGGAGATGCGTACCTCCGTGCCGCTCAAAATGGTTTAGCCAGAGCCACGGAGCAGTATGTAAAAGACATACGGGTAAGAAAATTTTGGTTAAATATATATATATATATATGCCAGTAGCCCCCGAGACTTGAAGCAGTTAGAGCAACTGATTTAAGGATCATTTAATATGTAGCTTCTTACAAAGAAGAATACCGTACTGTCCCAGGAGCTGGAAAAGTGCAAGGCCCAACTAGAGGTCGCACTAGCCGCAGCAGGGGAGCCCAAAGAGACCCCCTCAGGTAAGATACACTTCGAAAGATTAGTATTATGCGGTGTGGGTGCAAATCTGACAAATCATATTGCAGATGGCGCCGGACTCGATCCAGACAAGCAACAACTCTTACGCCGGCTAAAGGCCGGTGAGAGTACGTTGACAAAGGTGAGGCAAGAGAAGAATGATCTTCAGGATGCCAACACCCGGCTGGACATCGAACTTAAAGATGTTCGTGGCCAGCTGTCGGACTCCACGAAGGAGAATCAGCGGCTTCGATGCGGCATATTTAGTAAGTGCTTGAACGAACTTTGAAAAAAGAGTTCGGCGAGGAAGTCGACTAACAGAGTAATGTCTGTAGGTATGCTCACAGGTCATCCTGCAGAGGAGATGCCCGGTTCTATGGGTGACCTTCTTCCCGAACTCATGCAACTGCACGGGCGAATTCGGTAGGCGATGCGAGGCGTTGCCCAAGCCTTATGGCCTGCCCACTCCATGCCCGAGGGCCTTGGAGAGCTTGCGGAGAAGCTGAAGGGAGCTCGGCGGCGCTTCCGTTATGGAAGATATCGGCCTGCCGACAAGGCGCTAGGGAGGCCTGGGCCATGGTGAAGACCCGTTTTACGAAGTCTGACCCAAACCACATGGCCGGGGTCGGACCAGTGGGGCCTGACGGGAAGGAGATCCCTGTAAGCTTAGTAACGGCCAAGTAGAGTTAGCCGCAAAGTATTCCCAGCAGGACTGTAAATTAGACAGCCTGTTAGATGGTATAGAAGAGGAATACAATCAGTCAGAATGACTATGTAATTTTGAATTGACATGTGTAATGCCTTCTAGCCGGATTGTAGATCGTTTGTCGTTGCCGACCTTTTCGCTTCAACCTCGGGACCTGACGGTCCGGAGTGTGTTCGAATACCATAGCGGTTATATAAGAACCGGGGTATGCGTGGAGACCAGGCGTAGGGCTCATTAGTGCTTTATCAGACAAGTGCCCAACTAGTTATGTTATATTACATGGTTAGTAAGAAGCATCTTCCAGAGAGAATAGTTCCGTTAAGGGTTCCTTTCGCTGGGAGGCGCCCTAAAGTGCATGTCCGGACTGCGTGAAAAGACGCGGAAAAAGCATCTGGGGCGCATAAAATGAGTAAAAAGATCATCTTTTATTTCACCGACCGAATATTCTCTTAAGAACGCTAGCTTTCGGCTTCACCCAGTCTGAGGTACACATCCGGCTGACCCGGCAGTAACAGTCGCAGAGGTGCTCCCTTTACCGCCTAGCCAAACTATTGGGAACATAGGGGTAAGCACAGGAGCCAGGCAACCCAGCTTGGCCAAAACTTAAGTCATATTGATGCATATAATGGTGAAGAAAAAGGTACATGCAGAAGTTTGACGCATGTGTTGGGCGTGAAGCCCGTATGAATAAGCTTCTGTTAAAGAAGCCCCCAGGTTTAATGAGCGTGAGTGGCGCGTCACTAGATGAGCCTTTAAGGGCTATAAAAGAAAAGAGGGGAAGGAGAGAGAAATAAAAAATGCAAAAAATGGACAGAGGAAGGAGACGAACACAGAGTCCGGCGTTAGGCATAGAATCTTCGGAGACGGGTGGCGTTCAACGGGTTCAGCTCGAGTCGGTTATCCGACGCATCTCGCAGGCGGTACGCCCCGCCAGTTAGGACTTGGTCGATTATGAATGGACCTTCCCACTTGGGCTTGAGTTTGTCCTTTTTCTTATCCGGCAGGCGTAGAACTAGTTCGCCAACATTGTAATTTTTGGCCCGTACTTCTCTGCTTTGATATCTTCGGGCCTGCTATTGATAAAATGCGGAACGGGCTTTTGCCACGTCACGCTCCTCCTCCAAGGCGTCCAAGTTGTCCTGTCGATCGATCTCGGCTTATCTTTCTTCGTACATGCGCACTCTAGGTGAGTCATGAATTATGTCGTAGGGCAGAATTGCCTCTGTGCCGTACACCATAAAAAATGGTGTGTATCCGGTGGTGCGATTTGGCGTGGTCCGCAGCCCCCATAGCACGGAGTCGAGCTCCTCTACCCAGTGCGTGTTAGATTCCTTGAGGGACCGCACCAGTCTGGGTTTAATGCCGCTCATGATAAGACCATTTGCGCGTTCGACCTGGCCGTTGGTTTGTGGGTGATAGACGGAAGCATAATCGAGCTTGATGCCCATGTTTTTGCACCAGAGTTTTACCTCGTCGGCGGTAATGTTTGTACCGTTATCGGTTATGATGCTGTGGGGGACGCCATAACGGTGTACAACCCCGGATATGAAGTCTATCACAGGTCCGGATTCGGCCGTTTTAACAGGCTTGGATTCTATCCATTTGGTGAACTTATCCACCATGACCAGTAAGTATTTTTTCCTATTGGTTCCACCTTTAAGGGGTCCGACCATGTCAAGCCCACAGACCGCAAAAGGCCAGGTGATGGGTATAGTTTGGAGTGCGGTGGGTGGCATATGGCTTTGGTTGGCAAAAAGTTGGCAACCAGCGCATCGTTGGACTAGGTCCTGAGCGTCTGCCCGGGCCGTCGGCCAATAAAAGCCTGTACGGAAAGCCTTGCTAACAAGGGACCGAGCAGCGGCGTGGTGACCACCGAGTCCGGCATGAATTTCAGCCAGAAGGTTCCGCCCTTTCTCTTCGGAGATGCACCTTTGAAGGACTCCGGTAGTGCTTTTCTTATAAAGCTCTTCCTCATGGACTCTATAGGCTTTAGATCGCCACACTATGCAGCGGGCCTCATTTTGGTCCTCCGGGAGTTCCTGCCTAGTAAGGTAGGCTAGGAATGGTTCTGTCCATGGGGCGATAACCGCCATTATTACGTGGGCTGAAGGTGTAATTTCATTGGCAGAGCCTCCAATTGTGTCAGATTGTTCGGCGTCGAGTGGTGCGGCTGGGTCCGGGCTGTTATTTGCGGGTTCCCCCTCCCATGCTATGGATGGCTTGAACAATCTTTCCAAAAAGATGTTGGGGGGGACTGCATCGCGTTTTGCTCCGATGCGTGCCAGGACGTCCGCTGCTTGATTGTTTTCTCGGGCTATATGGTGGAACTCCAGCCCTTCGAACCGAGCTGACATTTTTAGGACGACGTTGCGGTAAGCTGCCATTTTTGGGTCCTTGGCGTCGAAGTCTCCATTTATTTGGGATATCGCGAGGTTTGAATCCCCGCGTACCTCTAGGCGCTGGATACCCATGGATACTGCTATCCGGAGACCATGTAGGAGGGCCTCATATTCGGCTGCATTGTTGGAATCCGTTTACATAATCTGGAGCACATATTGGACTGTGTCTCCTGTGGGGGACGTCAGGACGACGCCAGCCCCCAGTCCGGCCAACATTTTGGAGCCGTCGAAATGCATAATCCAGTTTGAATATGTGCCGTGCTCTTTAGGGAGCTCGGCCTCCGTCCATTCTGCGACGAAGTCGGCCAAAACTTGCGATTTAATAGCTCGCCGTGGCTTATAGGTTATATCGAACGGGAGAAGCTCGATGGCCCATTTTGCAATCCGGCCCGTTGCATCGCGGTTGTTGATAATATCGTTTAGTGGCACTTCCGAGGCTACTGTTATGGAACACTCTTGAAAGTAGTGTCGTAGCTTCCGGGATGCCATGAATACCACGTATGCAATCTTTTGATAATGCGGGTACCGTGATTTGCATGGAGTGAGGAAAGTGGACACGTAGTAGACCGGCCTTTGAAGGGGGAATTTGTGTCCGTCCGTTTCCCGCTCGACAACGAGCACTGCGCTGACAACTTGGTGTGTTGCTGCAATGTACAATAACATTGGTTCACCGGTGAATGGCGCGGCCAAGACTGGGTTTGTTGCCAATATGGCTTTTATTTCATCAAGTCCGGCCGTGGCGGCATCCGTCCACTCGAAGTGTTCGGTGCGCCGAAGGAGGCGATAGAGGGGTAGTGCCTTTTCTCCCAAGCGGGAGATGAAGCAGCTTAAAGCCGCCACGCATCCGGTTAATTTTTGTATTTGTTTGAGGTCCTTTGGGATATCCAATTGTGACAAAGCTCGGATCTTGGCTGGATTTGCTTCAATTCCTCTACCGGATACAATGAAGCCCAAGAGCTTTCCGGCTGGAACGCCGAAGACGCATTTTTCTGGGTTGAGCTTGATGTCATATTGTCGGAGGTTATCGAATGTAAGCCTCAAGTCGTTTACTAGGGATTCGACATGTCTTGATTTGACGACCACATCATCCACATACGCCTCCACTGTTTTGCCGATCTGGTTTGCCAGACATGTCTGGATCATGCGCTGATATGTGGCGCCGGCGTTTTTCAGCCCGAAGGGCATTGTGTTGAAGCAGAATGGGGCGTATGGTGTGATGAATGCTGTTGCGGCTTGGTCTGATTCTGCCATCTTGATTTGATGGTAACCGGAGTATGCGTCGAGGAAACACAACAAATCGTGTCCTGCGGTGGCATCGATAATTTGATCGATGCGGGGGAGGGGGAAGGGATCCTTTGGGCAAGCCTTGTTAAGATCTTTAAAATCGACACACAGGTGCCAGGATTTGTCCTTCTTTGGTACCATCACCAGGTTTGCTAGCCAGTCCGGATGTTTTATGTCTCTGATGAATCCGGCCTCCAATAGCTTGGCTAGCTCCTCTCCCATAGCCTGTCTCTTGGGTTCGGAAAAACGCCGAAGGGCTTGTTTGACAGGTTTAAATCCTTTTAGGATATTTAAGTTATGTTCGGCCAGCTTGCGTGGGATCCCTAGCATGTCTGAAGGGTGCCAGGCGAAGATGTCCCAGTTCTCTCATAGGAACTCTCGCAGTGCGGCGTCTGCATCAGGGTTCAGTCGTGCCCCGATTGAAGCTGTTTTATTGGGGTCCGTTGGATGGACCTGGAATTTGACTATTTCGTCGGCTGGCTTGAAGGATGTGGATTTGGATCTCTTATCGAGTATCACATCATCCCTGTTAACTGTGGAGCGCAGCGCAGTCAGTTCCTCGGCCACTAAGGCTTCGGATAGCGCCTCAAGGGCTAATGCGGCCGTCTTGTTTTCGGCGCGGAGTGCTATGTCCAGATCACTAGCTAGAGTGATAATTCCATTCGGCCCGGGCATCTTAAGCTTCATGTACCCGTAATGGGGTATTGCTTGGAAGATTGTGAATGCTTCCCGCCCTAGTAAAGCGTGATATCCGCTCTTAAATGGGGCCACCTGAAACGTGACTTCTTCGGACCTGTAATTATCCGGCGTGCCGAACACCACATCTAGTGTGATTTTTCCTGTGCAGCGTGCTTCCCGACTGGGGATTATTCCTCTAAAGGTTGTGCTGCTTCGCTCGATGCAGTTCCAGTCTATTTCTATTTTTTGAAGGGTTTCCTCATAAATGAGGTTCAGTCCGCTGCCTCCATCCATGAGCACCTTGGTGAGGCGAAAGCCGTCCACTATGGGACTGAGGACCAATGCGGCTGGTGCTCGGGTTGTTCGGAATCTAGGTTCATCACTTGCGTTGAAGGTAATAGCAGTGTCGCTCCATGGATTTATTGTTGCAACTTGATAGACTTCGGCGAGGCTGCGGAGTGTTCTTTTTCGCATATTGTTTGATGCGAAAGTCTCGAAGACTGTGAGAACGATACTGGTGTCCTCGGGCTGGCTTTTTGCGGCCTCAAGAATTAAGAGGTCCTCGCCAATTTTGGCCACCTGCCGAAGTATCCAACATGCTCTAAGGCTGTGACTTGGTGTGGCGTCCTCTGTACTGTGAATTCTATAGGGTCCATCAAGCCACCTTTCCAGTACGGTTCCATGCCCTGTAGAGGGTTTTGGCTTTTTGGTGTTTATCCCGGGTGTCCTATGATGATGCACCCTCTTAGTTCGGACGGGATTACTATTCAAGGCCGGATTATCCCAAAATTTTATTCCGGTTTTCCAGGCGCTTTCCATGGCACAGTATTTTTGTACTATGGACGCCAAGTCAGCGAAGCGTGTAATATCACGACGACTTACGGCGTTAAGGATTCCCTCGTCCGTGCAATTACTGCAGAAAATTGAGATTGCGTCTCCCTCGCGGCAATCCTTTATCCTGTTCATAACCAGGAGGAATCTGGCCCAGTAATGATGTACTATTTCCTCGGGCCTCTGCCTGATTTGGGAGAGATCGCTTATGTTCGGGTGGGCGGGTGTCGTTGAATCTGAAACCTCACCCAATCCAAGATTCAGAGGCCGAAGAGTTTCCGAACTCTGAAGTTCGGATTCTTGGATGTTGTCCAACGAATCTAGCCCGTTGCCTGATCCTAAGCTCAGGTCTTGAGTTACATCCTCCTCTCCGCAGGTATCCGGCTTGGTGGAGTCGGGAATTCGGACGTAGCTAGTCCTTAAAATAGATGAAGGGTCGCCGCACTGCGCCTCTACCACGGCAATGTGGTGGGTGACTTGGGAAGAGTTAATTTCTCTTAGATCGGGTTTAAGCCCAACCTGGTCGTAATCCGTAGCGACCCCCAGGGCGGCGATGCGATCCAAGAGCTCGTTTATGGAAGAGAGCTCCATTGGATCTAGCTGCTCGACGAGCTCCGAGCTGACGTGTAGGTTGCTTTTGATGACCCGAGAGGTCACCGTCGGCGCAACAGCTGAACAGGCGGTCGTGAGGAAACCACCTAGCCGGAGGGTTTGGCCGAGAGCCAAGGCTCCCTTAGCAACGGCGCCGTCTTTAAAGACGGGAGGAGGCATCCTTCCTGATTGTGACGGCACAGAGGAACCCTCAATGAAAGCACCAATGTCGGTGTCAAAACCGGCGGATCTCGGGTAGGGGGTCCCGAACTGTGCGTCAAGGCCGGATGGTAACAGGAGACAAGGGACACGATGTTTTTACCCAGGTTCGGGCCCTCTCGATGGAGGTAATACCCTACTCCTGCTTGATTAATATTGATGATATGGGTAGTACAAGAGTAGATCTACCACGAGATTAAGGAGGCTAAACCCTAGAAGCTAGCCTATGGTATGATTGTTGTGTATGGAGTTGATTGCCTACGGACTACAATCCTCCGGTTTATATAGACACCGGATACGGTTAGGGTTACATAGAGTCGGTTACAATGGTAGGAGATCTTGAATATCCGCATCGCCAAACTTGCCTTCCACGCCAAGGAAAGTCCCATCCGAACACGGGATGAAGTCTTCAATCTTATATCTTCATAGTCCAGTAGTCCGGCTGAAGGTATAGTCCGGCTACCCGAACACCCCCTAATCCAGGACTCCCTCAACTGCTCTCACGCGCCACCTCTTATAGTGGATACCCTCAAACATAGGAGGTCTCATGGAAGCAGCAAAACCACTTGGGGTAAATTGCCTATAATAGCTGCGATAAAGCAAGTCATGCAATCTGACGGAGAGAAAGTAAGTAGCATCTGCATATATGAACTTATACTGAACACATCTAGGACAGACACTAGGTCATGTTGCATATATGGAGTAGAACCTAACACATGTAGGGCAAGAACTAGTACGAGAAACTGTGACAGGACATCTGACAAAAAGAAGAACACATACGGGACAATAGCAGCAGAAGCACTGGACTTGGGGTCGACATCCTCTCCAGCCATGTCGTTGCTGAGGTAGTCGTCGTCGGAGCCCGCCCCGCCCCGCCCCGCCGCGCCGCGCCGAGGAGGAGCGCGCGTGGATGTCCCTCTTGTTCTCATGCTCATACAAGTGGGGAAAGAACCTCCCTTATAAGGAGGTCCAACTCCCAGTAAACTAGCAATGTGGGACTAAACTTTAGTAGTATCCCTTGCCTTGCACAAATGGGCTAAGTGGGCCTCTAGGATTTATTAGGAATTTCTGAAATAGTTATTGGGCTGCCCAAATAGACTAAATTCCAGCAGGAACCCCCTCCACACCAGGGCCTCGAACTGCGGCCGCACCACGGCCTTGTCCGGATGGAGGAGGCCATCAATGATGTAGAGGTCTCGGGTGTCTTCACCGTCAGGGACGTACAAGTCCGTCGGAGGGACGGAGATGGCCATGGGTATCTCCTTGACTCCATGAAGGCATGGCAGGGTATCGATGTAGCGGAAGCCATCGATGATTTTGGAAGCGTAGCATGCGGTTCCCGTGGTCGCCCAGGACGACCATGCTCTCCGAGGCGGTGGGGAAGAAATGGACCAAGTGATGGGCCTCCAGGGAGGAGGAGAGTTACGGTGGCCCCATGAGCAGCAGCTCGGGTTTTGGCAGAACGATTCTGGGCGTCGCGGCCTCCGCCGTGGCCAGATCGGTGTCACAGATCCTTCTCCTGTTGGTGGCACGGGCCTTGGCGGGCGTCATTATATTGTTGGCAGCACCTTGCCATGCGTGGCCGCCTCTTCCGCCGTCGGGTGAAAAAGATTATCTTGGAGAGGTCACGCCGTTTGTGCCCGTCATACAACCCCAGGTTCAAGAACCGGTCACTCATCTACTTCCTTCGTTCCAAAATAGATGACCCAACTTTGTACTAACGGAGGAAGTACTTGCTATGATCAAATTAATCGAAGCAAGTGAACTGTGATTGACCGGCCGGCGGCGAACCTGGAAGGAGAGTGGCCTTCTCGTCAAGGCGTGCCGGTCCGACCAATCAACGACCTCGTCGTCCATCTGTGTGGAGCCAAGCCGCGGCGGCGTTCGTTATCTGTTGGAGCCAATCAACTTGATTTATTTTTTATCTTTCTCGAAAATATTCCGATCTATTCATTGAACATCATGGGGGTACAACGAAAATAAAAAATAATAAAAATTACATTCAGATCCGTAGACCACCTAGCGATGATTACAAGCACTGAAGCTAGCCGAAGGCGCGCCACCCTCATCGCCCCTCTCTCGCCGGAGCCAGACAAACCTTGTTGTAGTAAACGGTCGGGAACTCGTCGTGCTATGGTCCTAACATTATTCCATCTCCGGGGAGCCGCCGTCGTCTCACCTTCCTAAGAAAGACACAAACCTTAACAGAACTCAAAGAAACGTCTAAAAACAGAGCCCTCCCGTCCGCAAGG
Organism: Triticum urartu; assembly: GCF_056163025.1. Taxonomy (NCBI): domain Eukaryota; kingdom Viridiplantae; phylum Streptophyta; class Magnoliopsida; order Poales; family Poaceae; genus Triticum; species Triticum urartu. The sequence goes on along the minus strand of NC_141874.1, from coordinate 671,878,272 downwards.
GCCGGGATCCATTGCGCTCCCATAGCCCTAAGGCTAGCGGAGACGAGGCGGACCTGCAACGGTGCCGACGAGAGATAGAGGATCCCTACTTTTCTTGGGAATATTAATAAACATTAAAGGTTGATCAAAAAAATATTGATCTGATCCTAAAAATAATATTTGACTTTTCTTGACACAGTAAAGACGCTCATACAACACATTTACACACTCACCCCTATGAACGCAGCATGCACACCCTACCTTTACGAGCACCTTTGAGAGAAGCCAACATATCATCTTCAGATTGACGAACTCGTCACAAACGTCTTCGAAATCGATTAAAATGTCTCCTTCCACTAAACGCGCATCGCCGGAATGACATAAATAAATCCAGAAAAATGCGAGCACCAGTGTCAAGTCTATTGTGCGGAGATACCACTGTCCTCTTAACCATCCAACAAGAGATTGGTTCGCAAAAAAATATAAAAACTATTGACATTGATTTTCTGGCAAAAAAGAAACTTTACACTTGTTGAAAAGGAAATGTCAGAAATTCGGCGTTCGCCCAGGCACGGGCGCGTGATTTTTTGGTAACAAGAGGTTGGTTCACAAATCTGTTGGCCGCTGATTGTCGTCACGAATCGCCAAGCACACGGGTGTTGTTCTCTTTGTAGAAAACCCCCATTTGTTTTATTTAATTACACATAAGGCCCCTCAAATACAGTCATAGATCAGTTTACCAACGAGCTACTTGTACGTGAACCAACCTGTGGTTGGATGGTTAGAGGGACTGTGATATCCCAGCCCACCAGGGTTCAAATACTAGTGCTCACATTTATTCCTGGATTTATTTCAGGATTTCCGACGATGCACATTTAGGATATGCCGGCTCAGTCTATCGAAGGTGCTCATAGAGGTAGGATATGCGTGTGTGTGTGTGTGTTCATACGGGTGAGTGTATGCGCGTGTATATAAACACTTGCATCTGTACTGGGAAAAAACGAGCTACTTTTGCAGAAAAAGCTTTTTTCCTGTTTGACACGAAAAATAATAACAAACAACAATGGTTATCGTGTTATTATCTCTCTACGCGCTAGGGAAAATAAATATGCGGGCGTGCCAGTGTACTAAGTACACAAATAAAATTAGGGAAACTTGTATTTTATTAATCTCTCATCGGAGAAACAAATTACATGACCCCTTTATATAAGCACTCAACGGCCTGCTAGCTCGGCCAATATGACTTCGGCGGTTGTGAGGTTCTGGTTCACGGGGCCTCGGAAAGCTCCCGATTAATTACGTCCGCGAGCTGGAGCCACGGACCACCTCCGATTAAGCTGCTACAATGGTCGTCGTCTTCAAGTCTCGTCTTCTCCAAGTGCTCGGTGTAGATGATGGTGATGATGTGGTGGAATAGAAGAGTGGAGCGGTACGTCCGTCGCTCCGGCGATGCTTAGTCACATCCCTCCGGCTTGTCGATGTCCGATGATGAAGATGTCTGGCCTCGTCAACTCAGACAGATGGTCGGCCTTCGCCTTGTCGGTGCCCGGCCTGGTGGTGTCCGCCTCGTCGGTGTCAGACACGGTGTGTCTTGCCTTCGCCTCGTCGGTGCCCGGCAAGATATGGATAGCTTCATCGAAAGAAGACATGTCGGTGAAGTGGCTTCGCCTCGTCGGAGCTTGGACAGGGTTTCGGGAGTGTGTTGATGTAGAAGTCGGAGTAGATTCGAGTGTCGCCGCGTGGAGGTGTTGCTTGAAGATGATGACAATGCGAGCTCGTCGATGTAGACCTCAGACCGTCGTGCCTCGTCGGTCTTGCCAGCGTTGGAGTATTTGTTGTCGGGGTGGCATGGGCCGCGCTCGGCTTAGACTTCTCGACGGCTGGTTACTTCATCGGGGTGTGCAAGGGGGTACACCTTGCGGGAGTGATGGTTTGGGGACACTACAAGAAATATGTCAACTTGTGACCACCACTATTGGTCACTGAATGGTCACAAATTTCCATTTGTGACCTTTTTGTGACCAAAAACATAAGGTCAAAAGCTGGCCGTCATAAACTGACTATAGCGACCTTTCTTCTGGAATGGTCGTAGACGTTTATGACCAAAATACGTCTACTGTGGCGTTTTGGTCACTAGCAACCTCCCCAGGCCACGTAGGCATCCAACGTGGTAATCTGACATGGCACAAGATTCAGCCCGGTCCAATTCGATTTTCTACATGGGCCTAGCCCAACAATTCAGCCTATTTGTGTTTTTTCTATCAATTTTTGGTTCGGTTCATGGGCCAAGCCCAATATTGCAGCCTTTTTATTGTTGGGCCGTGGCCTTCTTACCATCAATTGATTTTTTATTTTTCAATCATTTTATTTTAGAGCTAGTCCCACTAGTCACATGGGCCCCACATGTCAAAAATTTCAAAATATCTCAAATTATATTCATAAGTGGGGCATAAATTGGTCCCGCTGGTCATGTTTCCATTTCACATCTTTTTAACATACATAATCACTATTTCAAATAGGACGGGATAAATATAATTCATCACATAACACTACATTAGTCTTTTACAATCTGATACAATATTACAATTTACAGTCTACTACAGAACCAAAAAAACTCTTTGCTAAGTAGGGCTTCACTGATTCACACTTGGCTTCATGGCTTCACACTCCAAAAAAATTAGGCCCAAAGCTCCTGTAAAAGAGTGAACAACTTCAATATTAGTGTACTTAGTGCTGAGGCCAGAACCAAACAACTTCGATATTACAATAGAAAGAAGTCTCAGGTTTATCAAGCACAGCAAAACAGTAGTGTGACTGAAAACAAAAGAGGTCTCAGGTTTAGACTGAAAAGGAAGAGCTAGATATGCATGATGTCCCAGGTTTAAACAAAAGATCAAGAGCACAATTTCAACAAGAGATATATAGTCAGTCCAATTGAACAAAGGCTGGACAGTAGCATTATGAGTATTTAAGTGGAGATGTAGCAGAAAATCAAATGAATATATTGTGCAGACCATGAATAAAATTAGGCAATCATCGATGGAGAGCGTCTAATGCTCCTAATTAAACAAACAAATATGTTTAGCCAACCAAGAAGGAAACACTAACCAAACAATGGCAATTTGAGGTGGTGAGCTAGATGAGGTACAAACTGAGATGACATTCAATCATCCGGTAGCAAAACAAGCTTACTAGCTAGCTAGTACACTAGAATGTGACCATCCAACATGCACACACGCGTCATGCAGGAACATATATGAACATTTTCTGTAAGGGGGACATCAAGACCTTGCTTTGGAAGGACTAAAGAGCACTTGGACGAGTTCTGGTCATCAGGTGCTTCTTCACCATCAGGTTCATTTGTTGCTGCTGCTCATCCTCCTACTCCATCTACATGGACAAGAGCAAGTTAGTTGTTTGCATGGCATTCACTTAATAAAACTGCATGTATATTCATCTACATTACTTCTTCAGTATAGTACAGTACAAAGGATGGATGGGTTTGAGTTCAAATGTTTGCTTGCACATGTACTACTCATATACTTAGGCACATAGAAAATCAACTACAAGCAGAAATATGATGAGCCAGAACAAGCTAGTAAGACACTAGCAGTAGAGCAACCATAATATGAAGCAAACAGAGGAATCACAAGGTAATTCTACTAATTTCATTGAAACAATAGTGACAATTTTAGGCAGTGTGCTAGATGAGGTACAAACTGAGATGCCATTTAGTGAGATATAGTAAGAATGATTGTGGCAGCAGTAGATATAGTAAGAATGCAAAAGTACATTCAGTGAGAATTGTATTCTTCTAATCTACCAGCAGAGAAGCAGAAAACAGACAAACAGCCTGGCACTAACATATATAGCGCTGAGGCACTGGCTGCAGTACAAAAAGCACTCCAAATTTATATCTACTGGACCAATTCAGAACTATACAAGAGCCAGGTACAGAAGCAAGCACGGTACAGAAGCAAGCAAACAGTTTCATCAGTGCATAGCTGTAGCAGATCACCAGGTATGGTGATCGTAATTTACTGTTGTTTTGCCTAGACATCACCTCCAAGTTAGAGAACCAGCCATGAACTTTGGTCATTTAACACATGTGGTAAACTATAAAATGATGAAAGCACTACTGATGACAAATGTACTAGTAACATTCTTGTCATGCAAGCAGTCACAAACACCCCATATATATTCCAGTCTGCGAGTTCAAAGACCTATATATGATTGCAGAACACTAGCATCGGTGTTGATTCAAACTTCATGCTGGCTGAGTTTGTTACTGATTCATCTACTGAATTTCACACTATACAAGAGCAACAAAATCTCAGGGGCCTGAATTTTCTGCTAATCTAATTAAACAGGTACTGCCCACTTGGAGTAGTTTAGCTTACAGGCCACATCAAACCACCGAATCTTGGTGCAAGTAGTGCTAGACTATTAGTGTAGTAGATGCCACTCTTTGTTTACAGAAAAGAGCACAAAGCACCCCGGCTCTAAACTTGAAGCGATGAAACAACTACTATCTAGTTAATTACATGGGCAGACACACGGATACAACCGCCAGGATGAAGCAACACAAAATGGAACTAAGCTAGCACATGATGATGACACTACCAATCTAAGCTATTCAGTACTCATACAACATAATTCCCACAAGCATACAGCTGCAGCATCACTAGAGCAACGGAAAGACGACTACAGGAACAAAACGCACAGGAGACGGGGGCTAGGAGGAGCGAAGCGTCACCATGGGGTGCTGCTGGAGTCGATCGAGCCCGATAGCGAACAGAGACGGCAGGAGGACACGTTGACGGAGACGCAGCTCTGTCCGCGAAGCAGACAAAGCAGGGGAGGCCATGGCGAGGAGGCAAACGGCGGCAGCTCTTGGACTTGGGCGAGGCTTCGGCTCGGCGGCACAGGAACGGCGAGGAGGGACTTGGCATCGGGGCGGCATGCTGCAAGGTCGGGGACGCGAGCGTCCATGGCGGCAGAGTGCACTATTTGAGACAAAGAGAGAAATTGAGATGTGTGAGAGAGAAAAAGGAGGAAGAAAGAGAGCACGGGAAGAAGGGTGGCACTCATCTGCTGGCTCCGGCAAGCTGTGGCTGGTGGTCGCCGGCGGCGGCGTGCAAAATCACAGGAGGAGCTCCTCTCGTGGGGCTCGGGTGCGGGGAATCGTGGGAGGAGGCTGCGAGGACGGGCACGCTCGGGCGCTCGCTCGATCTCCTCGGGCGAAGAGGTGGCTGGGAGATGCGGGGAGGGGAGGGAGGACGGCGAGGTCAGGGGTGGGTGGGAGAGGACTGGATCGGGAGGGGGCGGGTACGGGGAGGAGGTGGCGGCGGCGGCGGGGAGATTGGGAGCAGGGGATGGATGGATCTGATCTAGGGTTTGGGCTGCGGGGGGTTATCTCTTTTTCTTTTTTTCTGTAGATAGATGGATTGATGGATGTGGGACGGATATATGGATGGATGGATGGATGGGCACCATGTCATCGATCCGTGGGAAGAGTTTTGATTGGTTCGAAAAAACAGTGATTTACAATAGTTTCTAAGTACTAAAAATTGAGGGATTTTGTGAAGTAACTATCAAAACTATTTTGCAAAATGGCATCACACAAATTTTCACTCAAGTTAGACCATATTTTATGGATGAGCACCAATTTGTATGTATTTCTGATCTTTCTATCTATTTTTAATCATTTTTTGAGTGCCCAAAATGAGTTTTTTTGTGAAGAACCTATCATATATTTGTTGTGAAATTGGGCCAAATAATTTTTATAAAGTATTAGGCCATATTTAATGTAAAATTGACCAAATGGTTGGGTGTCAAGAGTTTTGATGCACCTCTCCTGAAAAAGACAAATTTCTGCCAATTCCGCTGGAAGCGGGTCAAATTTGAACTGCAGCTGCCACATAGTTTGTGCTTTATTTTTTTCAAAAATCCTTTCTAGGTACATAAGTATCTATTTAATCAGAGAAACATCAAAAGTTTTCCAAGATTCAATCATTAGCTAGGAACGGTCAAGCCCACTGTTTTGACCGCTTTTTGAAACGGGCATAAAAAATTCAAAAAAAATCAAAAAATTGGAAGACCTTCGCATTGTGTCAATATATGTGACCAAGTTTCCAGAAAAAATAATAAACTTGTAATATGGCAATTATTTTAAAAAAGTGTTCACAGAAATGAGCTATCATGCATGAAGATTCATGGCTTTCAAGCCAAATGATCAATCTTATGGCCACATTCATGGCATAGTTTGTTCAAATGATCTCATATTGTGCACAAGGGTGCATCTTGGAATTCCAAACAATGTTGCCTAAGGAAGTTTTCATTTTCTTTGCACGGGAAATTCATTTTCCATTTTTCGAGTGCCCAAAAGGAGCTTTTTTGTGAAGGACCTACCAAATAATTGTTGCAAAAATAGACCAAATCAATTTTATAAAATACTAGGACATATATAATGCACAATTAACCAAATGGTTGGGTGAAAAAAGTTTTGATCCATCTCTGGTGAAAAAGACAAATTGTCGTCGATTCAGTAGGAAACGGGTCAAATTTGAACTGTAGCTGCCTCATAGTTTGCTCTTTATTTTTTCCAATAATCATTTATAGGTACATAAGTATCTATTTAATTAGAGAAACACCAAAAAATTCCAAGATTCAACCACTAGCTAGGAACGGTCAAGCCCGCCGTTTTGACCGCATTTTGAAACGGGCATAAAAAATTCAAAAAAATCAAAAAATTGGAAAACCTTCGCATTGTGTCAATATATGTGACCAAGTTTCCAGAAAAAATAATAAACTCGTAATATGGAAATTATTTTAAAAAAGTGTTCACAGAAATGAGCTATCATGCATGAAGATTCATGGCTTTCAAGCCAAATGATCAATCTTATGGCCACATTCATGGCATAGTTTGTTCAAATGATCTCATATTGTGCACAAGGGTGCATCTTGGAATTCCAAACAATGTTGCCTAAGGAAGTTTTCATTTTCTTTGCACAGAAAATTCATTTTCCATTTTTCGAGTGCCCGAAATGAGGTTTTTTTGTGAAGGACCTACCATATATTTGTTGCAAAATTGTACCAAATCATTTTTATAAAATACTAGGACATATTTAATGCACAATTGACAAAATGGTTGGGTGTCAAAAGTTTTGATCCACCTCTGGTGAAAAAGACAAATTCCCGCCGATTCAGTTGGAAGCGGGTCAAATTTGAACTGCAGCTGCCTCATAGTTTGCTATTTATTTTTTCCAAAAATCATTTCTAGGTACATAAGTATATATTTAATCAGAGAAACACCAAAAAAATTCCAATATTCAACCACTAGCTAGGAACGGTCAAGCTCGTCGTTTTGACCGCATTTTGAAACGGGCATAAAAAATTCAAAAAAAATCAAAAAATTGGAAAACCTTCGCATTGTGTCATTATATGTGAACAAGTTTCCAGGAAAAATAATAAAATTGTAATACATTAATTATTTTAAAAAAAGTGTTCTCAGAAATGAGCTATCAAGTGTGAAGATTCATGGCTTTCAAGCCAAATGATCAATCTTATGGCCACATTCATGGCATAGTTTGTTCAAATGATCTCATATTGTGCACAAGGGTGCATATTGGAATGGAAAACAATGTTGCCTAAGGAAGTTTTCATTTTCGTTGGACGAAAAAACAATTTTCCATTTTTCGAGTGCTCGAAAGGAGGTTTTTTTGTGAAGGAACTACCAAATAATTGTTGCAAAACTGGACCAAATCATTTTTATAAAATACTAGGCCATATTTAATGCACAATTGACAAAATGGTTGGGTGTAAAATTTTTTGATCCACCTCTCGTGAAAAAGACAAATTTCCGCCGATTTAGTTGGAAGCGGGTCAAATTTGAACTGCAGCTGCCTCATAGTTTGCTATTTATTTTTTCCAAAAATCATTTCTAGTTACATAAGGACCTATTTAATCATAAATACATGGTTTGGTGGCGATACGTCGAGGTTTGGGCGGTGGCCGAGGGCCCCGACTCTAGAGCGCATAAACTCGCATGCCCGTCGCGTGGTCACCGCGTGACCGTAATGTTGCCATGTGTTCTGGGCGGCCTAGGCATGTCTAGTGGGTTGGGCACTCCCCAGGTTGGTGCTAGGAAGAAAATTACAACATAAGATTCTCACGAGGAGACCGATCGATGCTCAAACATGAATTAGCAGCCAAGTGTTTGATTAGCGGTACGGGAAATGCACATGGCAAATGGGTGTGAGTTTTGGCTGAGGATGATAATCTACTAAGGAGAATGTCTTCACAAATTTTTAGCTCAAAAGGAGGATCCTAGGTGGTACTTGCTTTGCAAAGTACCACGCTGGACAAAAATATGAATGTTGAAGCTGGGCTCAAAATAATGAATGGAGTGAGCTGAAATTTTGTGGAGGATGGTTATTTGGGCATAGGAAAGCATTGTAGAAAATTGATACCATTTGGACATGCCAAAGTAGTACTTCCTTCACAATGCTCTTCTATGGACAAAAACTTGGGAAAACTAGTGAGAGAGATTGGATGAATGAAATGAGCTCAAAATTGGTGTAGGTAAGTTACTTAGGTATGATCAAGCGCTGGTAAATTTTCAGATCATTTGGGTAAGCCTAGCTAGTACTTACTTCACAAAGCTTCTCTCGAGGTAGAAACTTTGGAAATTACCCAAGAAAGATTTACTAGGAAAATTGAGCTGAATATTATCATGTAGCAATGATTTGGGTATGGAAGAGTGCCCGAAAAGTTTAAGGGTAATAGGAGGGGTCTATATAACACTTGCTTTGCAACGTGCCAATTTGGCCATAAAATATAAATTGAACCTGGGCTCACATAGATGATTTAACTGAGCTGCAATTTGGAGGAGGGTGATAATTTGGGCATATGAAGGAGCTGTATAAATTTCATGTCATTTAGAGATATAAAAAAGGTACTTCCTTCACAATGCTTCTAGGTGGACAAAAACTTTGGAAATTTGCCGAGGAAGATTTGCTAGGCAAATGGAGCTGAATTTTGTCATGCGGTAATGATTTGGATAGGAAAGAGTGCCCAAAAATTCCGAGGGCAATCAAGAATATATAAATAGCACTTTCTTCATAAAGTGTTGTTGTGAACAAAATAGGAAAATGAATATTGTTGAATTAGTTTTGAACTAGGAAAGGAAGGATTTTTACATATTTGATGAAGATATGCCCCAAAGAATTTATGAGATTTTTTTGGGAATTTTGGGAATGATAGAAATATAGGTTGCTTCACAACCTAGGGCAAAAACTGCCACATGGACATGACACATAGGCAAAACTGATGAGATGGCGCCTAGTCATCACAACCCACCACAATCTACAAGGCTATGACCATCTATATTGGTCATTAACAACTAGAAATAAGGCAGCGGACTAGCACTGTTTGCTTTGTGACTATTTCGTGTAAGGAAATTACGACCTTTCTGACCAAAATGGTCGCAATGGTTTAGGGTTTGGAGCCCCCTGAACAGCTTTTGACCAATTGGTCTAAAATGGTCATAAATTTATGACCAATTCTTCGAGGGTCACTGACAGAAGGTCATAAGTTGACATATTTCTTGTAGTGGGAGGCCGGCATCAGTGTAAAAACTGACGCACGCTCACAATGGCGTGGCTGGGGTGGTTGGCGCCTCGTCTTTGCTAGACGCCAAGTATTTGGCGGTTCACCAAGACAAAGGTAGCGTTGTAGAGGCCGCGTCGCCTTGGCTGGTGCTAGCCCAAAGGGTGACCTGTACGCCGGCAACGCCGTGGACCTGTACGCCAAGGACCTGTTCTCCACAGTAGGTGCACCTCTCGAAGGAGTGACCGGTCTTGTACTGTGTCACTGCAAACTTTGGTTCGACCAAAGATCTGTACGCCGTGAAGGGGGAAGCGAGTCCCGGGCCGCGTCATCACCGAGCTCCGGCTCCGCCCTGCCGTCACATCCGGAAAGCAAGACACCAAACCTGTGCACCGCGATCGGAACGCCATGGACCTGTTCGCCACGGTAGGTGCACCTCTCGAAGGAGGGACCGGTCTTGTACTGTGTCGCTGCAAACTTTGGTTCGACCAAAGATCTGTACGCCGTGAAGGGGGGAGCGAGTCCCGGGCCGCGTCATCACCGAGCTCCGGCTCCGCCCCGCCGTTACATCCGGGAAGCAAGAAACCAAACCTGTGCACCGCGATCGGAACGCCATGGACCTGTTCGCCACGGTAGTTGCACCTCTCAAAGGAGGGACCGGTCTTGTATTATGTTGCTGCAAACTTTGGTTCGACCAAAGATCTGTACGCCGTGAAGGGGGGAGCGAGTTCCGGGCCGCGTCATCATCGAGCTCCGGCTCCGCCCCGCCGTCACATCCGGGAAGCAAGAAACCAAACCTGTGCACCGCGATCGGAACGCCATGGACCTGTTCGCCACGGTAGGTGCACCTCTCAAAGGAGGGACCGGTCTTGTACTGTGTCGTTGCAAACTTTGGTTTGACCAAAGATCTGTACGCCATCAAGGGGGAAGCGAGTCCCAGGCCGCGTCATCACCGAGCTCCGGCTCTGCCCCGCCGTCTCATCCAGGAAGCAAGACACCAAACCTGTGCACCGCGATTGGAACGCCATGGACCTGTGCACCGGTGACCTGTTCGTTTTGACCTGTGCATCGTAACCTGTTCGCCGGGGACCTGTAGACTGCCATGTTAGAACAGCGTCAGGGCTAGCGGTTGGGCTGCGTCGTTGGCGAGCTCCGGCAGCTCCCGAGTCATCTCCAGCCAAGAACATGACACCTGAAAATGAAAGGCTTGGTGTAGACGATCTCCGACGGTGTCGGTGCAGTCATCTCCGGCGGCGGCGACGGGATCACACGAGTGTCGTCTCCAGTGACCGGCACGTACTCTCCGCGTAGCGCATGCATGCTGGAGGGAAGGAGGCAGAAGAAAATAGATGTATTAGATCAAAATCTCACCCTTCAGGAACGTGAGCTTGGTGTCCATGTCGCTGGCGCGGGTGTTCTTGCCCGGTTGCGTTGGCCCGTCAATGCGATATGGTCTTCTGCCGGCTGCGTGGCCGCGTAGATGTGTGGTGGATGGATGTGGGCGCTGGTGAATGGATGGATGTTGGAGGTGCGTGTGCTGGATGTTTGTGTGCGTGGGTTCTCCCCTCTCTGGCAATGCGTGGATGTGCAGGGCGGCGGCGTCTACGCGTGCGTGTGTGCGCGTGAGCAGCCTGATGGCCGCGTGTGTGGCTGTGCCCCTCTCCGGTGTGTAGCCTGCCGTCGGCAGCTGCGTGCATGAGGGCGGCCTGGCAGCCAGCCCATCTGTGTGCGCCTCCCCGTGCGCAGCCCTGCGGCGGCGCGTGTGTGGACAGCCTGACGGCCGAGTGTGTTCGCCCCGTTCGAGTCCTTGTGTGTGGGTCTCCATGGCGCCTGGGCATCAAGAGAGAAAAGAAACATACGTATCATATGGGCAGAAAAAGAAGAGCACCATACGACTTGGACATAACACAAAATGGCCAGGTGTGCGCCACCACCGGCGGCGCAACTTCCTAGCCTCGCAGACACGATCAGCGTCGTCCCCGGCCGGCCGGGGCATTGCCGCCGGTGTGAGCGCCCTTCTCGTGTGGGTCGTAGCTATCGCCGCTGCTTCATCTACATGTGGCCTGCTTGCGCGAGGGCGCCGTCGGCTGCCACCATGGGCGCATGCTTTCCTGGGTGCCGCCTCTTTCTTGGTCGAGTGCTCACTTGGCTGTCGATCTTTGAATCTTCGATCTGCATGACGAAGAAGATAAAAGAAGAATAGATAGATGAATCAATGTGCACGGTTAGTCTTGAGTCTTGGCATCGCGTGCGTGTGCTTGCTTGGGTTGATGGAGTGTGCGGCAGCGAGCATGGAAGAAGGCTCCGCCGGGCTTGCCGGCGGGCGTGCGTCGTCGTCGTCGTGGTCGCAGCACGTCTACGGTGCAGTGGACGCCGGCGCGTCATCCGAGCGCATGGTCCTCCCTGGCGTGGCCTTTTGGCTTCTTTTTTTCATCACCGAGGGCGCAGTGGGGGCTCCTCTACAGGCTCCTCCGTCCATCTGCTCGACGCTGCCGCCGTGGGCGCGTCCCCCCCGGGGGTCCCCCTGGACTCGTGGTGGCTGCTTCTTATATAGGCAGGTGTGTGGCCAGAAGGGATAAGTCTCGCTCCAGAGTTGTTGAACCGGCGCTCCTGATCTCGTGGAGAGATGACAAGATAAGGATGCATTATCTCCTCTGAAGCTTATCCCCTGTGGTGCATTGCAGCAGCTAGACCTACACGCGGACACGGTCATGGCTGACACGTAGGGACCTGGCCTGATCAGCTTTCGTGGATAGTCAAGCCAACTAACTCGTCACGTTCAACGAGCTATCTACATGCACGCATAGGATTTCCATCGTAATCATAACTTGTATGTGAGATGTGCCCATGCATAACTCTTTGCATGCCTACGTACAAACTAGGTGCTAGGTAATCAGGTTAATTAGATCAAGTATGTGTGGACATAAATAATCACTGCTCTGTGGTCTTGATGACCCTCTCCGATGAATATCAACATATTATTCTTGGTCATATTCATTCTTGCACATACATATTGACACCATGTTTTTTATATTTCATAACAAAAATCGGCCAAAATGGCGTCGAACATTTCCACATGCAGCTAAGGTCTGATATCACAGTGCCAGAATGCCTTCAAGGACTTGAGTATTTCCAACAGAGCTAGTGCTCACATAGAGTTTTGACACCGTATAGCCTTAAAGTGAAGGGTCGACTTTTTGATGCGCATCTCTAGCATGGCCAACGACCTGTACCAAGTCAAACCTCAAGATATATCACAACGAATTTCGTCCGACTAGAGCCACCTCTGGCCTAAAGGATAGGAATTTTGTTGGAAAATTTTCTTTAGAGCCCTTTCATTTGTAGTAATATATTCATATTTCTATGTACACTTCCAAGGATAAAAACATTAACCTAGCCTCTGTTAGAATATTAATCCGAGGCCACCGTCCATCATCCGATGACCAAGCAATCACACGAGCACGACATCGTCATTTGTTAACGAGGTTCACCGATATGGCTACATCTTCGGGGCCTGACTATGGGTGCTCCTCCCCATGACGCCACTACAATACAGCACCCTGTCTCCCGGGTGCCGGCACACGCCGCTGGCTCCTCCGCTTACCCGTACTATTATGTTGGCATAGGATATATCGTATGTCTACTCTCTCATATATAAGAGGTATAGGATATAAGTGTCCTACTTAGACACAACTCCATATCCTATCTAAACACAATACAACTATAAATCCAACTGTAATCTACCTTGTACAATAATATTCGACGCAACTCTAACAGCCTCGATGAAAAAAAATCCCTATCATGTGAATAAAATGAAGAGAATCTATTTTTGAGATACATGCCATCTCACTGTCTATGATGTTTCTATTTCTATGATATTCCTACATCCTATATGAACCAAAGGAAGCCTTGGTAGGTTCTTTCTTTGGTAATAATAATTGTGTGCATTTTCATTTCTTGTTGAGGATGCATTCTTTACGGCACTCTTCACTCTTCTTCTTCTGCGCGCAACAGCCCTCGAAGCATTTCAAGTTTTCCTCTATGGCTTTCTTATCGGCGGGGGTGGCCTTGATGTAGCAAAATCTCGAGGCTGTACGGTAGCACTCGATGCGAGCACCGTCGTGGCAGATAGGGTCCAGGCATGTCACGCTGAGGTCGTTTATGCAGTGCTGGCCAGCAAATTCTTGGACCGTCCTGTTGCCGGGGCAGGCCCCATGCTCGTTGACAGCGGCGCAGAGGGCCACGTGCCCCCACGGCCATTCCGTGAAAGCAAAACCCTTGCTGTCTCCGCCGACCTTTGCGAGCTCGGCGAACATGCCCTTGATGGACTCGACGCTGCCGGCATCGGTGCGGCAGGCCGTCTCGACCATGGCGGTGCACGCGGGGTCCTTGCCACAGAGCTTGGAGTACTCGCCCGGGCAGCTGGTGGAGGCATCATCCTTCTCTAGATCTTCCCCCCTCGCCACCGGCATGGATGATGTGGCTACCATCACCAGCACCACCACCACCATGACTAGGGTGACGGCCATCGATCAATCTTCTTGTCGATTTCTACTCTTCTAGCTAGCTAGTTGATGGGCGCCGGTGTTGATCGAGATGCTAGCTAGAGCTGCATTATCATCTGTCCTCATATATATATATATAGGAATAGGCGATCGATGGTTGAGAGTCGACCTGGGGTGATGTGATTGTGAGGCCATGAGCCATTGGAGCTCCATACATGCCAAATTTGGTGCATGCACTTGTACTACTAGCCTACACGTGTTGGGTGCAGACACAACAACTTTTGCTTGAGCCTTTTCTCCAGTCTAGTCTAGCTAAAAAAAGAAGAAGGGAGGGACGATTTACAGTACGTTTTCATCATGCCACAGGATGAATGTCTCAAAGGGAGTTGACCTAACACTAGAGTCTAGAGTGGTGCAAATTATGCCCCTTGCTTTCTTCCTTCTTGTTTCTTTTGAATGGTCAGAAAACAAGTTGAACTGCTGAGTAGATTAGTTTCAGTTTCAGGTATTTTCTGCTGCTACATCTATTTAGACAAATATAAAATATGATGAGTTTACAGGTTGTGACGCTTAAAGTCAAAAGTCAAAACTAAGCATGTATTCAAAAACATTAGAACATGCATTCCGTTACCACTCTCATACTCATACCTGAAATGAAAAGAATGATTTTTATTTTTAGTTGCAAGTGTAGTTGATCAGCAATGTCATACCCGCTCTATGTTTCTGAATTTTTATTTTCAATTACAACATTGTCAGTGACTTAAAGATGAAGAGTTTGTACTTAACCAAACTGCTGTTTTCGTTCATCACCAAACTCTGGAAATTAAATCAACATCTAAAATTTGTTGATCAACCAAGTTAAAAGTTCCTTTCTACCTGGGTTGGATTCATCTTCAGCTAAGCCGATAGCACAACAGTTAAAAATAACTATTTGATGGCAAATCTGATAACACCAGGGAGTTAGAATTTACAGCATATTTTTCATCATACCATAAGATGGATAGATGCAAAAGTCGTCAACACTAGTCTGATAGCAAATTAAGTCCCAGAATGAATGCATGCACGCATACATCCTCTGTTGGTTGCTAAACATGTAACGACGGTGATTGTGCTTCAACATACGAAGGCCACGCATCAACCCTTTCTATTTGCCGCCATTGCTGCCATTCTCGTTGCCAGACCTACTGCAGTTGCCATTATCGTTGTCGGAGCCTTCGATGCCACTATTGCAGTGGCCATTGTCTTTGCCTTTGACGTTGCTTCCATTCTTGCCATTGCCTTTGCCGTCGCTGAATGCTACATCCATACCGGTGAAGAGGGCAAATTCCTTGACGGGATCCATCTCGTTCTAGTCCTTGTTGAATTTCATGCCATTCAAGAAGTCCACGACGATGAACCTGACGGCAGGGTTAAAAATTTCAACGAAATTTCACATATTTCAGTGGGTTCCAACATATTTTTAACCCTGAAATTTCGACACGGTCAAAATAAATTTATATTATGTTAGAATTCATTAAAATTAAGTGAAATTTGAAATGTCAAAATCTGAAATAATTTCCTAAATATGTGAAATTTTCAAAATTTTGCATATTTCGATGAGGTCCGAAATTAAAAACCTTGCTTGCCGGAACCGAGGTTGACGACACATGGATCCATTGTACCATATCGGATATATAAATCGATACAGAAGCAGTGCAGAACCGCATCACTCTCCTCACCAACACTTGCATCCCCCTCTACCTCCCTCTTCCTTCTTTACATATCAACACTACTCCTCTCGGAGGCAAGACCAAGATGTCTGCCATCGTCTCACTCTTGTTTGGCCAACGGCAGCCTCCATCGGCAGCGTCGTCCTCATATGGGCGCTGGTGGGCACAATCAGCGTGCTTGCTGCAGCAGAGGCTTGCTCTCCTCCCGCTTCTCTGACCCCAGGAACTACAACCTCCGTTTGGGTCCCTCTGGCCTTCTCTTCGCCGTACTGTCGGACGTTGAAGACGGTGCCTTCTTTTCACATTTTTGTTCACGTATTCAAAATTTATTCGTGTTTCAAATTTGTTGGGGATTTTCAGAATTCTCCTCCATTTTGAAATTTGTTCTAAAAATTAAAAATATGTTTGTTATTTTAAAATTTTGATCAAAATTTCGAAAAATGTTCATGCTTACAAAAAAGTTCAAAAATTCAGCATTTTAAACTTTTTTACAAACCAAACAATATTTTGTTTCAAAAAAAAGTTCCCATTTCCAAAATTTGTTCAAATTTCAAAAAGGTTCACATGTTTCATTTTTTCACAAATGGGTAATTTTTTGGGAATTTCAAATAATGTTCCTGTTTTAAATTTTATCTACAAATTGAAAAAATATTTTCCTTTTCAAAAAAATTTCACATATTCAATAAATATTCATTTTTCAAAATTTGTTCACAAATTTAAATTTTTTTTGCATGTTTACATCTCGTTCTCAAATTCAAAGTGTTTGGGAATTTAAAAAATGTTCCTTTTTCAAATTTGTTCATTTGTTCAAAGAATGCTACAGTTTTCTAAATTTGTTCACAAATTCAGAAAATGTTCATGTTTTCAAAATTAGTTCACCAATTCAAAAAATGCTTGAGGTTTGAAAAATATTTTATTTTTTTTATTGTTTTTGAAAAAACTTTTAGTTTTACAAAACTTAGTTCATAATTTAGAAAAATGTTCTCGTGTTCATTTTTGTTCATATTTTGTTTCTAAATTTGTACTTTCCCAAACTAATGTTGGTGTTTCAAAAAGTTTTTCCTTTTTTTTGAATCACGCTTGATTTTTTTAAAGTTTTAATCTGCCGCCTATTATTGTTCATATGCACCTTGGCGCCATTTTTGACACATAACCTGAGTTACTACGGTGGTTATGGACGCGGTTCCCTAGCGAGAGGTTTGTGTTCGATCCTTCACCAATATGTTTTATGGAATTTTGCAATCTTTTTTTTTCGGATCTCGCCGATTTTGTTTCTTAAGGATTTCTTGGAGCAGAATATTCAGAAAGGCACGCTAGCATAAATGGTACTAGCACGTTTGGTCGCTAGCTTGGCCCGACCTAGTCGAATATCCACCTGTGCGTGCGGCCAACAATCTGCAGCAAAGAGCGGCAGTTAGGAGCTCCCGGGGTACGCGCGTGATCGAGTTGATGTTCCGCAGCCTTTGATTGCTTCTCAGTTGGACCTTTGCATTCGAGGATGGTTGTGTGTGCCATCTGCATACATGGGCCCAATAATAGGGCTTCCTTCTTCGCACTTTATGTATATGGGCACTTCCTATTTGGCGCTTTAGGCAACCGTTAGCATACATTTTGCAAACGGGAGAACACAACCCCTCCGCGCTGGGCCGGCCCAGCTTCCCTTTGTTTATCTATTTTAAGAACGCAAAAAAGCACACTCTAGGAGGGAATCGATCCGCCCATGTCCCACATTGAGGGACACACTGACCACCGCACCACTCAACAAGATCTGATAAGTTACTCCTTTTTATCGTTTCTTCTTCTCCTTCCCCTTTTCCATTTTCTTCTTTCCTTTTTTTTATCTTCTTTTTTTTTCCTTCTTCCTTACTCGATGGAAAAAAAATAAATTCGTCAAATTTTTGGTTTTACGATGAATTTTTTTGAAAATTGAAGATTTTTTTTCAAAATTGATGAACTTTTTCATTTTTCAATGAAGTTTTTTCAAATTTGATTAATTTTTCAAACCCGAAGAATGTTTTCAAATCTGATAAATGTCTTTTAAAATTCAATTAACTTTTTTCCAATTTGATGAAAATTTGGAAGTTTGTGAGCTTCTTTCAAATCTACGAACATTTTTAAATCACGATTTTATTATTGTTATGCAAATAAATTTATTTGTTTCTATTTTTTTAAAGTCAACATTTGACCGGCAGTATTAGAGCACGCCGTCCAACAGGGAATTTCCTATATGACGCTCTCTGCGTCAAACTGTCGAGCGAACGCACGTACGAGCGACCTGAGCCAGCGATTTCGGCCGGCCCATCACTTCAATCTTTCACGTTCTGGTTTTGGTAACCTTCTGAGGATTCCCAGCCGGTTTTTTCTGGTTTTGGAAGCCTTCTAGAAGGCTCCTGAATCGTTTTTTTTTATTTTTCATTTTTTTTCTGTTTCGTTTTTCTTTTCTTTTTTGTTTGTTGTTTCTTTTTCTTTTTTGTTTTCCTTTTTAAAAACGTTCTCTTTTTCAAAAAATGTTAGATTTTCAATGTTTTGTTCGTGTTTTCAAATTTTGTTTCAGAGTTTCAGAAAATTGTTTGTGTTTTCAACTTTTGGTCGGTTGTTTCAAAAAATATTTCCGATTTCAAGAAAAATTCACATATTCAAAAATGTTCACTTTTTAAAAAATTGTTCGTGTTTTGAAATTTTGTTCGGGAGTTTCAAAAAATGTTCGGCTTTTCAAATATTGTTCGGAATTTCAAAAAATGTTCCTGTATTCAAATTTTGTTCATAGATCCAAAAAATGTTCGTGCTTTTGAATTTTGTTCGGAGTTTCAAGAAATGTTCATGTTTGTAAAATTTCAAAAATGTTCCCATTTTTTAAAAATTGTTGAAAGATTTAAAATTTCATTGTTTCAAAAAATGTTCGCAAATTTGAAGAACTGTTTGCGTTTTCAAAAAATGGTCACTTAGAGAAAAGAGGGTGGTACTGTAGACCGAGAGCGCTACAGTACCGTCTTGCTGCAGTATCGCGGGTTGCTATAGTGCCCACCGCCTTGCTACAAGCTTTCTTTTAGTTCGATCGCTCGCTACAGGCGACAATCCTGTGCGCTTGTGGGCCGACCCAGATAGGCGCTCCCCTGTGCCGGAGGCTCGCAACCTGACGCAGAATGCGTCATATAGGTGCTCCTGTCCAACAGTTCCTGTATCTCTAAAATTTGGGCCAATGCTAGGCGCCGGCCGACCCAAAATTGGCCCGGTTGGTTGCCAAGAGTACGATACAACTTTTTGTAACTGTACAATACGATATTTCTCTTCGTCTTCAAAAGGTCAAATGCACAAAAGAAAATTTAGCGCCAGCCAGAATCCGCGTGTGCTCACCGACCGCCCGGACTTGCCCTCGGCTTCCTGTGCTTGCCAGTCACCTGTGCCACCGCACCCGATACCCGTGTTTGTCAGCCACTCGTGCCACTATGCTCGCCCCGACTGCCTCCGCTCGCCATGGTTGCAAACCGAACATTGACGGGTGCTAGCGGTCACCATGGTTGCAGCATCCCGGCGTCATCGTCTCCAGCTCGTCACCGTCACCGACATGCACCGGCATGTCCTACAAAAAATATCTAAAGCAACAAAGACCTGTAGTACTCGGTTGGAACAAAAAGATTTACGGGATTAAGCAAAACTTGATGGTGTTCCAGAAAAAAATCTAGAACAACAACAATACTCGATTGAAGCAGAACGGATTTGCGAGTTCTAATGAAACTTAATGGTGGTTCCAACAAAAATCTCAACATAGCACTTGAGTTATCCAGTTCCAGCAAAATATGACGCTAGTTCCAGCAAAACAACCTCACAACAAAAAGCACCAGTGCCGATTGTAGCAACAAAGAAATCTAGTTTCAGCAAAAATAAAGGCTGGTTCCAACAAAAAATGCGTTTCGTGGCGAGGGCGGGTCCACAGGGAACTCTGGTTGCTACTTCCCAGTCGGCCGGTTCCAGTATCGCTGCACGAGCAGACACCGGTCACCGCTGTCGCGTACCATGGTGACCCAGAGGGTGCGCGAGATTGCAACCCGATCGTCGTGCCCCTTGCTCAAAGCTCCAAGATGAAACGGTAAGGAAGGATAACAATTGTCTTTCCCCATGAGTCGAGGGCGTGTGTGTCCCACATGTTCTTGAGCTCAACCTCGTGGGATCCATGGCATACTGCAGATGGCATGAGAGAAAAAGCAAAAGAAACATGAATGAGCTCACCCCGCTCATGGATCTATGGTGGAAACGTTGTGGGGAATAGAGAAGGCTATAAAGATGAGCTCAATTTTCATGAGGATTGGGTGTGAATTCCTGAAGAAAGAGCACACCATGCAGAGGGGAGAGAGATTGAGGACGTACCACTATTCTTGAGAGCTGCATACTCTCCCAACGGAGAGGTGTCGGCTTAAGTGTCGAAGAATAATTGTCTTCACCAAGCCAAAGTCTTCAGCAAGCAAGAGTAATTGTGGTTCACGAAGCAAGTTTGTTGAAGGTTTGGAGATCACCGATAAGGATCTACCCCAATTGAATTCAACTGATGTCTGATCAACATCATATTGAAGGACAATAGAACGAAGAGAATTTATCTTCTCGATTTAATCCCAAGTCCCTCCAACTAGGCGTAGCTCTTTTGCAGAAGAGTGAACTGGTCTACCAAACCATCTGTCGTCTTCAAGCACCACTGGTTATTTCTACTCCATTGTAGTTTTTTCAGTAGTTTATCGTTTGTGCTCTTTGTCTTTGATCATATATCTTCGTCCATTTATTATGTGTACCATGACTATGTTGCTCAGTGTATTTCAATTTGCAGCACTTAAGATAGTTTGTCTGTATGCTTGTCTATTGATTCTCCGGTGCTACTTTGTTATTCAGCTGAGTTATGCTCTGATGAACATTTCTTAGGGTGTATTTAGCATCGTGATTTGTTTTGTCATATTGTCTCTGTTGGGGAACGTTGTAGAAAACAAAAATTTTCCTACGATTTCACCAAGATCCATCTATGAGTTCATCTAGCAACGAGTGATCGGATGCATCTACATACCTTTGTAGATCGCGAGCGGAAGCGTTCAAAGAACGGGGATGAGGTAGTCGAACACGACGTGATCCAAATCACCGGAGATCCTAGCACCGAACGGACGGCACCTCCGCGTTCAACACACGTACGGTCAGCGTAATGTCTCCTTCTTCTTGATCCAGCAAGAGGGAAGGAGAAGTTGAGGAAGATGGCTCCAGCAGCAACACGACGGCGTGGTGATGGTGGAGCTGCAGTACTTTGTCAGGGCTTCGCCAAGCACTATGGAGGAGGAGGAGGTGTTGGAGAGGGAGAAGGAGGCAACCAAAGGCGTGGATGAAAAGCCCTCCTTCCCCCACTATATATAGGAGGGCCAAGGGGGGGGCGCCGACCCTAGGAGATCCAATCTCCTAGGGGCGGCGGCCAAGGGAGGTTTCCCTCCCCCCCAAGGCACCTAGGAGGTGCCTTCCACTAGTGGGACTCTTCCCTTTTGTGAACCCTAGGCGCATGGGCCTCTTGGGGCTGGTGCCCTTGGCCCATGTAGGCCAAGGCGCACCCCCTACAGCCCATGTGGCCCCCGGGGGCAGGTGGCCCCACCCGGTGGACCCCCGGGACCCTTCCGGTGGTCCCGGTACAATACCGATAACCCCGAAACTTGTCCCGATGGCCGAAACAGCACTTCCTATATATAATTCTTTACCTCCGGACCATTCCGGAACTCCTCGTGACGTCCGAGATCTCATCCGGGACTCCGAACAACATTCGGGTTACTGCATATACATATCCCTACAACCCTAGCGTCACCGAACCTTAAGTGTGTAGACCCTACGGGTTCGGGAGACATGCAGACATGACCAAGACGACTCTCCGGTCAATAACCAACAGCGGGATCTGGATACCCATGTTGGCTCCCACATGCTCCACGATGATCTCATCGGATGAACCACGATGTCGAGGATTCAAGCAACCCCGTATGCAATTCCCTTTGTCAATCGATATGTTACTTGTCCGAGATTCGATCGTCGGTATCCCCATACCTCATTCAATCTCGTTACCGGCAAGTCACTTTACTCGTACCGTAATGCATGATCCCGTGACCAGACACTTGGTCACTTTGAGCTCATAATGATGATGCATTACCGAGTGGGCCCAGTGATACCTCTCCGTCATACGGAGTGACAAATCCCAGTCTTGATCTGATGGGTTTCGTAGTAATTTCAAAAAATTTCCTACGCACATGCAAGATCATGTGATGCATAGCAACGAGAGGGGAGAGTGTTGTCTACGTACCCAACGCAGACCGACTGCGGAAGCGATGACACGACGTAGAGGAAGTAGTCGTACGTCTTCACGATCCAACCGATCAAGCACCGAAACTACGGCACCTCCGAGTTCGAGCACACGTTCAGCTCGATGACGATCCCCGGACTCCGATCCAGCAAAGTGTCGGGGAAGAGTTCCGTCAGCATGACGGCGTGGTGACGATCTTGATGTACTACAGCAGCAGGGCTTCGCCTAAACTCCGCTACAGTATTATCGAGGTATATGGTGGCAGGGGGCACCGCACACGGCTAAGGAATAGATCACGTGGATCAACTTGTGTGTCAAGAGGTGTCCCCTGTCTCCGTATATAAAGGAGTAGAGGAGGGGAGGCTGGCCGGCCAAGGAGGGAGGCGCAGGAGAGTCCTACTCCCTCTGGGAGTAGGATTCCCCCCCCCCCCAATCCTAGTTGGAATAGGATTCGCGGAGGGGGAAAAGAGGAGGAGGGGGCCGGCCACCTCTCCTAGTCCTAATAGGACTAGGGGAAGGGGGGAGGCGCACAGCCCATCTAGGGCATCCCCTTCTCTTTTCCACCAAGGCCCATTATGGCCCATATAGCTCCCGGGGGGTTCCGGTAACCCTCCCGGTATTCCGGTAAAATCCCGATTTCACCCGGAACACTTCCGATATCCAAACATAGGCTTACAATATATCAATCTTTACGTCTCGACCATTTCGAGACTCCTCGTCATGTCCGTGATCACATCCGGGACTCCGAACAACCTTCGGTACATCAAAATGCATAAACTCATAATATAACTGTCATCGTAACCTTAAGCGTGCGGACCCTACGGGTTCGAGAACAATGTAGACATGACCGAGACATGTCTCCGGTCAATAACCAATAGCTGGACCTGGATGCCCATATTGGCTCCTACATATTCTACGAAGATCTTTATCGGTCAGACCGCATAACAACATACGTTGTTCCCTTTGTCATCGGTATGTTACTTGCCCGAGATTCGATCGTCGGTATCCAATACCTAGTTCAATCTCGTTACCGACAAGTCTCTTTACTTGTTCCGTAATACATCATCTCACAACTAACATATTAGTTGTAATGCTTGCAAGGCTTATGTGATGTGTATTACCGAGAGGGCCCAGAGATACCTCTCCGACAATCGGAGTGACAAATCCTAATCTCGAAATACGCCAACCCAACATCTACCTTTGGAGACACCTGTAATGCTCCTTTTATAATCACCCAGTTACGTTGTGACGTTTGGTAGCACCCAAAGTGTTCCTCCGGCAAACGGGAGTTGCATAATCTCATAGTCATAGGAACATGTATAAGTCATGAAGAAAAGCAATAGCAACATACTATACGATCGGGTGCTAAGCTAATGGAATGGGTCATGTCAATCAGATCATTCAACTAATGATGTGACCTCGTTAATCAAATAACAACTCATTGTTCATGGTTAGGAAACATAACCATCTTTGATTAACGAGCTAGTCAAGTAGAGGCATACTAGTGACACTTTGTTTGTCTATGTATTCACACATGTATTATGTTTCCAGTTAATACAATTCTAGCATGAATAATAAACATTTATCATGATTATAAGGAAATAAATAATAACTTTATTATTGCCTCTAGGGCATATTTCCTTCAGTCTCCCACTTGCACTAGAGTCAATAATCTAGATTACACTGTAATGATTCTAACACCCATGGAGCCTTGGTGCTGATCATGTTTTGCTCGTGGAAGAGGCTTAGTCAACGGGTCTGCAACATTCAGATCCGTATGTATCTTGCAAATCTCTATGTCTCCCACCTGGACTAGATCCCGGATGGAATTGAAGCGTCTCTTGATGTGTTTGGTCCTTTTGTGAAATCTGGATTCCTTTGCCAAGGGAATTGCACCAGTATTGTCACAAAAGATTTTCATTGGACCCGATGCACTAGGTATGACACCTAGATCGGATATGAAGTCCTTCATCCAGACTCCTTCATTCGCTGCTTCCGAAGCAGCTATGTACTCCGCTTCACATGTAGATCCCGCTACGACGCTTTGTTTAGAACTGCACCAACTGACAGCTCCACCGTTTAATGTAAACACGTATTCGGTTTGCGATTTAGAATCGTCCGGATCAGTGTCAAAGCTTGCATCAACGTAACCTTTTACAGTGAGCTCTTTGTCACCTTCATATACGAGAAACATATCCTTAGTCCTTTTCAGGTATTTCAGGAGTTTCTTGACCGCTGTCCGGTGATCCACTCCTGGATTACTTTGGTACCTCCCTGCTAAACTTATAGCAAGGCACACATCAGGTCTGGTACACAGCATTGCATACATGATAGAGCCTATGGCTGATGCATAGGGAACATCTTTCATATTCTCTCTATCTTCTGCAGTGGTCGGGCATTGAGTTTTACTCAACTTCACACCTTGTAACACAGGCAAGAATCCTTTCTTTGCTTGATCCATTTTGAATTTCTTCAAAATCTTGTCAAGGTATGTGCTTTGTGAAAGTCCAATTAAGCGTCTTGATCTATCTCTATAGATCTTGATGCCTAATATGTAAGCAGCTTCACCGAGGTCTTTCATTGAAAAACTTTTATTCAAGTATCCCTTTATCCTATTCAGAAATTCTATATCATTTCCAATCAGCAATATGTCATCTACATATAATATCAGAAATGCTACAGAGCTCCCACTCACTTTCTTGTAAATACAGGCTTCTCCGAAAGTCTGTATAAAACCAAATGCTTTGATCACACTATCAAAGCGTTTATTCCAACTCCGAGAGGCTTGCACCAGTCCATAAATGGATCGCTGGAGCTTGCACACTTTGTTAGCTCCCTTTGGATCGACAAAACCTTTCGGTTGCATCATATACAACTCTTCTTCCAGAAATCCATTCAGGAATGCAGTTTTGACATCCATCTGCCAAATTTCATAATCATAAAATGCGGCAATTGCTAACATGATTCGGACAGACTTAAGCATCGCTACGGGTGAGAAAGTCACATCGTAGTCAACCCCTTGAACTTGTCGAAAACCTTTCGCGACAAGTCGAGCTTTGTAGACAGTAACATTACCATCAGCGTCAGTCTTCTTCTTGAAGATCCATTTATTCTCAATTGCTTGCCGATCATCGGGCAAGTCAACCAAAGTCCATACTTTGTTCTCATACATGGATCCCATCTCAGATTTCATGGCTTCAAGCCACTTTGCGGAATCTGGGCTCACCATCGCTTCTTCATAGTTCGTAGGTTCATCATGATCTAGTAGCATGACTTCCAGAACTGGATTACCGTACCACTCTGGTGCGGATCTTACTCTGGTTGATCTACGAGGTTCAGTAGTATCTTGTTCTGAAGTTTCATGACCATTATCATTAACTTCCTCACTTATTGGTGTAGGTGTCGCAGAAACAGTTTTCTGTGATGTACTACTTTCCAACAAGGGAGCAGGTACAGTTACCTCGTCAAGTTCTACTTTCCTCCCACTCACTTCTTTCGAGAGAAACTCCTTCTCCAGAAAGTTTCCGAATTTAGCAACAAAAGTCTTGCCTTCGGATCTGTGATAGAAGGTGTATCCAATAGTTTCCTTTGGATATCCTATGAAGACACATTTCTCTGATTTGGTTTCGAGTATCAGGTTGAAGCTTTTTCACATAAGCATCGCAGCCCCAAACTTTCAAAAACGACAACTTTGGTTTCTTGCCAAACCACAGTTCATAAGGCGTCATCTCAACGGATTTTGATGGTGCCCTGTTTAATGTGAATGCGGCCGTCTCTAGAGCATAACCCCAAAAAGATAGCGGTAAATCAGTAAGAGACATCATAGATCGCACCATATCTAGTAAAGTACGATTACGACGTTCAGACACACCATTACGCTGTGGTGTTCCGGGTGGCGTGAGTTGCGAAACTATTCCATAATTTTTCAAATGTACACCAAACTCGTAACTCAAATATTCTCCTCCACGATCAGATCGTAGAAACTTTTATTTTCTTGTTACGATGATTTTCAA
The DNA here is from genome assembly GCF_056163025.1 of Triticum urartu. NCBI lineage: Eukaryota > Viridiplantae > Streptophyta > Magnoliopsida > Poales > Poaceae > Triticum > Triticum urartu. Next base: position 671,852,150 of record NC_141874.1, on the reverse strand, counting down.
CTTCACTCTGAAATTCTTTGAACTTTTCAAATGTTTCAGATTTATGTTTCATTAAGTATATATACCCATATCTGCTTAAATCATCTGTGAAGGTGAGAAAATAACGATATCCGCCACGAGCCTCAATATTCATCGGACCACATACATCGGTATGTATGATTTCCAACAAATCTGTTGCTCTCTCCATAGTACCGGAGAACGGTGTTTTAGTCATCTTGCCCATGAGGCACGGTTCGCAAATACCAAGTGATTCATAATCAAGTGGTTCCAAAAGTCCATCAGTATGGAGTTTCTTCATGCGCTTTATACCGATATGACCTAAACGACAGTGCCACAAATAAGTTGCACTTTCATTATCAACTCCGATATCCAAACATAGGCTTCCAATATATCAATCTTTACGTCTCGACCATTTCGAGACTCCTCGTCATGTCCGTGATCACATCCGGGACACCGAACAACCTTCGGTACATCAAAATGCAAAAACTCATAATATAACTGTCATCGTAACCTTAAGCGTGCGGACCCTACGGGTTCGAGAACAATGTAGACATGATCGAGACATGTCTCCGGTCAATAACCAATAGCGGGACCTGGATGCCCATATTGGCTCCTACATATTCTACGAAGATCTTTATCGGTCAGACCGCATAACAACATACGTTGTTCCCTTTGTCATCGGTATGTTACTTGCCCGAGATTCGATCGTCGGTATCCAATACCTAGTTCGATCTCGTTACCGGCAAGTCTCTTTACTCGTTCCGTAATACATCATCTCACAACTAACATATTAGTTGTAATGCTTGCAAGGCTTATGTGATGTGTATTACTGAGAGGGCCCAGAGATACCTCTCCGACAATCGGAGTGACAAATCCTAATCTCGAAATACGCCAACCCAACATCTACCTTTGGAGACACCTGTAATGCTCCTTTATAATCATCCAGTTACGTTGTGACGTTTGGTAGCACCCAAAGTATTCCTCCGGCAAACGGGAGTTGCATAATCTCATAGTCATAGGAACATGTATAAGTCATGAAGAAAAGCAATAGCAACATACTATACGATCAGGTGCTAAGCTAATGGAATGGGTCATGTCAATCAGATCATTCAACTAATGATGTGACCTCGTTAATCAAATAACAACTCATTGTTCAAGTAGAGGCATACTAGTGACACTTTGTTTGTCTATGTATTCACACATGTATTATGTTTCCAGTTAATACAATTCTAGCATGAATAATAAACATTTATCATGATTATAAGGAAATAAATAATAACTTTATTATTGCCTCTAGGGCATATTTCCTGCATGATCCGTGTCAACCCAACAGACACTTTCGGAGATACCCGTAGTCTACCTTTATAGTCACCCAGTTACGTTGTGACGTTTGGTATACCCAAAGCACTCCTACGGTATCCAGGAGTTACACGATCTCATGGTCTAAGGAAAAGATACTTGACATTGGAAAACTCTAGCAAACGAACTATACGATCTTATGCTATGTTTAGGATTGGGTCTTGTCCATCACATCATTCTCCTAATGATGTGATCTCGTTATCAATGACATCCAATGTCCATAGTCAGGAAACCATGACTATCTGTTGATCAACGAGCTAGTCAACTAGAGGCTTACTAGGGACATGTTGGTATCTATTATTCACACATGTATTACGATTTCCGGATAATACAATTATAGCATTAATAAAGACAATTATCATGAACAAGGAAATATAATAATAATGCTTTTATTATTGCCTCTAGGGCATATTTCCAACAGTCTCCCACTTGCACTAGAGTCAATAATCTAGTTACATTGTGATGAATCGAACACCCATGGAATTCTGGTGTTGATCATGTTTTGCTCTAGGGAGAGGTTTAGTCAACGGATCCGCTACATTCAGGTCTGTATGTACTTTACAAATCTCTAGGTCTCCATCTTGAACATTTTCACGAATGGAGTTGAAGCAACGCTTGCTGTGCCTTGTCTTCTTGTGAAACCTGGGCTCCTTGGCAAGAGCAATAGCTCCAGTGTTGTCACAGAAGAGCTTGATCGGCCCCGACGCATTGGGTATGACTCCTAGGTCGGTGATGAACTCCTTCACCCAAATTGCTTCATGCGCTGCCTCCGAGGCTGCCATGTACTCCGCTTCAGATGTAGATCCCGCCACGACGCTCTGCTTGCAACTGCACCAGCTTACTGCCCCACCATTCAAAATATACACGTATCCGGTTTGTGACTTAGAGTCATCCAGATCTGTGTCGAAGCTAGCGTCGACGTAACCTTTTACGACGAGCTCTTCGTCACCTCCATAAACAAGAAACATTTCCTTAGTCCTTTTCAGGTACTTCAGGATATTCTTGACCGCTGTCCAGTGTTCCTTGCCGAGATTACTTTGGTACCTTCCTACCAAACTTACGGCAAGGTTTACATCAGGTCTGGTACACAGCATGGCATACATAATAGAACCTATGGCTGAGGCATAGGGGATGACACTCATCTCTTCTATATCTTCTGCCGTGGTCGGACATTGAGCTGACCTCAATTTCACACCTTGCAGCACAGGCAAGAACCCCTTCTTAGACTGATCCATATTGAACTTCTTCAATATCTTATCAAGGTATGTGTTTTGTGAAAGACCTATGAGGCGTCTCGATCTATCTCTATAGATCTTGATTCCTAATATATATAAGCAGCTTCTCCAAGGTCCTTCATCGAAAAACTCTTATTCAAGTAGGCCTTTATGCTGTCCAAGAGTTCTATATCATTTCCCATCAAAAGTATGTCATCTACATATAATATGAGAAATGCTAAAGAGCTCCCACTCACTTTCTTGTAAACGCATGCTTCTCCATAAGTCTGCGTAAACCCAAACGCTTTGATCATCTCATCAAAGCGAATGTTCCAACTCCGAGATGCTTGCACCAGCCCATAAATCGAGCGTTGGAGCTTGCACACCTTGTTAGCATTCTTAGGATCGACAAAACCTTCCGGTTGCATCATATACAATTCTTCCTTAAGGAAACCATTAAGGAATGCCGTTTTGACGTCCATTTGCCATATTTCATAATCATAGAATGTGGCAATCGCTAACATGATTCGGACGGACTTCAGCTTCGCTACCGGTGAGAAAGTCTCATCGTAGTCAACCCCTTGAACTTGTCGATAACCCTTAGCGACAAGCCGAGCTTTATAGATGGTCACATTACCATCCGCGTTTGTCTTCTTCTTAAAGATCCATTTATTTTCTATGGCTCGCCGCTCAACGGGCAAGTCAGTCAAAGTCCATACTTCGTTTTCATACATGGATCCTATCTCGGATTTCATGGCTTCTAGCCATTTGTCGGAATCCGGGCCCACCATCGCTTCTTCATAGTTTGAAGGTTCACCGTTGTCTAACAACATGATTTCCAAGACAGGGTTGCCGTACCACTCTGGTGCGGAACGTGTCCTTGTGGACCTTCGAATTTCAGTAGGAGCTTGATCAGAAGTATCTTGATCATCATCAATAACTTCCTCTCTAGTTGGTGCAGGCACCTCAGGAACATTTTCTTGAGTTGTGCCATTTTCCGGTTCAAGAGGTAACACTTCATCAAGTTCTACTTTCCTCCTACTTACTTCTTTCGAGAGAAACTCTTTCTCTAGAAAGAATCCATTCTTGGCAACAAAGATCTTGCCTTCGGATCTGAGGTAGAAGGTATACCCAACAGTTTCTTTAGGGTATCCTATGAAGACGCATTTTTCCGACTTGGGTTCGAGCTTTTCAGGTTGAAGTTTCTTGACATAAGCATCGCATCCCCAAACTTTCAGAAACGACAGCTTAGGTTTCTTCCCAAACCATAATTCAAACGGTGTCGTCTCAACGGATTTCGACGGAGCCCTATTTAAAGTGAATGCGGTAGTCTCTAAAGAATAGCCCCAAAAAGATAGCAGTAAATCGGTAAGAGACATCATAGATCGTACCATATCTAATAGAGTGCGATTACGACGTTCGGACACACCATTACGCTGAGGTGTTCCAGGCGGCGTGAGTTGTGAAACTATTCCACATTTTCTTAAGTGTGTGCCAAACTCGTGACTCAAGTATTCTCCTCCACGATCTGATCGCAGGAACTTGATTTTCTTGTCACGTTGATTCTCAACCTCACTCTGAAATTCCTTGAACTTTTCAAAGGTTTCAGACTTGTGTTTCATTAAGTAAATATACCCATATCTACTTAAATCATCAGTGAGGGTGAGAACATAACGATAGCCACCGCGAGCCTCAACACTCATTGGACCGCACACATCAGTATGTATGATTTCCAATAAGTTGGTTGCTCGCTCCATTGTTTCTGAGAACGGAGTCTTAGTCATCTTACCCATGAGGCATGGTTCGCACGTGTCAAATGATTCGTAATCAAGAGACTCTAAAAGTCCATCCGCATGGAGCTTCTTCATGCGTTTGACACCTATGTGACCAAGGCGGCAGTGCCACAAGTATGTGGGACTATCATTATCAACTTTACATCTTTTGGTACTCACACTATGAATATGTGTAGCATTATGCTCGAGATTCATTAAGAATAAACCATTCACCATAGGAGCATGACCATAAAACATATCTCTCATATAAATAGAACAACCATTATTCTCGGATTTAAATGAGTAGCCATCTCAAATTAAACGAGATCCCGATACAATGTTCATGCTCAAAGCTGGCACTAAATAACAATTATTAAGGTTTAAAACTAATCCCGAAGGTAAATGTAGAGGTAGCGTGCCGACGGCGATCACATTGACCTTGGAACCATTCCCGACGCGCATCGTCACCTCGTCCTTTGCCAGTCTCCGCTTATTCCGCAGCCCCTGCTTTGAGTTACAAATGTGAGCAACTGCACCGATATCAAATACCCAGGAGCTACTACGGGTACTAGTAAGGTACACATCAATTACATGTATATCATATATACCTTTTGTTTTGCCGGCCTTCTTGTCCGCTAAGTATTTGGGGCAGTTCCGCTTCCAGTGACCACTTCCCTTGCAATAAAAGCACTCAGTCTCGGGCTTAGGTCCATTCTTTGGCTTCTTCCCGGCAGCTTGCTTGCCGGGCGCGGCAACTCCCTTGCCGTCCTTCTTGAAGTTCTTTTTACCTTTGCCCTTCTTAAACTTAGTGGTTTTATTGACCATCAACACTTGATGTTCCTTCTTGACTTCTACCTCTGCTGATTTCAGCATAGCAAATACTTCAGGAATGGTCTTTTCCATCCCCTGCATATTGAAGTTCATCACAAAGCTCTTGTAGCTCGGTGGAAGCGACTGGAGGATTCTATCAATGACCGCATCATCCGGGAGATTAACTCCCAGCTGAGTCAAGCGGTTATGTAACCCAGACATAGTGAGTATGTGCTCACTGACAGAACTATTTTCCTCCATCTTACAGCTGAAGAATTTGTCGGAGACTTCATATCTCTCGACCCGGGCATGAGTATGGAAAACCATTTTCAGCTCTTCGAACATCTCATATGCTCCATGTCTCTCAAAACGCTTTTGGAGCCCCGGCTCTAGGCTGTAAAGCATGCCACACTGAACGAGGGAGTAGTCATCGGTATGTGCCTGCCAAGCGTTCATAATGTCTTGTTCTGCAGGGAGAACAGGTGCGTCACCCAGCGGTGCTTGTAGGACATAATCTTTCTTGGCAGCTATGAGGATGATCCTCAGGTTCCGGACCCAGTCCGTATAGTTGCTGCCATCGTCTTTCAGCTTGGTTTTCTCTAGGAATGCGTTGAAGTTGAGGACTACGTTGGCCATTTGATCTACAAGACATATTGTAAAGATTTTAGACTAAGTTCATGATAATTAAGTTCATCTAATCAAATTATTCAATGAACTCCCACTTAGATAGACATCCCTCTTCTAGTCATCTAAGTATAACATGATCCGAGTCAACTAGGCCGTGTCCGATCATCACGTGAGACGGACTAGTCAACGTCGGTGAACATCTTCATGTTGATCGTATCTTCTATACGACTCATGCTCGACCTTTCGGTCTTCTGTTTTCCGAGGCCATGTCTATACACATGCTAGGCTCGTCAAGTCAACCTAAGTGTTTGCATGTGTAAATCTGTCTTACACCCGTTGTATGTGAACGTTTGAATCAAACACCCGATCATCACGTGGTGCATTGAAACAACGAACTGTCGCAACGGTGCACAGTTAGGGGGAACACTTTCTTGAAATTATTATGAGGGATCATCTTATTTACTACCGTCGTTCTAAGTAAACAAGAGGCAAAACATGATAAACATCAAATGCAATCAAATAATAATAGTGACATGATATGGCCAATATCACATAGCTCCTTTGATCTCCATCTTGGGGCTCCATGATCATCTTGTCACCGACTTGACACCATGATCTTCATCATCATGATCTCCATCATCGTGTCTCCATGAAGTTGCTCGCCAACTATTACTTCTACTACTATGGCTAACGTGTTTAGAAATAAAGTAAAGTAATTTATATGGCATTTCTCAATGACATGCAGGTCATACAAAAAATAAAGACAACTCCTATGGCTCCTGTCGGTTGTCATACTCATCGACATGCAAGTCGTGATTCCTATTACAATAGCATGAACATCTCATACATTACATATAGATCATTCATCATTTATCACAACTTTGGCCATATCATCTCACAAAGCACTTGCTGCAAAAACAAGTTAGACGTCCTCTAATTGTTGTTGCAAGTTTTACGTGGCTGAAGTAGGGTTCTAGCAAGAACGTTTTCTTACCTACGTGAAAGCCACAACGTGATTTGTCAACTTCTATTTACCCTTCATAAGGACCCTTTTCATCAAATCCGCTCCAACTAAAATAGGAGAGACAGACACCCGCCAGCCACCTTATGCAACTTGTGCATGTTAGTCGGTGGAACCGGTCTCACGTAAGCGTACGTGTAAGGTTGGTCCGGGCCGCTTCATCCCACAATACCGTTGAAGCAAGATAAGACTAGTAGCGGCAAGAAAGTTGACAACATCTACCCCACAACAAATTGTGTTCTACTCGCGCAAGAAGAACTACGCATAGACCTAGCTCATGATGCCATTGTTGGGGAACGTTGCAGAAAACAAAAATTTTCCTACGGTTTCACCAAGATCCATCTATGAGTTCATCTAGCAATGAGTGATTGGATGCATCTACATACCTTTGTAGATCGCGAGCGGAAGCGTTCAAAGAACGGGGATGAGGTACTCGAACACGACGTGATCCAAATCACTGGAGATCCTAGCACCGAACGGACGGCACCTCCGCGTTCAACACACGTACGGTCAGCGTAACGTCTCCTTCTTCTTGATACAGCAAGAGGGAAGGAGAAGTTGAGGAAGATGGCTCCAGCAGCAACATGACGGCGTGGTGATGGTGGAGCTGCAGTACTTTGTCAGGGCTTCGCCAAGCACTATGGAGGAGGAGGAGGTGTTGGAGAGGGAGAAGGAGGCAACCAAAGGCGTGGATGAAAAGCCCTCCTTCCCCCACTATATATAGGAGGGCCAAGGGGGGGGGCGCCGGCCCTAGGGGCGGCGGCCAAGGGAGGTTTCCCTCCCCCCCAAGGCACCTAGGAGGTGCCTTCCACTAGTGGGACTCTTCCCTTTTGTGAACCCTAGGCGCATGGGCCTCTTGGGGCTGGTGCCCTTGGCCCATGTAGGCCAAGGCGCACCCCCTACAGCCCATGTGGCCCCCGGGGGCAGGTGGCCCCACCCGGTGGACCCCCGGGACCCTTCCGGTGGTCCCGGTACAATACTGATAACCCCGAAACTTGTCCCGATGGCTGAAACAGCACTTCCTATATATAATTCTTTACCTCCGGACCATTCCGGAACTCCTCGTGACGTCCGGGATCTTATCCGGGACTCCGAACAACATTCGGGTTACTGCATATACATATCCCTACAACCCTAGCGTCACCGAACCTTAAGTGTGTAGACCCTACGGGTTCGGGAGACATGCAGACATGACCAAGACGACTCTCCGGTCAATAACCAACAGCGGGATCTGGATACCCATGTTGGATCCCACATGCTCCACGATGATCTCATGGGATGAACCACGATGTCGAGGATTCAAGCAACCCCGTATGCAATTCCCTTTGTCAATCGATATGTTACTTGCCCGAGATTCGATCGTCGGTATCCCCATACCTCGTTCAATCTCGTTACCGGCAAGTCACTTTACTCGTACTGTAATGCATGATCCCGTGACCAGACACTTGGTCACTTTGAGCTCATAATGATGATGCATTACCGAGTGGGCCCAGTGATACCTCTCTGTCATACGGAGTGACAAATCCCAGTCTTGATCCGTGTCAACCCAACAGACACTTTCGGAGATACCCGTAGTCTACCTTTATAGTCACCCAGTTACGTTGTGACGTTTGGTATACCCAAAGCACTCCTACGGTATCCAGGAGTTACACGATCTCATGGTCTAAGGAAAAGATACTTGACATTGGAAAACTCTAGCAAACGAACTATACGATCTTATGCTATGTTTAGGATTGGGTCTTGTCCATCACATCATTCTCCTAATGATGTGATCTCGTTATCAATGACATCCAATGTCCATAGTCAGGAAACCATGACTATCTGTTGATCAACGAGCTAGTCAACTAGAGGCTTACTAGGGACATGTTGGTATTTATTATTCACACATGTATTACGATTTCCGGATAATACAATTATAGCATGAATAAAGACAATTATCATGAACAAGGAAATATAATAATAATGCTTTTATTATTGCCTCTAGGGCATATTTCCAACAGTCTATCCATGCTGTTTGTGTTGTTTCCTTTCTGTGTTACCATTGTTGTCGCGAAAGTTCTCTGCCACCACACTACAAGATTATCATCGCTTTCACCAAAAGTTTTGCTTAGGCGTATTGGTTTAGCCCGTTTGTCATCGTGTGCCTATATTTACTTTGTTTCAGTGTTCCTGTTGTAGTATCACTTCCACTGTTTTGTCTCGAGAGATTTGATGTTTTGAAAAGAAATTTTAAATCTTCCATTTACCCCCCCCCCCCCCCCCCGGTTGATATACTCTCGATCCTGAAGTTTGTCTAGAGTCATACGGTACAAAATTTATTCAAGTTTATATGAAAACTATCAAACAAATGCAATACCAAATTAGTTATCCTTAAATACATCATAGAATGTACTTTCAAAATTATATCAAATTCACATGCATATTTTTATGCTTTATCTACAAACATGGTCTATTCTTTTTATGTGCACTCGATTTAGGCGGTCCTTCGCCGAGTGCTCGAAGGTATGCACTTGGCATATAATTAATCATTTCACGGTAGTGATTTATCGGGAAAAAATTCTATTGCCCATCATGGCGTCTCTGAACCTTGGCAATATTGGAGCTAACTTTATCCGCTCCCTCAATTCATTTCACAAGCACAAACACAAGTACAACAACAGATAGCCTAGATCAACTCGCGAGGGCCTCGTAAATCTCTTTCAGCAGAAAAAAAAACCCTAGGGTTCCTCTGCCTCCCGCCGGCGCCGTCGTCGGTCCACCCCGTTTCCGGTGGCCTTAGGGGCATGGGGACGGAGTGGATCCCGGCCCTTGCCCGTGGGAGGGCTCCCCTTTTAGATCTTTTTTGAGTTTTGTCAGGGTTTGTGTCCTGCTCAGGAAGGTGAGACGGCGGCGGCTCCCTGAAGATGGAATAAATGTCTTCCTGCCTAGTCCCCGTTCTGTTGATGCGTCTCGCATCATCGGTGGGCATGTGGATGTGTGTCTTCAGCGGATCTGTCTTTGGTGGATTTGTTCGAATCTGTCTTTGGTGGATTTGTTCGGATCTGTTTGTCGTTCGTCTATGTTCTTGTGTCTTCAGGTTGGATCCTATTGATCTGCACTCTTCATCGGCGGCGGTTGCTGTTGTGGTGCGCTGGTTCTATGGGGCCTTAGCACGATGACTTCGCGACTGTCTACTACAATAAGGTTTGCCCGGCACTGGCGACGGAGGGGCGATGACAATTATTATTATTTATAGTGTTCGTTGTACTACCACTATTGAAGATGAATAGATCGAAAGTTTTTTCTGTAGTAAACAAAGTGGACACAGGACGTACGATTTTGCTTTTCTCCTATCCATTCTCTTCTTCTGACCCCCAAAACAAAACATGCTTGTAACCTCCCTAAATAGCCCGCATGCAGCAAGAGAAACAGGCGTGCCCTGATTTTGCGCCACTCGCGCATGCACAAGAAGCTCTGCCAACATGCAAACACATCTAGGAGTAGCTAGTAAAATGTAACGTGAGGTTGGAGATCATCCAAAAAAATTATTTACCACTCTTTCTTTATTGGTTCTCCAAGAACAGCAAGAACAAAACGAATGTTAAAGAAAAGAAAAAAAAGGCAACAACAAAATGAGATGAATACACGCATGTGAAAAAACACATGAATGAATGAATGAAGCACTCTGGAATGAAGGAATGCATACTTCACTTGTTGAGGATGCATACTTTACGGCACTCTTCACTCGTCTTCTTCTTTTCGCAACAGCTCATGAAGCAATCCATGTTTGCATATATGGCGTCCTGGTCGGCAGTGGTGGCCTTGATGTAGCAAAATTTCGAGGCTGTACGGTAGCATTCGATGTGAGCACCGTCGGTGCAGGTGGGATCCTTGCATGCCGCGTCGATGTCCTTGACGCAATGCTCGCCAGCAAACTGCTCGACCGTCTTGTTGCCGGGGCAGCCCCCATGCTCGTCGACGGCCGCGTAGAGGGCCGCGTGCCCCCATGGCCATGCGGTAGAAGGGAAATCATAGTTGTCTCCACCGACAATGGAGAGCGCGCTGAACATGCCCTTGATGGACTCGACGCTCTCGCCATTGTCGCGGCAGGCGGTCTCGACCATGTTGGTGCACGCGGGCTCCTTGCCGCACAGCTTTGGAGTACTCGCCGACGCAAGCAGACTTGTCATCCCCCTTCACCACCGGCATGGATGATGTGGCCACCACACCACCACCATGAGGGTGACGGCGAGGAACGACCCGACAACACTGGCCTCCTTGCGCTCACCGGCCATCGATCAATCTTGTTGTCGATTTCTACTCTTCTAGCTAGCTAGATGATGGCTTGATCGAATCCTATATATATCCCTATATATAGAGAGAGAGTTGGGTGATGTTATTGTGATGTTCGAGGCCATGAGCCATTAGTAGGTAGATTGCCAAATTTAGTGCATGCATTTCGACAAGCCCGCCCGCACTCAGGGACGGAGCTTAATATAATTAGCATACACGTACGTGTTGGGTGCAGATGATACCAACAACAGCTTTTGCTTGAGCCTTTTTTTTTCTCTAGCTAAAAAAGGATGGGCAATTTACAGTATGGTTCAAAGGAGATACGTACGTACATGAGCTGACATTTTTACCACTAGAGTGGAGAGCCTGCATACATGCATATAGTTGAAATGTCTGTTTACTGACTGGATTTGTGCCTCTATCCTCTGTTGCACGTTTAACATCTACTGTAACTGCCTCGATTTGTGCTCAGTCCTAAGGAGGCCGGCCATGCATCATCCCTTTGCCTTTGCTGCCGCTATTCTTACCTCCATACCGGTGAAGAAGAGGGCAAATTGCTGTTGCAGTCCTTGTCAAACACCATGGCATCCAAGAGGTCCACGACGATGAGCCTAGCTACCGGAACCAAGGTTGATGACCCTATAGGCTTGAACAAAGCGCTCGACCAGAAAATTTATACTACCCATTGTTTTCTTCCTTGTTGTTTCTTTTTAATGGTCATAAAACAAGTTGTACTGCTGAGTAGATCAGTTTCAGTTTCAGCTATTTTGTGCCGCTACATCTTTTTAATTAGGCAAATAAAAAAAATGATCAGTTTGCGTTCCACATGTGGTCAAAAGTCAAAACTGAGCATGTATTTAAAAAAAATGGAACCTGCATTCTAGTACGTACGTACCACTCCCATACTCATACCTGAAAGTGAAAGGATTGATTTTTATTTTTAATTGCATGTGTATTTGTTTTTGTTTTTTTAAGGGTGAAACATGTTTCATTTATTCAAAAGCCACACTTTACAAAGATCATCACTAACACCAAGTTTAGCTAGAGTATGCGCAGCGCTATTCGCTGACCTTCTCGTCCATCTAATCTTATGGTCCACAAAGACTTGTAGCATGCCTTTGATCTCTTCCACCACTGGCCCAGCTACAGCAAGGTTCTTACTCGGATCATTTAGCATATTCACCACATTCTTGCTGTCCAGTTCCATCTCGAGCTTCTCCACATTCAGCTCCACGGCAAGTTGCACCGCTCGTCTGCATGCAAGAATCTCCGCAAGCTCCGGATCCGACGTCGAAGCAAAGCAGTGGCATGCAGCAATCCGAGCGAATTATCACGAATTATCACGACTCCACCACACTTTTCCCCTGACTTGAGCGTAGCCCCATCCGAGTTCGCTTTGTGCCATCCGTCCGGCGATGGTTTCCATCGCTCCGTCGGAGTGGGAGGCATAGTGGGCTTGTCCCGAATCACCTGCACTGCTTGCCATTCCAGCATATATGAGATCACTGTTTTTGCGACAACTAGAGGATCAGCTATTCTCTTTCCATCCCGTGCATCATTCCTCGCGAGCCACAAGCCGTACAGGCTCTAGATCATCACATGTCGCTGATCTGCTAAGGATTCCGCCAGCCACTCGATCATCCATCTCTGTAACGCGCTCTGGGAGTCAACCAACACCGGTGGGATCGCCACCGGGACATCCATTTTTTTTAGAGAATGTCAGACTTTATTCATCAAGCAACAAATTTACAAAGAGTCTCCCAGATGCAATCTGGAGCAGAATGAAAAATACAAAGACTAGACGAGTTTAAACATGATCTAGCTAAGACATGAGCTAAAACATTGTACTGCCGACGGACATGCTGGAAAGCCACAGAAGAAAGGCCATTAGCCAAGTCTTTGACATCTGCGAGAATGGATCCCACCACCGAACGATCCCTGGCAGGAGATACCAAGCGTTGCACCAC